>NC_135504.1:138583120-138920620 GCF_052857255.1 Amblyomma americanum | reverse complement strand
AGAAGGCTCTACATTTGGTGTGCAGTACACATATCTCACATGCAGTGGAAGAATAGAGCGCAGCTGCCACTTCCGTAAATGGCCTAGTTTTTTTTAATTACAGCGTTCTTTCGGCGTTGATTCAAAGGGGCCCGATTTTGCAGCTGAAATCTGCAAGACATAAGAAACCGTACCGCAGTATATTTGACGCAGGGCGTCTTCACTCACCCCGTTGCTATCGTGCATGCAGTGGTGCTACCATCTAGTTGAGTCAGTGTATGACCATGGAACATTTTTTACAAACAAAAATGACCTGAAGTGAGGTCTTGTTCAGCTGTTGTCCAGTTATGCTTTTGCCCCTAGCTCGCAAAATTGTGGCTGAATTTTTGCCGCCTGCGCGCAACAAAAGCGTATTTGCACTGATATATTGCGTTTCTTTCTGCAACAACTTGCAATATTATATAAGTCAGCTTCTTAAAAAGGATGTCGTCCGACCAAAAGTACTCGTTTACAGACAGCAGTCTCGCATTTTCAGAAAAAGGATGGATTCCCCTTAATCTATTTCGGGACCGACTAACTCATCTCCCCTTTCGTGGCAAGAACAGGGAGTGACAACGAAGACGGTGGTAAATGTCTCGAACCCAGAGGACACTCACATTCTTCGAGCGAATGAAAACTCCGGATGGCCGCCCACTGCCTGCGGCAGAGTGTAGGCAGAAAAAGGAGGGATGCCGTCATTCGTCACAGAGCAGTGAGTTGTTCCTTGTTCTGGCTAGGAGTGCGCGGGGGAGGGGGGAAGGGAAGGAAGTTAGCGCGACGGTGTCGTTCAGTAGAAAAGTTTTAGAAAGTTAAGCGTGAGGTAGCTCACTACTTCCGGCGCACAGGAACAAAGGCCCATTGCCTTCTATTCCCTGTCTAGCCTCTACTGCAGTGCTACCGAAGGTTGACTGCATGAGTACAATTGTACTCTTGATGGCTCTCTCCAGACCACTTTGAAGTAAACTGGCGACATTCCTGAGTTTACTAAGAAGAGGGAACTTCACCCTTTTCGTTTCCACAAAACAATGCGAGAGTGTCATCCGTAAACGAGCCCTTTTGGTTGGAAAACAAGCCTTGCGGAGAAGCTGGCTTACACATTTCTGCAAATGGTCTATTTTGCAAGTTGTCAACTCTCGTGAGGATCAAGTGACTTGAAATAGCGATAGAAAAATGTTTGCGGGTGAAGGTTAAGCAGGGCCATAGCAGCAGGGAGCTAATGCTCGAGTTCGGGGAAAAAAAACAGGCTCTTTTTCTGCATTAAAAAGAAGAGAAAATCCTGACCGCGCCACTCAGCTGCGTCTGGAAAAAAAATGAAATATGGCTTTGTGCCTCATCATAAAAAAGGTTTGTACTCCAGTGTAATCAATTTCTAAACTTCAACCACTCAGAGCAATCATCAAGGTTACGAAAGAAAGTAGGACTCACCCTCTGAAGCTCAAAGACCACATTAGCTGCACTCATGCTTGAGGTTGCATGCGTTTTGCAACGTACGCCCGCCGCCAAGAGTTCAAGAAAGGTAACTGTGTCGAAAACAGCTAATTTCTTCGTATCTAAAACTTATTACTGGAGATTCAACGGTGCATTGCACAATTTGTACCATGACAATAAATATCTATTCTAAAGATCCATGAACTGGCGAGGGCGAAATTGAGTTGTTTTACTAAAAGTGAACATGAGCGTAAGTAATTCCCCACCACCACCCGCCCTCTACAAAATACAAGTAGATAAACATTCGACCGTACTTACCAGGACTGATATGGCGTCATCGCAAAGTTAACCTGTTGGCAGGCTATCGAGACGCGTTATTCGCTCGGTGACTGCACACCACAGGTACAGACAGCTAGACAGGCGCTGTCCAGAGACGCAAAGTGCGAACTGCGCCCTGCAGCAGCTTCCAGTACTAGGCAGTGACACGATCGGTAGCGCTGTATTCGCGGAAGGGCGAATGAGCGAACCCACCCGTCCTCTGCACCCTTTCTTTCCCGCCCCTCACCCTTTCCTCCTTTTGTGGGCAGATTTTTTCTTTTCCTCTTTTCGTTCCGGATTCCGCGTGTCCCCCGCGTGTGCTTTCTTGGTGGAGGGATTTAGCATACCGGAGACATACTGTGACATTCCTTGTGTGTGCTACGAGGTTCCGCGTTCGACGGCGCGGCGTAGACGGAGACCCAGATGACAGCAGCATCATCAATTACCCAGCCATGCTCTTTGAGTGACGACCAGAACGAAGGGGTTTAAGCCTAACCGGACCCAACCGGACCCGCCGCCGCCGCCGCGGGGAAACAGGCTTTATCCTCCCCAATTGGCGTGGCGGTTCCAGGGGCGGCCCTCCCGAGCACATTCCAGGACAAGGGAACTGTCAGCGATCCAGAGCGCGCCTTACCTTGAGGAGCGAGTGTCAGTTGATGGATGAAGAATGGAGGCCGGTGACCCGCGGGAACTGTCAGCGGGCCAGAGCGCGCCGTACCACAGCCGACGCTATGCGCTACCGCGAAGACAACCTTCTTTCCCTCGGACTCAACACGTGAGGGGAGCGAGACGATAAGTGCGGTGGTATGTTTGTGCGCCCAAGTGAAAGCCCTAGCCCCCCCTCCTTCCCCTCCGGCGTGGGCGTCCTCACCCTAGGGAGTGTGGAGAAGAGGATATAAAAATCGACAAGCAGTACGGAAGAAGCACGCTCAGGACGACATCGTTCGCCAAGAGGGCCTTCAGCGCCGAAGCCCGACGGCGTGCAGCTTCTGCCAGCAACCGCTCGAGCCCAACTCCGGAGCCACTCCATCAATGTAGCAACCTACATTCTTAATGCCCATCAAGACTTTATCCATTAAAGATTGGAACAAAGCCGGGGCACTCGCTATACCATAGGGAAGTCTGTTGTACCGATAGAGCCCCCGGTGCGTGTTTACTGTAACAATTGCTTTGGATTCCGGGCTTAGCATCACCTGCTGGTATGCTGATAAGTCAAGCACACAGAACACTTTTCCCTCACAAACGGCTGTGAACAAATCTTCCGGTAGGGGCAATGGATAGTGATCCGTTTTTAGGACCGGATTGAGCGTGATTTTGAAGTCGCCACACAACCTTAGTTTGTCACCTTCCTTCTTTGGAACCACTACGAGGGGAGTTGCCCACTCACTCTGCGTTACTCGCTCGATTACACCCTTCTTTTCAAGGTCAGACAGTTCTTTTTCTACCGCTTCTCACAACGCAAAGGGTACTGGCCGGGACTTACAAAACACAGGAGTGCACTTTGGCTGCAGAACCAATTTTGCCTCATAGTTCCTAATCGCTCCCAAAGTGGAAGAAAATACACTAGGGAACTTGGAATGCAACTTCAACACCCTGTCGTCAATGCTCAAGGCGAGAAGAGATTTCCAGTTAAGCTGCAACTTCTCAAGCCAGCTCCTGCCTAAACGTATAGGCAGATTGCGCTCACCCTCACGCACAACAACAATAGGTAACACGGCGCACTGACCTTCATAGCGAGCAGTGACATTGCATTGACCGATCACATGCATTTTTTCACCTGTATAAGTTTTGAGCCCCAATTTCGTTGGCTCACACTTGACATGCGACAACTTAGCGGCGTACACGCTTTCCGGCACAACAGTCACAGCAGCACCGGTGTCAACCTGCATTGGCAGGTCGTGGCCTTCAACATTCACAGACACAACATAGCTCTTCTTAGAAGGCGTAGCGTCGCAACTGTATAACGTGGACTCCTCTTCCGATGACTCGGATACTAGATGCGCTTTTAGTTCTTCACGGCTTGCCTGGCACATATTTTGAAGATGACCCACTTTCGAGCACCGTCTGCACTTGTACCTCTTGTACCAACAGCTGTCTGAAGTATGCGCCTTGCCACAGCGGCTACACTTCTGTTTTTGACTTTTTCCTCGCATTGAGTCTTTTGTCTTTCGGTCGCACCTCTCGTGCGTTCCCACCGCGTTGACTGCCTCACTGCGACCTCTTTGTTGCAATAGCGCGGCCTGCTGTGTGGCCAACTCCCTATCCAGCGCAATTTTGCATGCGCCTTGAAATGTTAAGCCTTCCGTGGTGAACAGAGCTCTTTGAGTTTCCTCATTGCGAATGCCTGCTACCAGTCTGTCTGGCAAGGCATCCTGCAGAAAGTCTCCGAAATTGCACTTCCGAGCAAGGTGTTTTAACTCCAGAACGAAATCTTCTACGCTCTCTTGCTCCAGTTGAACTCGGCGGTTAAACCTGCACCTTTCAGCAATGACTGAAGTTTGCGGGCTGTAGTGATTCTTCAGCAGAATCTTGATTTCAGCGAAAGTCTTTTCACCGGGAAGCGCTGGAACTACCAGGTTCTTGAGGACTTCATACGCCTCTGCGCCAAGTACTGTTAGAAAAACTGACAGTTTCTTTGCTTCCGAGACCTCATTGGCGCTGACGAAATGTTCAAACCGTTCCAAGTAAGAATCAAAATTCTGGACCTTGGGGTCGTACTCATCGATTCTGCCAAGACGCGACATCGCTTCGGTGCACAAACGTAACAACGTAAACGTAACAACGCTTCGGTGCAGTTACTTATCGTGTCGATGTCTTGCTTGGTGCGTAGGATCCGTTGTCAGCTGCTTGCCCCTGGCCGCCAGCCACTTGCAGTCCGCGTTAGTGGCTTCTGATGTGCGTCGTCCGATCTTGCCCAGACACGCTTGGCAGGCCAGTTCCGACGGATCCCATCCTCGTCGCCAGTGAAATAACTACGACCAGCATCGACGAAGGTCCAGAACTAAAAAACGTTTATTGCCAAGAGCATGGTGTTCTTATAGTGCGCCGATAGCGTGCCGTGCGCAGCTTATCAGCAGCACGGAATGACACGTCAGCGGCTCGCTAGGTGCTCACGCTATCACACTTCCCATTTTTAGTCCAGACGAACTCAAAACCCTTTTTTTTTGCCACGACACTTTGCTAGTGGGAACAACCCGCTGTTAACCCGAGACAGGTTATCGTTAAAGAACAGCCGAGGAAACTGATCGTCTTGCACCAAACCAGGAAGGCCCTTCCGAGCCCCGAGTCACTTCTGCTTAGCAGAAGTTGACCGAGTTTGCACTCGAATCGGTGGTATATAGTCGCCACTGGATGGCAGCCGATGTATTTCCGATATATCTCCTTGTTGAAAATCGGTTATATTTAGCTTGCCTGCCAAGGTACGTAAGACAGAGTCCAGCTTTTCATCAGATTTGACGGGAAGGCCGTGAATCTCGAAGTTACATCTTCTGCTGTATTGCTCGAGATCATTTATCTCCCCACTCATCCCGTCAACCACCAGTGTCTGGGAAGCTACTGCTGAAGAGAATGACTGAACTTGTGATCGAAGGTCTGCAAGCTCAGCATAAATAGTAGTCACTGTAGCAAGCACCGCGTCATACCGTGACGAAAGGAAATCAATAGCGGACTGTATGTCCTCGACTGGCGAAGCAACCTTTTCACTAGTTTCCTTGACCGACAATAGTTCTTCAATTTTCCCCATCAGTGCTGAAACAGTTGTCAAAGAATGTAGTTTCATATTCAGTGCAGACAACTGCTGCGAGAACGAACTATCACCAGGCCTGGATGCTATGTCAGGTTGCTTAGAATCAACCTTGCATTAAGGACACTTCCATGTGTCGCCTGTTACTGTACTTATCTTCTTGTAGACGTTATCAGTAACTGACGAGCAGTTTTTCCCTAAGTGAAATTCCCCCTCACACGTACAAGTCATAAATCTCCCATCTTTCGGTATGGCTTTTGAGCAAGAAGTACACAAAGAAGACATGGTGCAGTCAGCGGCAAAACCCGAAAAGTGATTAATTACGACAGGTGCAATGCACACTCACCTGCCAAAAGCGAAGCAAATGTTGAGTTCAGGACACAGGTCTGCCGTTGACTACAACGATCCACGAAGTTGCCGGTCTTTGAATAATCGGTTATCGGTGCCAGGGGGACATCTCTGTCAGGTCCCGAGCCATTGATGTCAAGAATGGCTTCGTATGACAAAACTGAAGCCTTCTTGAGATCCGCATGCGTAGATCAGTCGCCAGAAACAGTTGCGACGGTGATAGCCGTCGAAGACACAAGCTAATCGCAATCCTCCAATGCGGGTAGCCGCAGTGATTTCTAACGTTTTGTAGCGATAGCTACATTACGGTAGCATTTCGAACCTTCAGCGTGGCGACGCCGTGGCGGTGCCGGCGCCGTCGATGGATGGATGGATGGAGGGTAGGAGCTTCCCCTTTGAAACGGGGCAGTGGTAGTTGCCACCATGCTCAGTTTTTTTCTTTTATTTTTGTTTAACTCTGCTGTAAGTTGGTAATAAATTTCGCAATTTTCTTTAAAATACGCCTTTCTACACTTTAAAACTTATGCCACCTCTCTGTTTTTCAGCCACCAATCCCCCAATCGCTTTTTGCTAATTCCCACCGCAGATTTATTTACATGACTATTGTTGTCTCTAAACCCTAGGGACTCAGGAAGAGTGACTTGCCTGCATCGACATCGGGATAGATACCATCACATTTTAGAGTGAGGCGTTCTATTGTTTCTACAGATTTACCACACACAGCACATATGACATCTTCTTTGTTAAATTTCTTTTTGTAGCGGCGCGTTCTAAGACACCCTGACCTAGCTTCAAAGAGGAGGACACTGCCTCTTGAGTTATCATAAAACGTTTCCTTCCTGATCTGCCTTTTCCAGCATCGGTATAGTTCAACACTGTGCTTCTTTTTCATTGAATCTATTCAATTTTTTCCTTCGACGTTTTCAACCTCTCGTTTAATGCTTTTTCTTTCTCCTTCCCTGTCTCTGGCAAACTTACTGGCCAGCTTTCTAGTTCGTTTCCGCCACTGTGAGTCAACGCTCTTTCTGTACAGGTATTTAAATACCTTAGCTGCCCACCTGTTATCGTCCAATTTCCTCAAGCGTTCATCGTATAGTACTTTACTCTGAGCTTCCCGTGCTTCGGACGTTGCCCAGCCCATATCGCCCTGTACTGCCTCGTTTGTTGTTCTCCTGTGGGCACCTAGAGCTAATCTTCCAACAGTTCTCTCATTTACTTCTAATCGCGACAGAACTTCAGCCATTAAGCATAGAACCGCATTCCCGAAAGTAAGCCCCGGCACCATTATTCCTTTCCAAATACCTCTCAGTACTTCATACCTGCCGTAGCCCCACAATGGCCTATGCTTCATTACCCCGGCATCTCTTCGCCCTTTTGCTATGAGAGACTATTCATGCTTTTCCGTGTAGATATGCCTTTTGTTTACCCATACCCCGAGATATTTGTATTCGGCCACTCGGGGTATTTCATGATTGTGTATTGTAAGCTCCTGATCAGTTGTACCGTTGAAAACCTTCACACCTGACTTAGTTGGGCAAGAATTGAAACCTAGACTGTCTCCTTCGTCTCTACAGCAATTCACCAAAGTTTGCAAATCTGCCTGGCTATCTGCTAACAGTACAATATCGTCCGCATACATCAAACCCGGTAGTCGTTGCTCAACAACCTTTACGCCTAATGTGTACGACAGATCATGACCTAGATTGCTTCCATGTAGCCTTCTTTCCATACTTATCATATAAAGCATGAACAGCAGCGGTGATAGAGGACAACCTTGCTTTAATCCTTTGTGTACCTGGACAGTTGTACTCCTAATTCCTGACCGTGTTATTTCAACTCCATTTTCTCGGTATATTTCCTGTAGAAAGTTAATTACCTCATGACCGACACCTTCATCACCCTGTGGTTGCACCGCCACCCCGTGGCTGCGCCGCCAAGCTGTCACGTGGTTGGTCACGTTGTGCCGAGCAGCTGCCGTCGCCGCGGCGTCGTGGCTGGTCACGGGGTTTATCACGTGGTTGGTCACGTGACCAGACACGTGGTAGGTCACGTGATGCGGAGCAGCTGTTGCGAAACCGAGCTCAACAGCTGTGCGCATCCGCCGTGTGAAGTGGCACAAAGATGAAGAAGGAACGCCCAGAGAAACGGAGCGGCGAAAGATTGACTTTGCAATTCAACTGGGCAAGTTCCACTCTGCCAGTTGCAGCTAACGCGGCACACCAGCTTTAACCAGAGCTAAACCACCGCCAATTTTTTCTCTGCTTTCACGCCTACTTTAATTAACTGTTTGCTTGCATTTTTTTGTTGTCTTATACGCGTGTGCATGCACAAGGGTTTTGGAAGAGTGTATAGCCGATCGCTTTCACTGCATTAATCAGTTGTCAGCGCACGTGTTGCCTTCTTTCTTGTGCTTAGTACCTTTGTTTTGCTGAAGCCCCTCTGTAATCTTTTTTCTTTTCATTGCAGTTTCTCCAAGGAAAGCAAAATTATAAGCTGACGCGTAGGCCCAGTGGTTATCTTGCTCGGCTTCTGACCCGAAAGACTCCGGTTCGATCCGGGCCACGGCGGTTGCACTTACATATAGGCGAAATGCCAGAGGTCCGTGTACTGTGCGATGTCAGTGCACGTTAAAGAACCCCAGGTGGTAGAAATTGTCCGGAGCCCACCGCTACGGTGTCCCCCATAACCTGTGTCGCTTTGGCTTGACACACGTTTAGGATAAAAACCAGAAGCTTCTTAGAAGGACTTCAGCACGCGCATGGTGCTTCCCATATGTGGTTGCAGAATTCGTTTCTGAGGGTGCATGCCGCCGGCTAGCCCCGTGAAGTGCAGTGTCCACGAGTTTATTGGAAACATTCTGTGGCACAAATATATGCATGTGGTACTATATATCTACTATCTTAATCTGAACATGTTACTTACATAGAGAAGGCCTCTTCTCAAGAACTGACGCTCTGAGCGAGCGCATGGCACCCAACTACTTAGTGTTAGAGATGTCGACGGGCTGGCTACCGAGTGGGGCACATTGACTCTACCCTCTACCCCCTCTCAACCCATTTTCAATCCGCCTATAGACCCTCCACCCAAATAGGCGTCTCTACCCCCTCCACATAAGCAACTTTCTCCGGCGGACTCGTACCACGTAAGACGCATCGAAACACTCACTTTCCTCAATCTCCATCACCTATACTGCACTCACGCAACATTATATCCTCAGATACATGTCCCTGGTGTGGCGGTATTCCTACGTTTACACAAATTACATGGACATGCACAGATAAACCCAACCAACTAGAGCCGCCCAACGCGGCGCTGGAGCAGTGGGAGGTGACGCTGGTCAGCGGCACCCTGGAGGACCAGGAGGCACTAGTCTCCGTCCCCAAAGCGTCGGAGGAAGCTGTTGGAACCCTGGACCGACGATTCCACCCACAATCTGCTTCGGTCTTCTTTTACATAATGTTTTTTCTCTCTCTCTCGACGGTCTACTGCTACGCAAGCTGGCAATACAAGTTTTTGTGTGTATTTCTGTGCGAGTAGATGTATGTTCTTCCGGCACAGTTATGGGCTAACATAAAGTTATTTATTCTTTTCCCCAATTTCACAAATGCCGCCTTTCGCTTACATTCGGAGAGCGGTTTCTGATCCAAACCGCCCCAGACAAAACAGCGCCTGGAGAGGGTGTTGTGTGCGCTGCACAATTTTTGTACTCAAATAGAGCCGTCAACTAGCCTCGTCGCACAGTTTACATTACACAATTCCCCCATCATGCAATATTCCTGTGGCTGTATTCATAGTGTCGACAAGGACACATCCGAAGCATTTTCAAACCAGCCAAGAGACGCAACACAGGAGAACAGACGAGCACAAGACGTGGCTGGCTTTACGATGAATCAGTACCAACTCGCCTAGTGATGAGCCTTGCTGAAAGACGTTCGAAGTTTGACAGGTGATGCCATTTGGTCACATGACGGCTGATCCCGCAGGCACCCGCTCGCACCATGGGCCTTGTTTGATCGATAAGAGACTTCTGCGACGGCGCGCACTTTATTGAATGAGAGAGCGCCATCTCTCTGAAATTTTCGCCCTTTAATGCGTACCCAGGTACACAGTCTTGCTTAAGGAGAGCACGCAGTGCCGTGGACGATCCTTTAGCTCGGGTACGGTTTCACGCACTGCGCGATTCCTTGGGAGATGTCGCACACCTGCCTCATTTCCATGCAACGCTTCTTCATGGCGGCAGTGCAGAGCACGGTGTAAACCACTGTTGGGGAGAAGGAAAAACGCGGAGTGAATAAAACAAGAAAAATGCGATATCCGTTTATGACTAATCTGGCAGACTCACATGTTGTGTTCCCGAATGGGCTCTTCATAAAATGCACTGATGTCAGAGACATATTTCACCAGTTATTGTACGCTTATATAAAAAAGAGAAATGAGCAGCACCTCTTTATTCGCCCCGACGGCTACAAGCCGCCGTCTTTGTGGTAGAACGTGCGTCGTCATCTGCGTCTCTACCGCTGCATAGGGCAGCTGAGAAGAAGTGTAGCGTTCGAGGTATGATGCTGTCATCGTCAAGGTTGGTCAAAAGAACCGTGTGGGCCGAGAAACGAGAGCGCTAGAGAAGGGGCCACCTGGTCAGGCCGCACTTGTAAAGGAGGGTCATCATCATTATCAGCCTACGTTCACTGCACGACAAAGCCCTCTCCCATATCTCTAAAGTTAACACCCTCGTGTGCCTGATGCGGCCACCTTATCCCCCTGCAAACTTCTCAATCTCATCCGCGCACCTAACTTTCTGCCACCCCCTGCTACGCCTGCCTTCTCTTGGAATCCACTCCTTTATCCTTAGGCACCAGTGGTTGTCTTGCCTTCGCAGTACATGCCCTGCCCAAGCTCATTTCTTCCTCTCGATTTAGACTAGGATGTCATTAACCCGCGTTTATTCCCTCACCCACTCCGCCCGCTTCCGGTCTCTTGACGTAATACCTATCATTTTTCTTTCCACAGCTTGCTGCGTTCTCCACAATTTAATTTGACCCCTTTTCGTCAGCCTCCAGGTTTCTGCCCCATAGGTGAGTACTGCGAAGATATAGCTGTTGTATACTTTCCACTTCAGGGATAGAAGGCTGCTATTGCCTAACTATGGCTTTCACTGCTTCCTTGTAAAGGACGCCGAGACTTGGTTTCTTCGGCGACAGCCGTCATACAAAGCCGACCGTGGATTTTCGTGTAAAAGGGAGCCGTAGAACACGCTTTCCGGGCCCTGAGGGTGTGTGGAAGTTGTCCCAATTTGCTCCTACTCACGCGCGCACGCGCACACACCACGGCTTCTTCGCCGAAAGGGGCGTACCTTGAACTGCCATTTCGGACGAGGTTCCTTGTAGGAAAACCGTGCAATAGTGAGAGTCTAGGAGGCGTAATAGCTAAGCAGCCGCCACCACCACGTGAGATTTCCCGCCAATGACGCATCATGAAGGGAACAGTGCAATTCCGACACGCACAGTGGGACGAAGAGTAAGAACGAACGTAGCACTGACTACAAATTAATAATTTATTTCCGCGATTTCCAGTATAAATACACAGATGACGCAAACGTGATTCACAGCATCCGTGTGAAGAACAAAAAAAAAACAAAAACAATAGCGCTAGGATTGCGCTAGGATAGCGCTAAGCTTGTGTTTACTCTGGTTGGCTCATGGTTTTGCCTTGCTGTGTCGTCGGCACGTCTGGCGACGATATTAGACTCAGGTTAGGCTCTGATCGAGGTTAAAATGTGATCTCTTCGCGCCGCATATAGAATTTGATGAAGACGTAGTGCAATGTATAGCGCTTTTGTCTGTTGTTTCACTTTAACAAAAGGCGTGATCACGCGTGATGAGCAGAATTATTGTTCATCGAAAGGAATTGCATAACCAGGCAGAGTTTGAACCACTCCTAGTTCTGTGCTTTTCATTGCCCTTTCCCAAGGGCATGGTTGCTTAGGTGTGTCGTATTATGATGTAGTAGTGGTGTGTCCTGCGTTGCTTATTGTCTTGTGCTTAGTTGTTTAGGTGTGTCGTTTTATGCATTGTGTTGGTTTGTGGCTGTTTTCCTCATAGTCTGTACGTAGTTCATGTACACAGAACATTGCCTCAAAGCAATAATTGTCATGTTAAAAAAAACGGCGATAGTGTAGTGCTTTCGCGCAGTGGCCAGCGAAGGTGATTCCAGCCTCTTTCCTATCGTCCCCTTCTTCTTCTATGTTTTCCTGTGTGCGTCTGCTTGGCTGGTTTAATTTTTTAGTGTAAAACTAATGGTTTCGCGCCTCCGCGGGTTCCAAATCCAATCGCGGCCATATTTATTTTATTTCTGCATTCTCAATGTCAGAGACGCCACAAGATTTTCGGTTCGGTTTGATCGCGTGAAGTGGTGCCATAAAACTAATGTTCAGGACAAGAGCAATACAATGATTATGCTCCTCCAGAAGTGGCAGTGCAAGTAGATCATGTTGTCGGGTGAGGTGATGCATCTCTTCTCACTAGATAAACTTGCACGAACAAAAAAAACACACGCACAACAGTATATACAGGACGCTCGTCCTGTACCCTGTCTTGTGTGAGATTATTTTGTGCTACTTTACTACGTAAGAAGTGACAGTTCTTTGTCCAGCAATTCAACTGATTCATTCGCCTTCGAATCTTGGTATCCTCCATTATTTTTCGCCTGCATTTTTCACGATTTTTTGCAACCACTGCGCTATCACTGCACCGTACGTCGCACGCATCTATACTCAATGTCACGAAAATAAGCCCTTCAGTTGATAGCCAGCGCTGTGGTGGCTCTCATTGCTCGTCCCAGTGCGTGTGTTTCTCAGACTGCGCTGTTCACTTCATAATGCTTCATAACGAACTAGCCTGCCAAAACGTGCAATGGCGCATAATTGATGAGATATGGCATTTATGTTCTCTTTTCTGCACCAAACAAGCTCGGCAAATTATGCGCGATTATAGATAGAAGGGGCAGGGAGGGGGAAAAGGAACGAAGAAAAACAAAAAGAGGGCGCCAGACAAAGCATGACCTGAAGCTTGTCCCTTGTGCTGAAGGGGTTGTGAATGAAGTGCCGTTCACGTTCGGGAAGACCATTATACGTCAGACTGGAAGGTGTTTGAATACCCGCCTATGAGACCAGAACACTTCTTTGAAAGGGGCTCCGTCCTCAAATCTAGCTTTGCATTACAGGAACTGTCCCCGGAATTACCAGCCTGATTCTTGTGAAGAATCATATACCCGCATTTTTAATAAAAGTAGGATCCTGTACAAACACAAAGATAAACTAACAAGGAAAATCAGTGAAGCGTTTCATGTTACTGAAAAAACATTGACTCGTGCGTGAGCAGTGAACTAATCTGTCTTGATTCAAGTGATGTATCACTATGGATTTTGGTGTTGAGCACGCGCTCCTGGTTGTCAAAGGAGCATACTGTCACAAATGGGTTGCAGAATCAAAAGGCTAGGCACAGGCCGCAAAGAATCAGTGTCCCAGCTGCAAAGAGCGCGCGCGTCTCACCTCTTTTTCCTGCATGGATGTATGGAAGGTAGGAGCGTCCCCTTTGAAACGGGGCTGTGGCAGCTGCCACCATGCTCAGTTTTTCCTCTTTATTTTTGTTTAACTTTGCTGTAAGTTGCTAATAAAATTCGCCATTTTCCCCAAAATACGCCTTCCTACCCTTCAATACTTATGTCACCTCTCTGCTTTTAAGCCACCAATCCTCCAATCGCTTTTTGCTAATTTGCACCGCAGATTTATTTACATGACTATTGTTATCTCCAAACTCTAAGGCCTCAGGAAGAGTGACTGTGCCTGCATCGACATCGGGATGGATACCATCACATTTTAGAATGAGGTGTGTTATTGTTTCTACAGATTTACCACACACAGCACATGTATGATCTTCTTCGTTAATTTTTTTTCTGTAGCTGCCCGTTCTAAGACACCCTAACCTAGCTTCAAAGAGGAGGGCACTCTCTCTTGAGTTATCATAAAACGTTTCCTCCTGATCTGCTTTTTGCAGCATCGATATAATTCTTTACCATGCTTCTTTTTCATTGAATCTATCCAATTTTTACTTTCGATATTTTTAACCTGTCGTTTAATGCTCTTTCTTTCCCCTTCATCGTCTCTGGCAAACTTACTAGCCAGCATTCTAGTTCGTTTCCGCCACTGTGTGTCAACGCTCTTTCTGTACAGGCATTTAAATGCCTTAGCCGCCCACTTGTTATCGTCCAATTTCCTCAGGCGTTATTCGTATAGTACTTTCGTATAGTACTAGGCGCCGCCCGGGGACATCTGGCGGCGTTATTCCCCCTCCCCATCTAAACATGGAAGCAAAAATGTGGGCACACTTGAAGCGAACGAGGTGCCCGTTACAGCGCAAAGTACGGCTTCATACGCAGTACGTGCACGACCTCAGGCTGCGGTCGACGGCGCGAACTGGGCAGGGTGCCATCGGGGAGTACTTCATACGTCACATCCGTGATGCGGCGCAGCACTGTGTAGGGTCCAAAGCAGAGGCTCAGGAGCTTCTCCGACAGGCCGGGGCGACGTGCTGGAGTCCATACCCACACTTTGTCGTCGGGGTGGTACTCGACGTGGCGATGTCACTGGTTGTAGCCCTGTGCATCCGTTGCCTGCTGCCGGCGGATGTGCATACGAGCCAGCTGGTGGGCTTCCTCTGCGTTCCGGGTAAATTCCTCGGCGCCTGGCGTGAGCGCCTGGTCGTCAGGGGGCACGGAAATATGGCGTCGAGCATCGTTTGGACATCACGCCAGTAGACGAGGCGAAACGGCGTAAATCGAGTCGTTTCCTGAATCGCCGTGTTGTAGGAAAATGTCACATATAGAAGGATCTCGTCCCAAGTCTTGCGAGCATGTCTGCTAAGGTTTTGCTGAGGCTCTCCGTGAGCCCGTTTGACTGCGGGTGGTATGTAGTAGTCTTGCGGTGGTTCGTGTGACTCAGCTGGAACACCTCGTGCATGAGCTGCGCTGTAAACGCGGTGCCCCTATCGGTGATGACGGAGTTGAGTGGTTGTAACTACCGGTGGGATTAGCCTTGCAGTTGCTGCCGGCAATTGCTCCACCGTAGCGACACTTAAATAGAAATCACAGAAACGCTCTCCGCAAAAACCCAAATAGACACTCCTGAGGTCACCATGTGGAGGCCAAATCCGTGTCCTGCAGGTAAAGTAGAAGGCGAGAAGCATCCCTTCTACTCGACTGGCTCCCGCGCGGGAAAACAATGTCCTGAAGAGAACTGCGAGGAACTCCTGCTTTCTTGAGAGATCCTAATAACACAGCCCGTTCCGCGTTGTACAAAGTACAGCACAAGAGGTAATGTTCTATGTCACCACACACACCACACGTTGAACACAATGGTGACAACGCTAGGCCAGTCTTATACATCCACGCCGGCGTACGAGCAGAATCCGTGCGAACGCGGTGCAGCAAAGTGGCTTGGTACCTTTTGAGACCCTTGGTCACACATGGCTGATGAGGAGAGCTCCACAAAGAACTGAAGTGGCACAACACCACATCTCTGAGCATTTGCTTGACTTCATGAGGGACTCCATGTACTGGAATCCCGGAGAGAGCTGTATGGGCGAGGTTGTCTGCTATCTCGTTGCCTAAGACACCTATGTGCGAGGGCACCCATTGAAAACGTATAGAGAAGCCTTTGCTATGTAGATTCTGCACCAAACGTAAGGATCTAAGACTCAAGGCATCAGTGGGGAACCCGTACTCTAACCTTTGAAGGGCAGATTTTGAATCCGTAATTATGACAGTAGGTTGAGGCGTACAACACCGTAGCTTCTTTAGAGCTGCCTCAATGGCAACGCTTTCGGCAATTGTGGAGGACACGACTTTAGTAAAATGAACAGACCAATCATACTTAGAGGACGGAATATGAAAAGCAGCTGCACTAGATCCTCTGACCTTGTCCACAGAGCCGTCTGTAAAAATTGGAAGATGACTGGCATATTCGGTCTCAAGATGTTCCAGTACGAGCAAACGCATTGCCGGTAAAGGAGAATTCCGCTTAGCGCGAACGTGGGGAATTGTCAAGGAACAATCGATGCTCGGAAAGGACCAAGGTGGCTTCAACGTCTTAGGTCGATCTCGAAGGTCGAGACCCAGAGAACGAAGAGTATTTAAAGCCAAGTACGCCTGGGACTCAGATTTCTTTCGAATGCGCTGTAGAAGCGCTCTCCCGGCAACAGTCTCTCTGAGGCGGCCAATTTGCAGCAAAAGTCTTTGTGAAGCGGCTAGCCGAAGAGGTTTCGATTGAGACTCATACAGTACTGCATTGTTTGGAGCAGCCAGCGGAACGCCGAGAGCCCTCCTTAGTCCCATTCTGTGCCCAACCTCAAGGCGTTCCAGCTACGATACCGAGGGGGAAATTAAAGGGAGCTGGTACATTATGCGACTTGTCACCAGGGCATCGTGAAGCCTGATCATTGAAGCAGGATGGTTTCCCCATTGCTCACTAGCAACTCTACGAAGCACATTGAGACGCGAAGATAGTGAAGCCACAATCGAGTCCACAGCTCGTCGCCACTGTAGACGTGATCCAATAGTGACGCCCAAAAAACGTATGTGGTTAACCTGACGAAGGCAAGACTGATGAAAGTCTACGCTCAGCCGCGCATACCGTCGTCCCCTACCTGGAAACAGGACGAAGCCAGATTTTTCCACCGAGAGAGTCAACCCAACACCTTGAAGGTAACTTTTAACTGAAAGCACGGCCTGTCGCGCTAATAGAGCTAAGCGTTTGTGTTGATATCCGGTTAACCAAAGACAAATGTCGTCTGCATATATCGACATATGGACATGCCTACAATGTTTTTGCACTTTTGCGGGAAGACCAGCCATGACAACATTAAAGAGCGTTGGGGACAGGACACTACCCTGAGGTACCCCTCGCGATACCGCCCTTTCGGAGCTCATTGTACTGCCTACACGCACTCAAAATTTACGATCACTGAGAAATGAGTGAATGAATCGCAGAAGATAGCCCTGTACGCCTATGACCTGCAGACTATTCAGTATTGAGCTCTGTAGGACGCTATCATAAGCCTTTGATACGTCTAGGAAAATAGCTAGTGTTGAAAGTCCAAAAGCACTCTGATGTTCAATGTGGCTTATCAAGTCCAGGACGCTATCTTGCGCGCTTAAACCTGTGCGGAATCCAGTCATGCATGTTGGTAGTGCCCTTCTATCCTCAAGCCACCAAGACAAACGCTTACTTGCCATCTTCTCCATGAGCTTAGCCACACACGACGTCAGCGATACAGGACGATACGAGGCCGCGTTTGTCATCTCTTTGCTGGCCTTCAGCAGTGGGACGACACAAGCCACCTTCCATGAAGGGGGAACGTCACCAGACTCCCACACTCGATTGAGATAGGTTAGGAGCATCTTCCGGTGTTCCAGAGGCAGGTTCTGTAACATTTGATTGGTAATGCCGTCAGGACCTGGTGCACAGCGACGCCGCAGGCTGCGGAGCGCTGTCTGTAGTTCTCGAGGTGTGAACGGGGCGTCCATAACAGACGGAGACGTAGCAGGCAGAACGCAGGGATGAATTCCTGGTCTGGAATTTATAAATGCATCCGCAAATTCCTCTACCAAGCACACGAGATGTTTCTGCGTGCGCAATGCAAGCGCCTCGAAAGGTTTACTCGGACGAGAGCCACCAGCAAGACTGCCAACGACACGCCAAATTCTCGTTATCGGTGAGAAAACAGTCAAACTAGCGCAAAAGGATGCCCACTGGGACCTACAGAGCTTGTTCGCATGACGTCTAATGGCAGGGTTGAGCCTGTTGAAAGTTGTCTTCAAGGCTCTGTCGTCCTTCTTCCGCAACAGTTGTCGCTCCGCCCTTCTGCGCGCTGCGCAGAGGTTCCTGAGTTTTAAATCCGGAGTCGGAAAATGATCACTTGGCTTGAGCGCCGTGGTAGCAGCCATCTTAGCATAAATCATTTTGTCTGTCACATCACCGGAAACACAGGCTAAGTGCTCCTTGCATTTGTCCCAATTAACAACATGGCAAATTTTAGGACCACGCAGATGGAAGTCGGCAGTAAACACAAATATCGGGTAGTGATCACTTCCCATTCCATAAGCTCTATCTGACCACTGCACACGGACGTCAGGTGAATGTAAGGTTAGGTCTATAGATGTGGGTGAGGTTGGAGGCCGAAAGAAAGTGGGACTTCCGTCATTGGCCACGCACAGGTCTGAACTGTCGATTACTTCTACAAGTTGGCGTCCGCGAGGATCTGTGTTCCTGTCACCCCAGGCAGGGTGGTGGGCGCTGAAGTCACCGCAGGTGATTCTGGGTGCTGGGCAGCGGTCACAAAGTTGCTGGAGGAACAAAGCCAAATCGACCTTCTTCCGCGGGGACACGTATACTGATGCAATGGACAGAGTTCGGAAGGCGAGCCGAATCCTCACAGTCACTACCTCAATACTGTCGGTGCAAAGATCGGTGACGTTCAAAGCCACATGAGGAATCTCCCTTCGTATGTAAAGGGCGGCACTTCCTGCGGGAAAAGACTTTATGCTGCAATTCCTGTGGCCGACGTATCCCGGCAAAGACCTCCCGCTTGGCAAGCCAGCCTCTGAGAGGGCCAGTACTGGAACACAGGTCTCTTTCAAGAACAATTTTAGTTCGGCTAATCGACTTATAATCCCAGCGCAGTTCCATTGCATGATAAACGGCACTTTTCTAGGGTTTTTAGTTGCAACAGGTTGAAGAAAACTAGCCATCTAGGAGTTGAAGTTCTCTGCGAAGGCGGTGATCAAGGTCTCTAAGGAAAGCACCAGCTGTATAAAGTTCTTAAAAGTGCCAGGCTGCATCGCATGGCTATATGAACGCAGGACATCAAACAAAACCCGTAGAAGGTCGGAGAGATTCCGGCTTTTGAGCTCCTTATTTTGCTGCACGCACTGGCGCACCACTTCGACAAAAGACGGGGACTGGGACCCACTCTTGGCCACGGTAGCTGGTGTCTGCATCTATTTTAAGGCAAGGGGATGTCCTCCATGTTGTCGAGTCTTGCTGTGATCTGGTCGCTGAGGAACATGGACACTTTTTGCAGAAGCAGATCGAACAGCCAGCTCACCCTCGGAGGCCGTTGCCGACTTGCTCGGATCAGGTCGTGCAGCGACGTCGCTTGCTACCACGTCCCGAGCTTCCGACTCGAGCGCAGGGAACTCTTCACTTCCATGTATCGGCTTCTCAGTAGGTTGTGGTTTGGGACCACTAATGAAGGACTTGCGACGGTGTAAGGCGCTTACACGGAATGTGCAGCCACTGAAACTCGCTGGATGGTCCCCTCCACAATTAGCGCAAGCAAAATCTGCCTTGCACTCTTTGTAATCATGGCCACCACCACACCGCTTGCAACGTTGATCTTTGTTGCAAACTCTCGCTACATGTCCAAAGCGTTGGCACCTGAAGCACCGGGGAGGAGTTTCAACGAACTCGTGGACTGTATGTTTGGTGAAACCAAGGTCAATTATTCCAGGGCGCTCGGTGTTGGGAGCAAACGTTAGCACAATAGAGTTTGTAGGCTTCGCTGCCCATTATTGTTCTCCAGGCTCCACCCTGGGCATTAACCGTCGCACGTGCAGAAATCCTTGTGGTTTCAAGAAGTCAAGAAGGGCACTTTCCGAATACCACACTGGTACTCCCCTTATAACACATGTGTTAGTCATGTAGGAGTGTGGCAACCGGGCTTGAACTCGTATGCCACCGATCTTAGAGCACCGCAGAAGAATGTCTACTTGCTCTTCCGTTGAGATATCTAGATGAAGAGCCCCTTGCGTTGTGAAGCGACTGCGAATCGGAGCAGATCCCAGTAGTACTTTAATATCATCGAACAGCCTGATAGGGTTCCACTCTCTGAAGTTACCTTTCTCTTTTGGCTGAACTATCACTGGGATGCCGACTGTCCGGTGCTTCCGATGACTCACCACTTTGAAGCCATCGTTGTCCATTTCCGCCATGTCAGCCACTTCCTCGTCAGAGGCGACGATAGTTGAGTCGTCCCCACTGAGCGATGATGACGCACTGCACTGTTGGACGTCCCTGATGACTGGCAGATCCCCGGCATGTGATGCCATGGCCGCCTCCGCCCCACTGGGCTCCTTCGGATGGCGCTGTCCCTTTAAGGATACCGGCGCCGGAGCTGCCGTACCCTTCCCGTAGGGACAGTACCGCCTTAAAGACGCGGACGTCTTCCAAGAATGGAAATAACCTAGTTAATAACTAGAAAACAAGGCAAAAGTACTGAGCTGAGGTGACAACAGATCGAGAAGCGTCGTCTTCCTCTTCCTCCCGGTGATGATGGAGGACGGGGCGCCATGTCGTAAAACAATTTGGTGTATGAAGAAGCGCGCGATCTCAGAGGATATATTGCGCGCACCGCCTGGGTTTCCGCATAGCGCGTCAAATAATCAGTCGCAACTATAATCCACTTACTGCCACAAGACGACACAGTGAATGGGCCCAGAAGATCAATGCCGACTTGGTCAAAAGGTGGTCGAGGTGGCGCAATTGGTTGGAGCAAACCTGCGGGCTTGAGCGGTGGTGACTTACGACGCTGGCACTCACGGCAACCTCTGACGTAGCGTTGGATGGGCTTTGCAAGTTTAGGCCAATAATAGCCCTGACGCACTCGAGCGAGCGTGCGTGCAAATCCCAAATGGCCAGAGGTGGGCTCATCATGACACGCCGAAAGGATGCCATCGCGGAGGTCTGATGGCACGACTAGGAGGTAGGGCCGGTCACCGATGCTGGAGTTTTTCTTGAACAGTACGCCATTGCGAATGCAAAAAGAGGACAAGTGGCGGGAAAAGTGTCGAGGTACGTTGGAAGCATGGCCCTGCAGATGATCCATGACAGACCACAGGTCAGCGTCAGCACGCTGCTTTGCCACTAAGTCCGAACTGCTGATCACACCTAGGAAACGACTGTCATCCTCTGCGCTGTCATCAGCTTGCTAGACGGGTGCGCGTGAGAGCGTGTCGGCGTCTTCGTGTTTACGTCAGGACTTATAGGCAATTGTGTAATCAAATTCTTGAAGGCGAAGGGTCCAGCGTGCTAGGCGGCCTGATGGGTCCCGGAGATTGGTAAGCCAGCACAAAGAATGGTGGTCGTTGACCACTTTAAAATGACGACCATAGATATAAGGCCGAAATTTCATCGTGGCCCAGGCGACAGCAAGCACTCCTTTTCCGAGATGGAGCAGTTGATTTCGGTGCGCGAGAGTGTGCGACGCGCATACGCGATCACATGTTCCACGCCTTCTTGATGTTGAACGAGAACGGCGCCAAGCCCGATGTTGCTAGCGTCGGTTTGTATCTCGGTAGCAGCCTCCTCATCGAAGGGAGCCTTGCACAGGGGTAGTGTGCAGCTGTTGGCGCTGCTCTGTGGAAGCAGCCTGTTGCTCGGCAGTCCAGACGAACGGTGTATCGTCTCGTGTCAAACGGGTGAGGGGTTCAGCGATCTTGAGAAGTCGGCGAGAAAACGGCGGTAGTAGGCGCAGAAACGCAAGAAACGCTTGAGCGTTTTCTTTGTAGTAGGACGGGGAAACTTGGCTACGGCGGCAGTTTTCTCGGGATCGGGTCGTATGCCATAGGCGCTCACAACGTGGCCGAGATAGTTGAGCTCTTTGCAGCCAAAGTGACATTTCTCGGGTTTAAGTGTCAAGCCGGCCAACCGCAGGGTATCCAACACGGTCCGCAGGCGTTCAAGGTGTTGGTCGAAGGTTTCTGAGAGCACCACCACGTCATCTAGGTAAACTAAACAGGTTTGCTATTTGAGGCCAGCCAGGACAGTATCCATCATGCGCTGAAACGTCGCTGGCGCAGAGCAAAGGCCGAAGGGCAACACCTTAAATTCATATAGGCCGTCGGGTGTGATGAAGGCCGTTTTTTCGCGGTCACGTTCATCAACCTCAGTCTGCCAATATCCGGTCTTTAGGTCGATCGACGAAAAATACTTGGCGCGGCGAAGTCTGTCGAGCGAGTCGTCGATGCGGGGCAGCGGGTAGACGTCCTTTTTCGTTGTGGCGTTCAGCTTACTGTAAGCCACGCAAAAGCGCAGTGTCCCATCCTTCTTCTTAACAAGCACGACGGGCGACGACCACGGGCTCTTAGAGGGCTGAATAATGCTGTTTGTAAGCATCTCCTTCACCTGCGTTTGGATAGCGCCGCGCTCCTTCGGGGAAATGAGGTACGGCTGCAGTCGTATGGGGCGAGCGTCATCGGAAGTGATGATCCGATGCTTCGTGATCGCCGTTTGCCGCACTTTCGAGGAGGATGCGAAGCAGGTTTTGTACTGGGGCAGTAGGGCGCGGAGGTCGCGCTGTTGAGTCGCTGAGAGCCCGGAGCTAGTATCGATGCTATCCAGGGACGTGTCCGGACGGTCCATGGCCTCGGACGCAAAGCAGTCAGTAACTACGGCCAATTGGTCGGCCCACGCGACGGCAGTAGGTAAGAAAAGGTGACGAGGTTCGCTCGAAAAATTAGTAATCAGGAGTTTCGATCGACCGTCACGGATGTGGACAACACTTCGGGCCGCGCAAATGCCATATGTCAGCAGCAACGAAAGGTTGCCCTCGGCGACTGCAGATCCATCACGTAGCCCATCATAGCGTTCGACGCTTGCAAAAACACTGGAGCTCGGCGGGATCAAGACACTTTCAGTGGAAATACGAAGGGCGGAGCTGTGTTGCCGAACGTCGGAGGTGTCGTCGGCTTTCGCTGTCGAAAACGTAACGGTTCTGTGCCGCAGGTCAATAACAGCACCATTCTCACGGAGAAAATCTACGCCCAAAATCAGATTACGAGAACAGGCGCGGAGCACCAGGCAGCTAACTATGAACGTCGAGTCGCTGATCTGGACCCTAGCCGTGCACTATCCAAGCGGAGTAATGATATGGCGCCCCGCCGTCCGGATCTGCACGCCAGAGCAAGGGGTTTTAACTTTCTTTAGAAGCGCTACCAATTTGCCACTGATAATTGAAAACTCCGCTCCTGTGTCCACCAACGCGCTAATGCTGCGAGTATCGAGAAGCACGGGTATGTCGAGGGAGAAGCGGTCTTTTAGTTCAGCTGCTGTCGTCGACGTCGTCAAAGCTCTATCATCGGATGTCTGCGTCGTCTGCATCGTCAGGGGGTCTTTGCAGCGTCGATGTCCAGCGACCACGCCCCCGGAGGTCACTGTCTTCAGTTTTCCCGGCGAGGGCTGGGCGAGCGGTCCGCCCTCGCTCGCGAGTTCTGCACATTCAGTGAAAACGATGAACGGCGAGGTGACGGTGATCGGGACTGACGGCGCGCCATGGACCACTGAGGTTGCTGGGTCAGGTACTCTTCAAGCTCACGGGGCAGTTGGTCAAACCGGGGCCTTGGCGCATTGGAGGGCAAACCCTGCAGGCCAAGCTCTCGATATGGGCGCCGGCGGAACAGGTTACCGGGCTCCCCACAGTGAAATCACACACGCCGGCGGTCAGGGCCACGCCAGACGTCCGCTTTGCGCAGGGATTCTCGATCACTCGGGACGCGGTGCTGCCCTGGCTGCCCGGAGGGTAGCAGGACGTCGTGATGGTTGGGAAAAACTGCCGCTGAATTCGGGGCAGGGCGTCGCGGCGCGCCAGCGTAGGTCGGGCGGCAGTAGTCTGCCTGGTTTGGCGGTGGAAATGCCGGTGGATTTGGGGCAGGGCGTCACAGAGTTTCAGCATATGTCGGGCGGCAGTAGTCTGCCTGGGTAGGCTGTGGTTCGGTGGCCTGATAGCCTGCTAAACCTCTCCGCGGATAATGCTCATAAGGGAGCTGGCCGCTGGCTGCGATGTACCACAAATCTTCTCTACCTCCTCACGGAGAACAGCGCGGATCATGTAGCGGGGAAAGTCGGTATTGCTGTTGAAAACCGGGAGGGACTCCGTAACAGAAGCAGCAAGGACTGACCGGTCGTACGCGGTGGAACGCTGCCGGAGGACCTGCTCCATCGTGACTGCCTCCGCTAGAAACTCGGCAACAGTGCTGGGGGACTGCGCACGAGGCCGGCGAAAAGCTGTTCTTTAACACTGCGCATTAGGTGGCGCAGCTTTTTGGCGTCCGACATGGCTGGGTCAGCCCGTCGTAAGAGCCGCGTCATGTCTTCGACGTGCATGGTAACCGTTTCGTTGGGCATTTGCATACGGGACTGCAAGGCTCGTTCAGCTCGCTCCCGACGATCAGCGCTGACATACGCGGCGAGCAGTTGACGTCGGAACTCAGGCCATGATGAAAGAGTGTCCTCACGGTTTTCGTACCACGTACGAGCACCGTCCTCCAAGCTGAAGAGAACATTCCTCAGCTTGGCGGCGTCATCCCATTGGTTAAATGCGGCGACATACACAAACTGGAGGAGCCAATCTTCCACGTCCTCCAGGTGAGTCCCGTGAAAGGAATTTTGCAGCCGTGGGTTCTGGAGGGTGTGCGCCTTGCATGACCGGTTGAGGGGTAGGCGCCGAGGGAAAGTCGAATGGCCTGAGCACAGGAGGCAGTCGGCCAGGAGGCGATGTTATCTCCAATAGCCCATGCTCAGGGGGCAGTCCAAGATTTTGGCTGCTGACTCGGTGCACTGGCGTGTCGACAGGGAGAGGTCTGGGATCCTGGGTGTTCGGAGGGGTTTGCGACATATTCCAGAGCGATTTACCCAGCACACTTCCACCACAAAATGTCACAAATGGGTTGCAGAATCAAAAGGCTAGGCACAGGCCGCAAGGAATCAAGCAGTGTTGTTGTTGTTGCATCAAATACGATAGCACATACCCACGGTGGGGGATTGGCCAGGGTTTGGTGCAGATTTAAACAGGAAAAATCTCATCCAGGTTTATCTCAAGCAGCTCATAAATTGAGAGGACTCTGAGTGAAAAAGAAACTCACGAATTTTGAGGGAGCTTGAGAAACTCGGAATGGAAATCAAGGAAACAAAGCGTTGCGAGTAGAATAACTAAATTTTAAGAATTAACCAGAAAGAAAATAATTTTGAGAGGCAAGAAAAGGCATTGAGAAGTTAACACAAAAATCCCCCGGTTTCAATGATATCCTTGAAGGTATTGAGGAGCGTTACTAAAATACGGAAAGGGACGAACGTAGGGCAAACGGGTAGGTGCTTGAACAAGAGGCTCAGAGAGCACGAAAGATTATGCGAGCAAGTAGCAAAATCCGGAAATCTGGCACCACATTGCGCACACTGCAAATGCACCCCGATGCTAAAAAACACCGAGGTAATAGGTCGGGCCAGAAACAGACGGGAACGCGAAATTATCGAAGCTTTCGCTATGCATGCTGCTCCAGATAACCAATGCGTCAGCTCCCCTTCGGTGATGCTTGGGAGAACTAAATTAAACTACCTCAGGAATAGTAATCTTCGGCTGTTGTAAAGGCACGTGTTGATATTTTATTATTATATATTTTTCCTTCATATCGCTCTTGTCAGCGTCGTGTGCTCTTCCCTCTTCTGTGTCTGATTTGGCGTTAATATGTGTATATAGTCATGCTTCTTCAGAAAATAAACAGTTGTTAGAAAGTGCTTGTCTTGTGTGTTCGTCCCTTTCCGTATTTTGGTGGCGCTCACCAATACCTTCAAGGATGCATTTCCAACTAGCCCCAGCGGTAGCTCTTTTGACTTTAATGATATACTTGCGAAGAAGCTGACACACCAGAGAAATGGCATGCCCTTTGGCGGTTGCACCGAAGGAGAGGAGGACGGTGTCACAAAATTCAGCGCATTTTCGAAAAAAAAAACCGGCGCAGCGCCTAAGCAATCGCGCCCACCCGCGGTAAAGTAAAAAAAAAAACCAGCGGGGAAGAACCCTCGGAGAGCGCGTAAACCGTGCGTGGGCTTTTCACTGAGTTCGCCGGCGGGGCGCCAAAGTAAACATAGACACGCACGGTGTCGATTTTTCTCGAATGTCGGAGAAGTTTTTGCTCGTTGCCGACCTTAACCGCGCCAAAGTGATACCCTCTCCCCTTCGCTCCTGCACCGATGACTCAGCGTGCCGCGAATGACCTAGATTGTTCTAGAAGGTGATTTCCGCGCTCGACCAATGGGGTCGCGCGCCCGGCGCGAGAAGGAGAAGGAGTTTGTGTGGTTAAAGCTGCGTGTATGTGCGCGCCTGCCTTGGCGCGAAGAACAAACAGACGCGGTCTGCGCCTATAAATGAGGGGCTGCAACCGCTGTCGGTTAGGAGCGCAGCGAATGTCCGGACCCCGTAGAGTATCTGTTACGGGTCCAAGTTGGACTTATTTTTGGAAATGTGGCGGAGAGTTTGAAGGATGCTTCACTCCCGCCACCGGTTGGCCCGCTATTGCACTACCTTCGGGATCGGCCTTATCTTTAGCGCGTCTTTACTATCCTGTCGTTCTAGCCCATCTTTCAACTCTCCTTCTATTTGCATGTGGTAGCGATTGTGGCTCGTCTTGAGCCAGTGAGCAGGCCTGTGCACCTTCTTTCTTCCTGGCAGCAACAGACAGACAGACAGACTGTCGGTTAGCCCGAGCCGCCGTTTAAGCTTCCGAGAAGCGCGCCCGCTCGACTCCCGGGAGAACACCACTCGCCAAGCCCGGACCAGCGAGGCAACGTGCGCCAACCTGCGGGACGGCCCCGTCGAGCTCCTCAGGTCGTTCGGAATGTCGCAGTGCCGGGTGAACAAATCGTGTTTTGTTTATTTGTCTCGCTCTGTGTTAGTGCACTTTAGGTGAAGAGATTTGGTTGAATTGTATCTCTCTCTATTGTGACTTTGCATGAGTTGCACTGTATTTGTGAATCACTTTGTATGTGCTCGCACGAGTGATAGTGAAATCCTTTGTATCGTCTCTTAGCTGTATAAATTTGGTTTTGTTTTGTGAACCTTTGGCTCCGACCCATTCTCTGGCTTGCGACCGGCGAAAGCCCTTGTCACTTGGCAGCTGGTCTCCGGCTGAGCTTGCCAGGGTGACTGGAGGGCATCTGCTTTGTGACCGAGACCACTACCCCTACAAGCTTTAAGGGTGTCTTGGAACGCACGCAAAAGTGCGCGAAGTGGTGACATATTCTGGCGTCCACGACAGGATATTTGGTGCTTTTTGAGCTCAGAGAACGGAGAAAGAGTCGGAAGGAGTTTACGAAGAGGTCTAAACGGGTGTTTAGCAGCAGAGCAATATTGTGAGGTGCCGCGCTGAAGCGTTTATCGAGGTTCACCGTATAGAGGCAGTCTTTGTTTTGAGGAGTTCGTTCTCCAAATAGGAACTTGAAGGAACTAGTCGAGGTTGGCACCCAGATGGGGATATCCGGGGCTGAACTACGGAAATGGGTGAGCCAGAGAGAAAAAGAGGCTCGAGAAGAAGCAGAAAAGAAGAGAGAGGGGGTTGAAAAGGAGAGACAAAAGGCTGGAGAAGAAGCCGTAAACGAGAGAGAGAGGGTTGAGAAAGAAAGAGAGAGAAAATTCGAACGCGAAAAACACGTGCTTGCCATGAAGCTTGAGCTCCAACGTGCTGGAACCCACTCAGCGGAACTCCATAGCACTAGAGAAGAAGGCAGTTGCCTGCGGATAGATGCCAGCAGATTACTTCCCAGATTTGATGAAAAAAGGGACGATCTCGACGCGTTCCTCAGGCGTTTCGAAGGGATCGCGGGAAGTCAGAATTGGTCAGACGGCGAATGTGCTACCGTTCTTAGCACGTGTCTCAGCGGGGAAGCTCTAAGTGTATTCAGGCGACTTTCTCCGGAAGATGCAGCAAGCTACAGCAAGGTAAAGGCCGCCTTGCTTAAGCGATTCCGACTCACCACCGAGGGATTCCGAGATAAATTCAGAACAGGGAAGCCCACAGATGGCGAAACGGCAACCCAGTTTGCGGCAAGATTAAGTCACTACATTGATCGGTGGATAGAACTGTCAGAAATTGCATAGGAATACAGTACACTTCGTGAGCTACTCATCAAAGAACACTTCCTGAGTATCTGTCACACGAGCTTGTCGCTGCACTTGAGGAAAGAAGAGCCAAGACTCTCTCCGAAATATTAAATCTTGCCGACCAATTTCTAGAAGCTCAAGAAGGAACGAATCTGACCAAGATTAAGAATACGAATTCAGAGAGCGCGGAGAAATCCGACAGCTGTGATGCCCGATTTAGCCCAAAGGCTCCGCCAAAGTGCTACCTCTGCAACATGTCAGGCCACTACGCGTCTAATTGCCGCAACAGTGCTATGAACAGTAGCCCAACAGCTTGTTTTAAGTGCGGCCAGAAGGGGCACAGAGCCGCGGTTTGTCCGAACCCAGGCAAGTCCATTCCCCAGGTATCGTGCGTACGGGCCTCCTCAGATGACCACCTGGAGGAAGAAGATGAAAATGGCTTCGTAGAACTGAAGAACGGCAAGAAGTTACCAGTCGTGAACGCCGTAGTGAACGCGCTACCGGAAGCTGAAATGAACAGAATGCCTGTCCTGAAAGGGAAGATAAGAGAAAAAACAATTACAGTGTTGCGAGACGCGGGGAGCAGCGCTGCAATAATAAAACGAAGATTAGTGAGAGATAAGGATCTCCCTAGAACGAAGAGCCTTGTACGGCTAGTCGACGGCTCGTTTCAGCGCTTGACGGAAGCTGAAGTACTTGTGCGGACTCCCTACTACAGCGGGAAACTAACTGCACTGTGCCTGGAGCGCCCCGTATACGACCTCATATTGGGAAATATAAAGGGGGCAAAATTTCCAAAGGGCCCAGAAAGTAACCACGAGACGGAGAAATCCGAATCCTGCTCTTCGGAACGGCGCAGTGATCGCCAAGCGAAAAGGAAGTGGCGAAGGAGGCGCGAGCTTGCTAGCTCAAGCAAAGTAGCAGCGAAGCAGACAGTCAAGCAGGAAGAACGGAAGAGTCCCGCGGATTAACATTCCGAGGAAGGTAAGGTAAGCAAACTTTGTTGGATCTTTTAAGGAATTCGCGGCTGCATGACCCACGTCGTCCTCGTCTCAGGCGGTCCCGGGTCCTGTCCTCGCAAGGTCGGGCCCTATTCCAGGGCTCCGCTGAGCCGCGCTGCCTCACAAGCGTGCTGCACCAGGGTCCTTTGGACTGTGAGCTCGCTGCTGACGAGCCGGCTCTCCCATTGCTCCGCACTCGGGTGTTCGTGTTGGTGGAATGTTCTGTTTCGCTCACACTCCCACGTGATGTGGTAGAGTGTCGGCACCGCCCCGCACCAAGGGCATGCGGCTCTGTACTGTGTTGGAAACATCTTGTTCAGTAGGTGTAGGTTGGGAAAAACACCCGTCTGCAGCCTGCGCCCTCCGGTCGCCTCCTCCTTTGTTAGCGCCCTGTGTGGCGGTGGGTACCTATATTCCATGCCCCTGTATAGGCCCTGGTGCTCCGCGTACCCCCGTCGCAGGCCTGGGTGTAGAAGTCGTCCGGTTGCCCCGCTTGGAAACTCAACTCGCGAGCAAAGTAGTCCGCCTTCTCATTCCCCTTAATGCCTACGTGCCCGGGTATCCATATCAGGTTGTGTAAGTCATATATCCAAGCATTTTACCTTTCTGAGTATGTTTAGGGCCACGCTACCTATTCTCCCTCTAATGTAGTTTCTGCATGCCTCCTTCGAGTCAGCAAGTATATTTAGGGATTTGTTTTCCCTGGACCCATTGGCTACCGCCAAGGCTATGGCGATCTCCTCAGCCTCTGTTGCGTCCGCAACCCCGGCTGCTGCGCATGTAACCAGGTCTCCCTTGTGATTGACCACCACCGCTGCGGCCGTGCGTTTACTCCCGGTTAGGTACAGTGACGCATCCGTATAGACTGAGCTTTCCAGTTGGGCCAGTCCCCGTTCCACATACTCGGCTATCGCTTTCCGTCTGCCCTCGTGCAGGTTCGGATCCATATTCCTAGGCACGAGGGCTACCCTAAGTATTCCCCTGATTCCGTCTGGGACGTCCTGGTACCTGTCCATGTGACCTTGTGTATCCACCCTTATCCTTTTCAGTAGCGCCCGGCCTATTGGCGTGCCTCGGAGTGTCATAGTTTGCGCTCTGAGCAGGGCTTCTCCCAGTTCGTAAAAGGTGTTGCTGATTCCTAGTTGGAGCAATATTTCGTTAGACAAAACGTTTCCGCTGGAAAGGACGGGCACTGCAGTAGAAAGCTGTGCGAAGCCGAAAGAATGGCCGCGGAATGGTCACAAGGAAGCAGCGAAACGCGAAAGAAAGACAGCTCAAGAGGAAAAGGTGTCTGAAACTCCGGCTAGGCTCAGCTTAGCGCAGGTTGTGGACATGTTCATCGTGCTGTTGCGCACATTACTTCAGCTGCCTTTCGATCGCACAGGAATATTCTGGAATGTGGCCAAGCGTGCATTCACACCGGTCAATATTGTGAGCCTGTGTGTTTTGACGCAGGTGCCCTGATTGCCTTGTTTGTGTGTGCATGCCTAAGTGCACAATTCTTTTCCGAGTCGGCAAATTCATCTACAGGGTTCAGGTGGGCGAAACAGAAGCCGATGTTGACCGAGAAAAAGACCCGCGAGTCGAAGAGACTCTTTTTGCGACACAAGGCAACTGTGAAGGTCCTCACGCGCGCATTACGGAAGCGCAAGTAGGAAATGTAGGTGGAAGTATGGGCTAAGGTGTGTATCACACTTGTGTGCTAATGTCTTGCCGAGTGGCGGCATGTATTGAAGTGAATCTTGACGGTTGTCAAGTCTTGTGTGCGTACAGACATCATTGTATTGATGTGTGTATTCTTGCATTCGCCAGATAGATTGTGAGCGCAAGCATGTGCGCACGAATTTTGTGTTTTGTGAATATTGTTGCACAATATTCTTAAAGGAAGGGGCAGTGTCACAAAATTCGGCGCATTTCGGAAAAAAAAAATGGCGCTGCTGCGCCTAAGCAATCGCGCCCGCGCGCAGTAAAGTAAAACAAAAAAAACAAACAGGAAGAACACCCGGAGAGCGCGTAAACCGTGCGGGCGCTTTCCACTCGGCTCGCCGGCGGGGCTCCAAAGTAAACATAGACACGCGCGGCGTCGATTTTTCTCGAATGTCGGAGAAGTTTTTGCTGGTTGTCGACGGAAAGGGGGTAAACCTTGACCGCTCCAAAGTGATACCCTCTCCCCTTCGCTTCTGCACCGATGACTCAGCGTGCCACGAATGACCTAGATTGTTCTAGAATGTGATTTCCGCGCTCGACCAATGGGGTCGCGCCCCCGGCGCGAGGAGTTTTTGCAGTTGAAGCTGCGTGTATGTGCGCGCCTGCCTTACCGCGAAGAACAAACAGACGCGGTCTGCGCCTATAACTGAGGGGCTGCAACCGCTGTCGGTTAGCCCGAGCCGCCGTTTAAGCTTCCGAGAAGCGCGCCCGCTCGACTCCCGGGAGAATACCACTCGCCCAGCCCGGACCAGCGAGGCAACGTGCGCTAACCTGCGGGACGGCCCCGTCGAACTCCTCGGGTCGTCGGTCTTTCGCAGTGCCCGGTGAACAAATCGTGTTTTGTTTATTTGTCTCTCTCTGTGTTAGTGCACTTAAAGTGCAAATGTTTTGTTGAATTGCATCTCTCTCTATTGTGGCATTGCATGAGTTGCATTGTATTTGTGAATCACTTTGTATGTGCTCGCACGAGTGATAGTGAAATCCTTTGTATCCTCTCTTCGCTGTATAAACTTTGTTTTGTTTTGTGAACCATTGGCTCCGACCCATTCTCTGGCTTACGACCGGCGAAAGCTGGGCACCAAACGGCCAACCCCCTTGTCACTTGGTAGCTGGTCTCCGGCTGAGGCTTGCCACGCTGAGTCGAGGGCATCTCCTATGTGACCGAGACCGCTACCCCCACACGCTTTAAGGGTGTCTGGGAACGCACGCAAAATTGCGCGAAGTGATGACGGACGGGAAGAGTAAACGGCAGCCCTAATTTAGCGAGAGGATTTCCCAATAAACTGAATTCTCTGCCGTGGAAACCGCCGGCAGTAGAGGATGAAATGATCTATCGTTTCAACGTTCCCGCATGTGTCCCAGCTGCAAAGAGCACGCGCGTCTCACTTCTTTGTCCTCAAGGCGCCGCCCGGGGACACCTGGCGGCAATATTTTGCGCGTTTTTTCTAATACACTTTCAGTTGATAGTCAGCGCCGGTCCTCTTGTGTTCTTCTTTCTTTGTCCCTCATGTCAGCGCTGTTATTCTCAGCGTTATTATCACTCATCAAACACATTTAAATCCATTTCAAACTTCATTTTCACTTCTTTACTTATTTTTCCACTATTTTGCCGTCTACGGCTTTCTTCCCTTTCACTCAATTTATTGTCGTCCGTCCTATTTTTATGTTAATTTTACATTATTAGCTCTAATTAATTAACTACTCATCATATTGAAATCATAATTTCTGCGCATCATTCTAACATCGTTCTCTATCGATCACAACCATTAATTTGATGATATCTCTTCTAAGAACGTCACAATCGCTGCGGACACGTTTCGGTGACGCAGTTTAGTGACACGACCCCGTCGACATAGCCTAGAAATACTGTCGCAATAGAAACTGATGTGTTATTGGCACAGTTTGAACCCACATTTTTTATGTAAAAGGCTTCCAAAGTTTCACGAGCGGTTTGTTGTCTGCCTCTACCCGGATTCTTCATATCTCGGAGCCGTGGTATACAATCGGTTCAAGCCACGCAGTGTCCTGCATGTCGCTTACCCTCATTATTGGCGTGTTTCCTACCTTGGCGTGTTTCCTAAATCGGTCGTTCACACCATGCCCCGTCTGGTCAATGTAGGATTTTCCGCAGGACAAGAGAATCTCGTAGACGGCAATGGTGGAACACTTTACGAAACGTTGGCCATGCCTCTTCTGACTGCCAACATTTTGGTTTTTGCATGTTTTTGGACGGCTTGGCTGAGCAAGCTCTCGGGAGCAGAGACCCCCACCGATATATTAAACCGGTTGGGCACATTTTTCAGGCTGTGTGTGACTTTGTGGATGCAGGGCACCACTGCAGGCCTCTTGATTTGCAACATTTTTGGGAAAAAATTCTAAATATTAGAATATTGCAAGCTACGTACTGCTATGGAAATATTGAAGACAGGGGTCCACTCTCCCGATGCGTAGCAAAATCTTTCTTTTAAACTGTCTGTCGCTTTCCCCTCATTAAGCGTTTATGATTTACCGCCCCTGTTATCCTCTTGTAGTACGTCTGTGCGCTAAAATCTTTTTTATAATTTCTGACAACCAACTAACCCAGCAGATAACTTTTAAATGCAAAAAGATTTGCAGAAGAACGTACTACAGATAGACCTAATTTTTTGAAACGTTACTAATAAGAAAGTCTTATTCAACATGGACTTCTACATCAATGGCGAATGTTTGGTTTTGTTGTTCGAGTGTCGATATTTCAGCATTTATGGCCTTGCCATATTACTGCTTTTGCTTGCTTTACGGATTGAACGGACGTACAACCGAATTTGCAAAGAGCATTACGCAGTCGATGAATCCGGGCATGTCTGCCTGTGTAAATGTGTAAATTTCTAATTTTGTAATTGTGTAAAGTCTAATTTTTTTAATGGTCCACGTTGCTGGACATGCATGGGAGATTGAGTCTTCTGTAAAGCTTTCTCATACCCTACCTCTTCTGACGTACATGAGGAGCCAATAAATGTGTACAAATGAGTTTCAATTTTAATCTCAGTGCATATCACAGGGAGATATAATGAAGTGCACTGTAGAATTCATTTGCGGCATTGCTTCATCGCTCTCTGCCCAACAAGGTTGCAGTAGTTGACCTGAAACTTGACCGAGGAATGTTTATACGGTCGTGTTTGGTCCTGATGATGGACGTGTGAGAAAAACGTCACAAAGCACGTTAGGGTGCTTAACATAGGACATACCTCGTCGAACTTATGCACACTGCCTAAATAATCTGGGAAAACGGGTGTAGTTTGCGCGGCGGCCTTCACGTGCTGCATAGTGGTGAACATTAAATATCTGTGCTGGAATTTTGAATGTGTGGTACATCCACTTGATTTCCTATGGGCGTCTGAAGTAGGCGGTGCGGGTGACAGAGACATCTTAAAAGTCAGATTCTACAAAGTGTAGGACGGGTAGGCCATCAGTATCATTTTCATGCATCATCTCGCCGCAGTATTTCGTTTTCTCTCAGTTACAAACAGAAGCATCGTCACTGCGCTGCGCGGTGCGCGGCAGATGTCAATAGTTGGCGAAGTCCAGGAAAGGTGGATATGATCTGCTTGGTTGTTCTACTGAGCAGGAGTCTCATATGATTCAGTGCTAGACGTGCTTGAAATATGGCGACGTTACCAGGCGGAACCTCCGTGGAAGCGGAAGGAGAGCGTAAGGGCCACTGAACAGCGAAACCGGGAAGGCGCGTCCAGTGTGGCGCTTTTGACCACGGTCAGTCCTCATTATTTTGCAGCGAACAGGAAAATGGCCCGTCAAAACGGAGGAGGAAACTTCAGCGCGAACAACTTGGCCACGCTACTCTAATTCCTTATGTAAACTCAAGTTTTACAAGTGAAAAATTTGGGCACAACACCCAGACTTTTGGTCTTACCGTAGGAGAGCGATAGTCACACTGCACCTGCCTACCTAGACCACAGTTCGACCATCGGCCCCTGAATCTCGCAACCACAGATGGTGCACACTAGAGAGCGTTCTCATAGGTGATCGCAAATGAAATAGCCCCAAGACGCAGGTAAAGAAAGGTATAATTAAAGAATGGGGACATTGCAGCATATGCGCTAAGCCACATCCTTCATGATCGCACATTTCGCAACCATGAGGGCCTTTACTTAAAGGCCTGGAGGAGAAGCAGTGTTTAAAGATTTATCTAATGTCGCGCATGAGAGATTTTAGTGATCGTCGTGTGAGCGGCGCCGTCCTGTGATTTCTTTTTTGAGTACATGCACGTAGATCTACCCATTTTTAGAAGGCTGTGCTCACTTCGAATGCCGTTTTCTGAACCAGGCATTTTTTGAAAGTTATTTGTGAGCATTATTCGCCTGCTCGTGCAATTTCTATAGTGAAATTTTTTTGTTCAACTGGTCGTGCCTGTGAGTGTACATGGCGTGACAGTATAAGTGGTGGCGGCTAAGATTAGGATAACAATTTATTTTAAAATCCACACTTATCTATTGGGTGGATTTTCTTTTCCGGAATTTTTTTTCACGGGTTCCCACTTGCCAGTGTGGACGCTATCCACATAATAAAAAAAAATGAGCTCACAGCGTATGGGAGCCTCACATTGCATTGGAAAAGCCAAACCCACATAAGTGCACGTGGCCATATTTCGTCTTCTTCGTCATCCTTTCTCCTCTGTGGTACTCAGGGCCAGTTTGTATTCCCAGTACGAAACAAAAATTATGTGGAAACTTGTAAATGAGACAGCACTAATGGCTCCCCTCAGCTGTTTCTTTCATTGCTCTTTGTTCAAATTAACGCGTTTGTCACAATTATCGCAACAGTTTCCACATCCTTTTCTTTCAGACCTTCCCCATTGCAATTTACGCGAATAATGCTATTTTTATTGGTACCACACTAATGAGCACCTCCCTAGCTGACTTCACTAACTACCACAATACCAAGGTTCAAATTAAGTTCTGGTCCAGACTCAAATTTACTCAGAATCTTCTTCACGTAAAATTATTTCCTTTAAATGTTTCGTTCCAGATGTCCCCCGACCTTTAATAATCATTGTAAGCTATTTTCTCAATTAAAAAATTATGATCATTTAAAGCATATAAACGTGACCACGCATCTTAACGCCGCTGGGACGACACCGGCTTTTCCGCTGCATCGATGCCTGACTGCTGTTGTGTTAATATCTGAAATTAAAATGACTTTACGTACCTGGGCTTGATAAGGCCCTCCTGAAACAGAATGGAAAGGGTAGCAATTAGAGTCAAATACCAAGTGCTTTCGGGTCGCAGCTCTTATTGGTGCAGCTGTGAGCAATCCAGCAGCGGACCTTTCACGCTAACAGGAGTATCATGTTTAAGATCAAAGCGCACTGCCCTTGAAACGTTGCTTATTTTGTCCTTTGCCCTCTGCGTAATAATAATAATAATTGGTTTTTGGGGAAATGAAATGGCGCAGTATCTGTCTCATATATCGTTGGACACCTGAACCGCGCCGTAAGGGAAGGGATAAAGGAGGGAGTGAAAGAAGAGAGGAAGAAGAGGTGCCGTAGTGGAGGGCTCCGGAATAATTTCGACCACCTGGGGATCTTTAACGTGCACTGACATCGCACAGCACACGGGCGCCTTAGCGTTTTTCCTCCATACCTTTTCTGTTTATCGCCGGCGGCCTTGTCTATTGCGTGTCACACGCGACGAGACGTGATTTTCAGGAACGATTGTGGCCACGCGCGGCTATTTTTTACACTGTTCGAGAAAAAGCCTGTACTATACCTACAACCTCTAATATCGCTGAAACAGTTGCGCGCGGCTACAATCCTTCCAGGAAAAACTGGTCGCCTCTTGAGTGACAAACAAAATGATAACGCCACGGGCATAAACAGCTAAGATAGGCATAGAAGGAAGCAGTTTTGTGATGGAAACAGTGACAATGGTGACTGTCCAATTTTTTTAGGGTACAAATTGTCCTGGAGGAGATGGGGTCATCATCATTGGACCGGCTACGCCCTCGGCAGGACAGAGACTTCTCCCATGTCTCTCCAATTAACCCTGTCCTTTGCCAGCTGCGCCCACCCTATGCCTGCGAACTTCTTAATCTCATCCGCCCACCTAACCTTCTGCTCCCCCCTGCTACGCTTGACTTCTCTTGGAATCCACTCCGTCACCCGTATGGAGCAGCGGTTATCTTGCCTTCGCATCACATGCCCTGCTCAAGCCCATTTCTTCCTCTTGATTTCGACTAGGATGTCATTAAGACGCGTTTGTTCCCTCACCCACTGTCCGCTTCCGGCATCTTGGCGTTGTACCTTTCACTTTTCTTTCCATGGCTCGCTGCACCGTCCTGAATTTGAGTCGAATCCTCTTCGTTAGCCTCCACGTGTATGCCCCGTAGGGGTGTAGAATATAAGGGTTTTCTAAAGATGAATAACTATACGCAAATAAAAGAAGAAGCTCCGTAAAAAAGAAAAACCGGGGGGTTGACTTTACGAAAAAAAAATACAAGGAAAGGGCCACGTGAAGGACAGCCAGCCATGGCAGAGCTGCATCTGTCTCAACCTCCACACCAGGAATGAGAGCGCCAGGCTTGGTTCTCTACATAAGTGACTCTCAGAATCGAAATGACCACAACGACCGTAGAAGTGGTCCTGTTAGCGTGGAAACATAAATGCATGTATGTATTGAGCGATATTTTGCGAACAATTGTTCGTGTTCTTCGCGAGTGCATGAGCAGACAGCGAACAGCAGTATATAGTATAATTCGCATAGCCAGGTTAAAGCTTTTGATCAGCTGATGGGATCGTAAACCTCCACAAATAATTTTAGATGTGCTTGTTTCTGTTGCCCACGCTGGCGTCTTCCTTGCAACATGAGGCATGGAAGGGAAACACATTTGCACTTTCCTCCGCCACTGTAGGTCGCGTTTTCTGCCAAGCAAAACAAATCGCGTGAATAGAAAGAATGGAAAACTACGTTTCCAGCATTATAAGACAACGCTGACTCTAATACAGCAGCCTTGCAGTGGAGCTTCACATAGGAAGCTTAAACACGTATATGCCAACAATTTTAGCTACGACCAACGCAGCATCTGTGCCTGTGGTACTACTCAAAAAAGTTAATAGAAAACAGAGGCGAAAATAAACGGAACATATATTTTAATGCGCAGGAAACAGTACTTTGAGAATATTATTGCATTTCTTCTGTCCCATCTGACCTTCACCTTGATGTGACTGTTGCCATTCTTGTCGCAGAAATATGGCTATGAATTAGACGCGGCCAACATTGAGGTGTGCATTGAGGCAGTGTTGGGCAAGTTAGTGCATAGATCAGGCAAGACGTATCTTGAAAACGACAACACACAGACAAGACAAAACGAGGCACCAGCGCTACTTGCAACTTTATATTCATTAAAGAAGCGGTACGCCATAGCCAGGACACTGGCACGAGGGAGGAGAACACGATATGGATGGGAAGGCACACATGGGTGTCAACGATTTCTAAACACACCTAAAAAGCACATGCACTTTCAAGTATCGCCCACGATGCAGTGCTAAATGCAGGTCTTCCCACTTCAGATATGACTGGCCTCCACCATTCAAAGGGCTACCGTGTCCTTGCTCGTTAACTACACAATGCACCAGTTTATGGAAGCCTTGCGATATTTGTTTTTTTTTCCTTGCATTGGCGTGGTAAGTCTAACTCTGGGCCATCCTGCAGGGCTAGTTTACGTCGTCGCAAGCGGCAATTAATACTTTTACCGATTTTGAAAATGAACACTTTCGTGCACATCGGCGGTATACCAGATATATAACACCCACCGCACATTTTACGAAAATATTTTTTATGCTACCTTTCACATTTTTATTCCTTAGCACTCACAGATTAAGTCATACGGCACCATGATGCAAGCCTTCGGGGCGCAGAAAAAATAACACCAGCGGTGGCACTTTATACCAGAAAAGTAGCTCATAATACGAAGGATGTGGTAGTAAGTGTTTATTAACAAATAGTAATAAAAATCGAAGTTAAAAGAGTTTTGCTAACCCCGGCATCACTGTGGCGGCGGCACCTGAGCTGGGGCGGCAGAAATAAAGGATAGCAGGCAGTACGAAGAAGTGAAACGAAAGAGGTTAGGGGACAGCAAGAAAGGACATAGGGAGCGGTCATATATACACTATTTACAAAGGGGAACAATAAAGTTGTCCAGGTTGTGCGCATGTACAGTCAGGAAGGAAAAAATAAAAATAAAAACACGCGCGCAACACTTTGCGCACAGCAGCTGGGAGGGGGGGGGGGGCGCCAAGCTGTTATTTGTCCGAGGTAGTGCACGCGGAACGTTCGGTCACTGCGCGTCACTACCTGGCGCAAAACAGACGGCATGTCAAGCCCGTCTGTTCGAGAAATGCACAGAGGCTCATGAAGGATGGAAAAAAGAAGAAACTGTGGTGTCGCCCATTCACTGCGAACGGCCGTTATCGAAGTGACGTAATCAGCTACGCCTCGGCAAAAAATCAGGGATGTTTGTTTTGACTCTCCATACGTCCACGTTTACACAAAAAAGTTTAAGGACTATTACGATACTCCCTAAAGCGAAATTTGAGCGCAGCTCTTTCTGCTTCATTGGCGCGAACAGCCGGGTCCTCTGGGCAGCGGAGCAGAGCCTCTGCTCTTTGGCAGATCGTTTAGCAGCAGCGACGGACGAAGCATTTCCACCGGTTGCGTCGCTCATTCTTACGAAGGAACTGGCTGAGATATTACTGTATTGCATTATACCAAGTGGTTCAGGGAAGATTTTAAGTAGTTTTTAAAGATAGGCTTTCTGAGGTGAAAATATGGCTTTGGCAGCACTGTATTACTAATTCTGGCGGACACCAGAAAACTGGTGAGTGGTCTTCAGTAGCAAGGTGCTTACAAATTTTAACTAATAAACTTTCAACTGTTAAAGTTAGGCACGTATATTCAAACAGATTTGTAGCTAGTGAAGATAACAGCTGTATCTTACCGGTACTCACGTACGGAGCAGAAACGAGGAGGCTAATGAACAGGGTTCAGCTCAAGTTAAGGAGAACTCAGCGAGCTATGGATTGAAAGGTGAGAGATCCAACGTTAAGAGGGGCAGGAAGCGGGCAGAGTTGGTGAGGGAACAAGCGACGGTTAATGATGTCCTAGTCGAAATGAGGAGGAAGAAATGGACTTCGGGAGGGCATGTATTGCTAAGGCAAGGTAACCGCTGGCCCCTAAGCGAAATGGTGTAGATTCCAAGAGAAGGCAAGCATAGCAGGGGTGGAAGAAAGTTATATAGGCCAAGATAAAAGAAGTTTGCCGAGATACGGCGGCCGCAGCTGGCAGAAGACAGGGTTAATTGGAGAGACGTGGGAGAGGCCTTTGCCCTGCAGTGGGTGTAGTCAGGCCGATGATGATGATTAGTAATGGCCACATCAGTTTTTTTGAATTTCAAAAACATGATTACCCTTGGCGCAGTGACTCCATAAAATTTGGTCGCTTTACCTGCATGCTTTTCTAAAGCGCATGTATTTTGGCACGATGTAGCCAGAATTTGTTGGGCCACAGCGTCGAGGGTAATCGCGTTTTCGAAATATTGAAAATTGATGTGGCTCTTAAGATATATAGCAGCATATAGCAGAAGATATAGCAGCAATGTGCACCGCTGCCGTACAAGCGGCCTGCCAGCCAGCCTGGATGCCGGCCGCTAGCATCAGAAAAAATGCGCTAGTATATTGTTTGTTTGCATTCACACCATGCTCTGGGAAGTCGAAATTCAAAAATGAATCAGTTTTGAGGGTCGTTGGCCAATACCGAGCTGCTGGATACAAGCAAATTTCTTCTCATAGCTGCTTTGCTGCTGTTGCCCAAAGCGGCTGGATCGCCTGGCGTCTATTTCTCCGCTGCTGAAGGCGTCGCGGAAATCGAGCATATTTTTATATGATCATGAGACGTGGTTCACGATAAAGCCGCAACGAACGTAGCATCTTGGTTACAGCGCTGGTCAGTTCCGAAACGCCCTCAGCTACGGCATCGATGTGAAACCGGCTAGGCTTAGTGACGACTACGGCGGCTCGACGCACCCGCGAGCGGCGTTGTTGCAGAAAGCTCGGCTCGCTCGCTAATTGGTTCAGCGGTTTGCTACTGCAAAATCGAGCAGCGAGCGACTGGCCCGCGACTGTCGCTTTTCGACCAAAACGGTCGCGCGACCTCTGCGACTCTCAAGTGTGAATGGGCCCTATAGCGGGAATGAGGTGTCCACCGTCCTAGGGGGCCAATGATGGGCCTTTCCTTTGCTTTCGAATAAAATTGAAGATTGGTTTTTAAAATTGGTTTTAAAGAAAGGAAATGACACATTAACTGTCTGATGTTATGGGGTTTTAATAGGGCATATAAATACGTTCTGCCTACTTAATCGCGGCTGGCACAGTTAACCGCCGGCAGACTCAACCCTGTGATCGCGTACTATAGCGGGCCTTGCCCTGAGGAAACGAAGGAACGACACACTGACTGACACAGACTGGCAGTTATTGCTCCAGCAACAAAACACGCCCAGCAATCGATATTGTCGACTCACCAGCAAGGTTACGAGCGAATGTTCGCCCACGCTAGGGGCAGGGGAGACTCCGAAGCCGGACGGGACGAGATGCGGGAGAACGGTCCTCACCACGAGGCCTCGTCCCGATGGCGGAGAGCGGGGCGCCGCAGGCGATACGTCCGCTCTCGACGCCGTTCCCCAGCCAAGAAGGTCACGCTCTTTCCCGCGTACGCGCAGCAAGCACTCTCTCGCGCTGCGACGACAGCGCCATCTCTTGTTAGGTTAACCAGGGAGAGCCACGTGGCGCCCCTCCTGAGACAAAGCCGTGGGAGGATGCAGCGCGGGAAAGCAAACCACATTGGGAAGCTGCGGGGCTGTGTCCCGACAACATTTATCGGTGGACACCAGAACCGGTTTTGAAGAAAGGAAATGTAGTAAATGTCTCACATATATCGGTGGCCACTCGAACCGCGCAGTAAGGGCTCACTTGAAGGTCAGAACCGCAAGCGCCGCGAAATCGCTACGAGGTAGCGCAGTGAAGCTATCGCTTCAATACACAAAACAGGCATCAAAACCACTGATAGATAATAAGGCGCGTTTGAACGATGGGAACACCATTTCACTAACCGCTCAACCAACCACCAATCACGGTTCATACATTAATTTAACCTTAGCAAAGAATATTAGTACAGTTAGAAATGATAGTTTCAGTGTAGATCATACTGATAATAAAGTAGCCGTGAATTTCGTTGTGAAGTAATAAAGGCTGATATAAGTACATTTCACTTGTCCCTGGTTTCACTTTTCGTAGAGCCACGTGTGTGAATTTTCAAGTGATGTCGCAGTAGGCAATTAGGTGTCGTTTTACAGCTCGCTGTCCTCCACACCTTCACAGAGCGGAGTGGTGCCACAGTTTTTTCTTAAATGACCGAAATTCTTCCCTGAGACACCTCGTAAAGGAGACGGAAGACAACACTGTTAGTGGCGTGTCCGACCCGGACAATCCATCGCGTGCAGCACATTTCACAGCAGTGACAACGGAGCGGAGCGTGGCGCGAGGGGGCAGCGCGTGGGCGCTTGCCGCCGCAGACCGACCTCCCCTCCCCGAGCCACTCTCTCATGCTGGGACCGTCTATGAACGAGCGGCGGTACTCTCGGTCGCTCGGTCACACCGGCGCCAGCGACGCGGCTCAACCCACGAACGGCGCTAGATGTATAGATATCTAGATGCGCCCTGCTGGCGCCTGCGCAGACAGGATCCAGCGTACGCCGGTACGCGTAGGATGTGTCTATCGAGTTGGGGCTTTACATCTGGACTCCATGTACGCGAAAACTCACGCGAACGCGAAGGCGACGGCTGGCGTTCGCTCCGTCGCTTGTGGGCAAGCTCCATGCAAGCGAAGGCTGCAGGAGACGCGAACCCGCGACGTGCGCAGCGGACTCCGTTCTTTGCGCACTCAAGCTTAGAAACACGCCCGTAACCTGTTCTCTATCTTAAAATTTTGTGAGTTTTCCTCATAGTCAGGGCCAAAGGAATATTTCCTCTACGGCAGCGGTTTAGCGGCAGTGGAGATAGCCAAAGGCGTGCTTGCGGAGACGAAGTCACATCACGGGTTCACGGGGGAGGTGTGCTTTCGTTCGGTGCCTGTGCACTCCGGCTTAGTAAAAACACTCGCATAAACTATCACCGCAGTTTGATTGTAGGTGAGCAAACTATAATTTACCAGCGAGAATGCGCGCCGCGAGTGTTTCTGCACAGTTGGAGCGCAGCTGCACGGTGGATCGAGCGCCGGTACCCGAGGCTCGACACGCATCTCTCCCTGCAGTACGCCCGCTCGCGTAGCCCGCTCCAAATGCTGTTAGCCCTCCGCACCCAACAAGTAGATTGTTTTAATTATTTAAATTATGCGGGTCTGCCTCTCAACTACAAAACCAAATATTTTTTCGATGGTGGCGATGACCAAGACGACGGGCGGGTTTCGTGAGATGTACCCGTGAGAAACCGTAGACAAACCGGAAACGGCTTTGGGGGGCTCTGTTTGGTCAGTCGCGTGGGGGACTTCCGGGCGACGAGCGAAATTTTCTGTGGGTGCAGATCCGAGCGACACGGCAAGCGACACATTGATTTTGCTTCGCGCGACGGCGTCGCTCGTCGCTTGCCGCCGTCGCCTTCGCGTTCGCGTGAGTTTTCGCGTACATGGAGTCCAGGCTTTAAGCTGCTCTCTGAAACCGTTAAGACATTCATATTTTGTAGGGAGATCTACACTGGGCTACCAGCCGAGCATTTCGCGGTGGCCGGGAGAGGCCAGTTGTGCGCATGCGCCGTTACCATGGCAACCGGGGAGGAGCAGCAGCTGCGGCGTGTGCTTCGCCGTCACCGCGGCCGCTCTACCGTAGGAGCCGCCCGTGACGTCACGCCGATGAGCAGTTGTGCGCATGCGCCGATACTATTTTAACCAGAGAGACCCCACAGGTGCGCCGCGTTCTTCGTCGCCGCCTCGCCGCACCCCGCTCTGTCACCTGAACCGCGCGTCGCATGTGCTGCATTGCGTATAAAAGGTATAATGTGCCTGTCAAAGACGGAATCGATACCTCGGTCATTGATGCGCCAGAAACACTGCCGTTGAGGGCCACCACCTTATCACGAGACAGCTGTGGCAATCAGCTGTGGCTCGAGCTCCTCTAACAGAGCTGCCATAGACGACGGCTAGCAGGTACAGGGGCGGCAGCAGCTCCCGCTTCGCATGTCGCATCAGCAAAAAGTGTCCGCAAATTTTAACCGCACGTACCTGTCGTCCTGTATAGGTGGATGCGGAAAAGTTTCATTTAAGCAAGAATTGAGGAGCATTTAGATATTATTGCACGAGATATTCATGAGGTAGTGTGTGAGTGCATGTTTAAATGGGAGAAATTTTGTTGAATTGTAATTAGCGAATTAATTAAATTGTTTTATAAAGATATCTGCTGCGTGCGAAGCGGGTTTTGCGTGAGTGAGTGACTAATTCGATGAAAAACGGTGTAAATGCGTGCGAAGGCTTACTTAGGATAAAAATAAATAAAAACAAGATGAATACACAATAAATTGGGATCAATAAATGAAAACAAAACAAATAAAGATAAAATAAAAAGTTCATAGAATAAAATAATAAATTAGCAAAAAATCAAATATTAAAGTAAAAATGAAAAATGGAGGGAGTACCACTGAGCCGCATAACGTCCTGGGTAAGTGCAGACGTAAATGCTGTTCCTCTGTTTGTTGAAACGACTGCAGAGGCACCGTGACGGGCAGGGAAGGGCCTTGGACTAAAATTTGTGCTTGGGCTAGTTGGTTGATACTTGATTCATAAGAGAGCAGCAAAAGAAACGGCACATAATACAGCAGAAACACAGAAGGAAGCGCAGCACCGCTCCTGTTTTCTTTGTTTCTGCGGTATTTCGAGCAGTTTTTGTGCTGCCTTCTTACGATTCAAGGGCTTTCGTCTCACAGCAGCGAGTGAGGTAGACTGTGGTGACTACAGTGTACCTGTTAGGCAATGGGGACTTCGGAAATGGGCCAAGCAAGTCCATGCCGACGTGGCGGAAAGTGGCTGGAGTCGGGCTTCAGCAGTCTGGCCGGCTTGAGGTGCGACGCTAGCACTCACGGCCAATCCTAACATAGCGCTTTGCAGCTGAAGCAAGCCTGGGCCAACAGTATACTTCAGATGTACACGCGCCAACGTTCGAGAAAAGCCGATGTGTTCGGAATGGAGCTCGTCGCAGCAAGCGGGCAGAACCTCGTCGCGAAGCACAGCGAGGACCACTTGCAGATACAGAGTGTTGGTAGGGCCGTAGTTGCGCTTGTAGAGTGCGCCATCCCGCAGACGATACGACGACAGTCCGCACGTGAAGAGACGGGGTGGCGACAAAGCACGAGCTTCGTGGTACTCTATGAGAGGCCGCAGTTCTGTGTCGTTCCTGTCGGCGGATGTGAGAGTGCCACGAACGCCAGGTGATCTATATCAGCTGAGGTGCAGGAACAGGAGCTCGGGGCAAGCAGAAAGCATCGCCGTGTTTCGTACTTAACATGTAAACGATGGTGACATCAAATTCCAGTAATTGAACCCTCCAACGAGCTAGCCGTGATGAGGGGTCTTTAAGATTCGCTAGCCGAAGGAGTGAGGGTGATCACCCACTACCCGAAACGGCCGACCACTAAAGTCCGGCAAAAATTTGTTAGCGCCCAGACGGCAGCTAGGCACTCCTCTGTGGCACAATGATTCGCCGCGAATAGCGACAGGGTGCGGCTTGGGTAAGCAATCACGCGACCAACACAGTATTGCCACTGAGCGAGGACTGCAGAGAGGCCCATGTTGCTGTCATCGGTGTAGAGTTCCGTGTGCGCCCCTTCGTCAAAGTGGCAAAGGAAATGCATGGTTCGGACGCATTTTCTGAGCTCCTCGAAGGGTGCCTGCTGTTCTTGGGTTCAGACAAAAGGTTGCTCAGCTTTTGTCAATTGAGTTAGAGGCTAGACTATCCGTCAATAGCCTTGCGCCAAAAAAAAAACGGTGTACAGCTCGCTGATGATTGGGGGTGGGAAACGCGGCTACGGCAGCAGTCTTGATAGGTGAGGGCTTACACCCTCGGCGTTTACGTCGTGGCCCAGAAACTTCAGCCGTTTTGTGCGCAAAGCGGCATTTTTACAGCGAAGCTGTATACCTCTACCGACCAAGGAAATTTTCGTGTCGTCGTCGTCGTCAGCAAATAAGCCTGAGTTTGAAAGTACCAAACGGCATAGCAATCGTATATCATAGTGATCATAAAGGAGTCATAACATAAAAAAGCAAAAAAGCTATATATATATATATATATATATATATATATATATATATATATATATATATATATATATATATATATATATATATATATATATATATATATAAGAGAAGTGGGCACTTCTACAAAGACACATTTATTTATCAACGTTTCGACTGCGGTGCGGTCTTCTTCAGGACTGTAGTGGTCTCGCGTCAAATGGACGTTTTAAGTTTGTGAACTGAAGAGGAGGGAGAAAGGAGTGTAACAAGCAAATAGCAACAACAGTTAAAAAATTGAACAAAAAATAAAAAATAAAGAGGGTGCTGCGGGGAGCAGACAGGGACAATATTCGGGGAGGAAGCAAAAAATAGAAAGAAAAGAAAAAAGGGGAAACTAGTATAGTAAGGAAGGATGGGGAACAAAAGGAGATGGCGAAACGAGAGAAAGGGAGAAAAAGACGGTGCGGGGGACATGGGCAGCGCGGCAACCACAGGCGTACGAAAGCAAAACGTGCAAACAAAACACACAAACAAAATGCATAAACACAAAGGGCGCCGCTGGAGATGCGTGGCCAAAGAGGAGCCGCTGCGCAAATGACACTGGCAGCGACGAACAGGCCAAACCAGGCGCCTTTTGGTGGTCTCAGTAATTTCCGGTGAGCCGAGGGCTAGAAAGTTAAGGAAGGAGTGGGCTGCGTTAACGAGCACATGTGTAATAACTTACTCAGGGGGTCTGGGTTTCACTGAACGGTGCACCCCTCTCCCTGGGCGGGTCGTTGAACCGACTTCGCCGGGAATACTTGTTTTTGTAGGGGAGGAGGGCTCGGCTAGCTGTGTACAAAGATTTCAAATTGTCGGAAAATGTAAGCAAAGAACGTCAAAAGCTTATCAATACTGCACGAGGCAAGATAGTGTAAGTAAGGAGGGGTATGATTGCCTGGGATATACACTAGAGGTTATAAAGGGTATATCTGAGTTAGCCAATTAACGAGAAGTGTAGTATTATTTTGTTTGGAGGTCGTGAATAAAAGAAAGGGTACCAGGGTACCAGAACGTACTGCTCTAGAGGCGCTCAGCAACCGTACCGACATCGTCATAAAGCCAGCTGATAAGGGCGGAGGCATTGTTATCTTGAACAGGGATGATTATATAGCAGAAGGCATCCGACAGCTTTCTGACAACCATTTTTATAAACAACTGCATGGCGACCCCTCCGACGAGCACTCAAAAGCTATATCTGACATTCTCCTCGACCTCACAAAACACAATGAAATCTCCCTGAAACTATGCAAGGCACTCACGGCTACCCATCCTTCTCCTGGGCGTTTCTACATGCTCCCTAAATTACATAAAGTCGGTATTCCTGGACGGCCAATAATTTCAGGAATCGGCACTATCACAGAACCAATATCAAAGTACATTGACACTCTAATTAGCCACATTCCAGCCACACATCCATCCTACATCAAAGTTACAAACCACTTTCTCCGCCAGATAGACAATATAACATTACCTGAAGGAGCCTTTCTTGTGACCATGGATGTAACATCCTCATATACAAACATTCCCCATGCTGACGGCATTGCAGCCCTTTTAGAATCTTATGAACAGCAGAGACCTCATGAATCTCCAAGCCCAAACGTCTTAGGAACACTAGCCAAAATTGTGTTAGAATATAATAGCTTCGAATTTGATCTTCAATATTATCTGCAAGTGGCACCGCTATGGGAACAAGAATGGCCCCAAATTATGCCAATATCTTCATGCATCATATAGAGTCAAAATTTCTTTCTTCTTGTCCAATTCAGCCGTACTTTTACAAGCGCTATTTGGATGATATTTTTATATTATGGACAAACACAGAGCAACAACTTATCCATTTCATTGACAGTTTCAACTCCGTACAACCAAACATACAGTTTACACACCTACTCAGCCAGTGAAATCAATTTTCTTGATGTTGACATTCTGGTGGACAAGGGGTCAGTTCGTACAACCGTTTATATAAAACCAACCGGCTCACAAAAATATCTACATTTTCAAAGCGCCCATCCCCGTCACTGCAAAACCAGCATCCCTTATTCGCAGGCCCATCGTTTTCGAACAATCTGCTCTAACGACCTATAGACTTTCATGAAAACTCCGAACACATGCGCAACGTGCTCTTAACACAGCGCTATCCACGCTCCCTTATTGATGACGCCATAAGCAGAGCTTCAAATCTTAACCGTAGTCAAATACTCCAGGGGCACCGAATAGATAACCGAAATGATTACACTACAAACCTTATTCTCACATTTAACAGCAACGCACCGAACATAAACAGAATTCTTAATAAGCACTTTAATATTCTCCAATAAAGTCAACGACTATCGAAAATATTTACATGCGCACCCCGCGTGATTTACAGGCGTGCCAATAACATTCAGAACAATCTAGTCAACTCCAAGAAACACAACACCCCAAAATATGGAAGCCAGCCCTGTGGTAAAGGTCGCTGAAAAGTTTGCAAACACATACAGACCACGTGTTCCGCAACTAGAACGAGGTCAGTTTTCCAGCATTCAATCAACGATAACTTTCACTGCGACTCATCAAACATTATTTACCTTCTTGAATGCACTGTGTGTAACCAGCAATACATAGGACATACACTGCATTCCGCATTCGATTTAACAACCACCGAGCACACACCAAGTCTCTCCCCAATCTTCCCCTATCCAAGCATGTAAACTCAGAAGGACACCCATTTGACGAACTAAAAGTAACAATTATTCAAGGGGGCTTCAAAAACAGGCGAGAACGTGAACAACGTGAATCCTATTTTATCCAGAAGTTTAATACTATTCAAGAAGGTTTTAAAGAAAAGCCTAGTACCTTTTCTTTTATTCGCGACCTCCAAACAAATTAATACTACACTTCTCGTTAATTGGCTAACTCAGATATACCTTTTATAACCCCTAGTGTATATCCCAGGCAATCATACCCCCCCTTACTTACACTATCTTGCCTCGTGCAGTATTGATAAGCTTTTGACGTTCTTTCCTTACATTTTCCAACAATTTGAAATCTTTGTACACAGTTAGACCAGCCTTCCTCCCCTATGTGACATTCCGTGTGTGATACGAGGATCCACGTTCGACGGCGCGGCGTAGACGGGGAACCGTGACAGCGGCATCATCAATTGCCCAGCCATGCTCTTTGAGTGACGACCGGAAAAACCGGTCCCGCCGCCGCCCCGGGGAAACAGGCTTTGTCCTCCCCAATTTCCGGTTGCATTCCAGGACAGGGGAGCTGTCAGCGGGCCAGAGCGCGCCGTACCACAGCCGACGCTATGCGAAACCGCGAAGACGACATTCTTTCCCTCCCCCCCTTTGTCGTGGGCTATCGCCGGGAAGGCACCCACAGCTTCCCAGAAGGGCCGCGACGGACACCTGTCATGGCGGACAGGCAGTACTCGCCAAGAATGTGGAAAGACAGGCGCCAGTGAATTAGCTCCGAAGAGAGAGCCTGTGTATACTCTCACTTGAGAGAGAGTGGTGGCGTTTTTGTTGTTTATTTAGTCTGTATTGTTAACAGACTCTGGGGTCGAGGCTAAGCCCAGCCCAAGGGGTGGTCCCCATCTCACATGTTATTTTGGATTGGAGAATTGATGCTTTGGGCGGGCCACTGGAAATGACCGCCCTTAGTCCTTTGTTAATCAAGTGCTTAAAAGCGCATGTAAACGGATGCAGTTCAGTCTGAGCTGGGGCTCCATGCTTAGCATGTAATGTGATGCTACTTAGGCACTAACCTGCCCGGTCGATGAGTAAAGAAGTGCAAAGTTTGTTCTGTTGTAAAATTATGCTCTGCTGTCATCATCTACAAGCTCGCCTCCTGTTCATCTTCCAAGCCGAACGACACTAGAGGAAGGGTTTGTGAACCATCCTCGAAGAAACGGACGACTATTGAAATTCTACTGCAAGCACGCTCAGGACGACATCGTTTGCCAAGAGGGCCTTCAGCGCCGAAGCCCGTCAGCGTGCAGCTTCTGCCAGCAACCGCTCGAGCCCAACTCCGGAGCCACTCCATCGCCCCCATGAAGTCGTCGGCACGTAAGCTCGGACGCCCCAGCCTCTGATGTATAATCTTAATCATGTGTAATTATTGAATATACCTGTTTGTTTAAACTGAGCCATACGGTGTCTCTTTGCCTCTCCGTCCCGTGTGGACCTGCGCATTATGGGGGTCATCACACTGGTGTCAGAAGTGGGGTCTCAAAAGCAAATGTCCTCTGAATGCTGTGACATTCATGACTTCAAAATTGTAATCAAAAGGGAATCACGGGACTGATTGTGGGACTTTTACCCCCATTTGAGAGGCTTGAGGCACTGGAGGGCTTGAAAAAAAAAAAAGACTGTATCTGAGGGAGCTCCCACTCCACAGCCGTCGCTCGGAGCAAGCATGCTGGCATTAGGAAGCGTCATTCCGACGTTTACGGGAGATAAGACAGGGGTTCCAATCTGCGATTTCTTTTCCATGCTAGAAGAGATTGGGAAAATGGGGGGATGGTCCGATGCTCAAATGCTGGGAATGGCGAGGTGTAAGATGGCAGGAGCTGCTCATGATTTTGCCTGGCGAGACGAAAAAGTAAAATCCACAAAATCATTTGCGGAATTTAAGAAGCTCGCGTTTGAGCATTTCGACACTGAACCACGTCACGTGCGGGTACAGAGGTTCCGTGACGCCGGACAGATGGTAGGGGAGGACGTGCGAACATTTGCGTCGCGGCTTCAGCGCCTAGCACGCGATACGTTAAGCAGGGAGGAGGAAGGAGACCAGCTAAGGAAGAAATACGCGGAGGATATACTTAAAGAGGAAATGACCGCTTTGTTCGTGGCTGGTCTGCAAGACCCCGTGCGCCGGTTCGTGCTCTCGCGCAAGCCGAGCAATTTCGACCAAGCCGTGGAGGCCGCATTGGATGAGGAACAAAATGAGGCGTTAACGACAGCCGCAGCGAGAGTACGCGTCATAGAGAGAGCGGTGCTCAACCCTGAGGTTGCTCTCTTGACAGAGCGGTTAGATCGCTTAGAACAGCTGCTATCTCAGCAGGTAGAATGCCAGGTTGAAGCGCGCGCTCAACAGCGCCCATTCGCTGGAAACCGGAGACCGCCACAAAGCTACAGGCGCGGTATGCGAGATTTTGAAGAAATCGTATGCTTCGCTTGCCAGGGTCGCGGACACATCGCCAGGTTCTGCCAAAACGTGCGCCGTGGGGAGCCACAAAGAGAAGCAGGCGAGACACGCCCTAAGCAAGCCTACAGCGGGGCTCCAGATACCGAGTCAAAAAACTAGTTAGTCCTCCCCAGCCTGAGGAGCGTGGGGAGGGAGCAGTAGATGATGAGGTGGTGGTAGTTTGTGTGGCCGACGAGGCATGCCCTGTTGTGCGTTGCAAGTTAAATGGTTGTTGTATGGAATTGTTGATAGATACGGGGTCAAAGGTGACATTGCTTAAGGAGAGCAGTTTTAACACGCTTCGAAGGAAGGGGGACCGCGAGGTGTTGGAAGCGTCTGGTGGTATGGCAACCAAATTTGTAGGCATAACGGGGGATCCTCTTGGCATAAGTGGACTCTACCGGTTACACTTCTCTCTCGGCGGAATTGCATTGGAGCACCCCTGCTACGTATGCCCGGACACGGTGTCTCTGCCAAACGGAGTGTCAGGTATATTAGGGCAGGATTTTTTGAGAAAAGGGAAGGTAGTAGTCTCATTCTCTGAGGAAGAGGTTAATGCGGGCGGCTCAAAAGTTCCGTTTTTGAACAGGAGAGGGGCTGAGATTCGCATTACCGATATTGACACCCGTCAAACAGTGGGATCATTGGAGAAGGTATATTCGCGGGTTGCCGTCCGGCTGGTCGAGGAGGCGGTCGTCCTTCCTTGGTCGGAGCACATTTTGTACGCGTTTGTGCCTTCAGATGTAGAGAGCGGCGCCGTGGGAGTGCTTGAGCCGGTCGACTCTCTCAGCAATGGCCTGAAGGCAGCCGCGTGCCTCGTGACAGTTAATGACGCCCACAGAGTGCCCCTACGGGTGGTTAACTGTAGCCAGCAGCCACTGAGCCTTCCCAAGAACAAAACATTGGCTTTCTTCACCTCTGCGATAGAGCAACGTGAGCCCACCGATACGGTACTCGCAACTGTAGAGCATGCTAGTCCTTCGGCTGCTCCAAAGGTGTCGTTCGATCTTTCTCACGTAAAATCCAGGGAGAGGGAGGCTCTGGCTGGTTTGCTGAACGACTACTCGGAGGTATTCGCCGCGTCCAACCTGGATTTGGGCTGCTGTGGCGTTATAAAGCACAGGATAGAAACCGGCACTTCATCGCCCGTTTACCAGCGTGCGTACAGGATTCCTTACTCCCAACGTGAGGAGATGGAGCGGCAGGTGCAGGACCTGATTGATCGCGGCATTGTCGAACACTCAAAGTCACCCTGGGGAGCACCAGCACTATTGGTGGAAAAGCCAGATGGCTCGTATCGATTGGTAGTGGACTACCGCAAACTAAATGCCGTAACTCGCATCGATCCATACCCCATCCCCAATATACAGGAGACGCTTTCTCAGCTGGGCTCTGCCAGGTACTTCACGGTAGTGGACATGGCGGCGGGATTCTGGCAGATAGCAATGGATCCGGCAGATGCCGAGAAAACGGCATTCAACACGCCCTCAGGGCACTATGAATGGAAAAGAATGCCGATGGGTCTGGCCAACAGCCCTGCTGTCTGGCAGAGAACCGCTGATGTTATCCTGGCAGGTCTTCTGGGGAGGCTGTGCTTCGTGTATATGGATGACATTATCATATACAGTGGCAGTTTTGATAACCATTTGCGCGATATTGAGCAGGTTTTGGTGCGACTAAGAGCAGCGGGTCTCAAGCTGAAGCCCTCTAAGTGCCAATTCCTCAAAAACGAGGTGAAATACCTCGGGCACGTTGTTTCAGCTGACGGCGTGCGACCGGACCCTGAGAAACTAAGGTGTGTCTCGGATTTTCCATCCCCGACTAGCGTCCGCCAGGTCCGCCAGTTTCTCGGCCTGATCGGTTACTACCGAAGGCACATAGAGGAGTTCGCCAAGCTCGCTAAGCCGCTCACCGCCTTAACAGCCAAAAATGTCGCCTTTCGCTGGGACGAAAACGCGGAGAATGCTTTTGGGGCCCTGAAAGGGAAGCTAATGAGTGCACCGCTGTTGCGCCACCCGGATTTTAATTTGCCCTTCGTTATGGCCACAGATGCGTCAAAGTTCGCAGTGGGTGCCGTGCTATCTCAGGTTATCGAGGGCAAAGAACATCCCGTTCCTTTTGCTAGCCGACAGCTGAGCCCCACAGAGCAAAAGTACGGAGCTACGGAAAGGGAGTGCCTCGCCGTTGTCTGGGCAGTAAAGCACTTCAGATGCTACCTTTACGGCCGCAAATTCAAGCTAGTCACAGACTGCCATCCTCTGAAATGGGTGATGAGTGTCAGGGACCCTAGCTCGCGACTCGCTAGATGGAATCTACACCTGCAGGAATACTGCTTTGAAGTTGAGCACAAGTCAGGAAAGACGCATCTGAATGCTGATGCACTCAGCCGCACAGCTGCCGTGGCAGCTATAGATGAGTTTGTCCCCGTAGTCGACCCCGCCGAATTACGCACAGAGCAGTGCAAAGATCCGGACCTGAAGCGAATAATCGAAAGCTTAGAGGACGCACCGTCTCACCCCGAACAGCTAGGTTATTTCATTGGCAAAGACGGCACCCTGTGTCGGCGCACGAGGCCAACCAGGAAAGGGAGACCAGAGAAAACCGCTTGGGAGAGAGTCGTCATACCTCGGTCGTGGATAGAAAGGGTTCTTCGCGCGTTTCACGATGCGCCATGCGCCGGTCATTTTGGCGTAGCGAAGACACGCAGGCGTGTGGAGCGTTTGTACTTTTGGAGGGGCATGCGACAGGATGTTAGAAACTACTGTGCGAAGTGTCATTCCTGTCTCGATAGAAAAACACCCAAGGGACGAAGACCAGCTCCAATTCAGCCGTTCCCTGAGGTTTCGGCTCCCTTCGAGCGGACAGGTATGGACATAATGGGCCCATTGCCCACGACCACTTCCGGAAACAAGTACATTTTAGTATTTGTCGACCACCTTTCAAAATACGCGGAAGCGGTAGCACTCCCCGATCAGAAGGCAGACACGGTTGCAAGAGCATTTGTCGAACAGATCGTGCTCCGACATGGACCCCCGAGGCAACTCTTGACAGATCGGGGAACGAACTTCGTGTCGCAGCTAATGAGGAGAGTTTGCGAGCTGCTTAAGATCGCTAAGAAGCAGACAACACCGTACCATCCGGCTTGCAACGGCGCGGTGGAGCGACTGAACCAAACCGTGGCCGGGTTCCTGTCGCATTTTGTTTCGCGCGACCAGCGGGACTGGGACTTGTGGCTCCCGTATGCAATGTTTGCCTACAATTCCGCAGCACACGAGAGCACGGGCGAATCGCCATTCTTTCTTCTCTACGGCCGAGACCCGGACCAGCCTAGTGAAGTGCCAGAGGGCCCCCGTCGTGTCCCATACGCTTCACTGGACGACTATAAGGTTGAGCTAGAATCGCGCTTGCAAGTGGCGAGGGACATCGCAAAGGAGTCCTTAAAGAAAGCGGCGAAGCGCATGAAGGAGGTGCACGATCGCAGTGCTAGAGACGCGCCGTTTGATGTGGGGGACAGCGTGTACATTGAAAACTGCCAAAGGCAGATTGGGCTAGCTCGTAAGTTCCAGACGAAGTGGAGAGGACCGTGCGAGGTTGTCGAGAAGCTTTCTCCGGTAAACTTCAGAGTCCGAGACGTGAACCGGCGTTTGATAAGGATACACGCAAATCGCCTCAAGTCGGCACCGATTCAGTATTCACGAAATGAGGAAAGGGAAAGCGCGGATTTTGATGGGGACAGAAGTGAAGCGGAGCGCGCAGATAGTTCGCAAGAAACGCCCTCTCCTGCATTTGTTCGGCAGGCGCCCGAGGTGACGGCCGGAATGCCACCGGATTTACTTCATGCATTGCTAGAAGAAGAAGCGCGCGAGGTTGCCGCGCAGATAACGCCAGGAGAGGCTCCTGCCACGAGCCCTCGCGAGTCCCAAAGCAGACAAAGGGGCACAGACTTACTTAGTATGACTCATGAAGGCCGATATCCGCTGCGAAATCGGAAAGCTAAGTCGGACTAATGGCGTAAACAGAGCGGAGTTGTGAACTGGTTAGAATTGTGTGATGCCGCAGCTCATAACATTGCTATGTGCTTATGTGTTAAGTTATCGGAGTTGGTAGTTAAACCTTTCTGTCATTAAGTAACACCTTCACAGGAGAGCATGCGGAGCGCATGCAGAACCTGCCCTACTTCCTTTCGTTATCTATATTTTTGTCTGTGCCGTGATCGTGCTAGAAGTGGGAGCTCCTTTGTAACTGTGGTAAATTTATTTCGTCCAGTTTGGACTAGAAAGGAGAGGCTTGGGTGCTGAGTTTCATGTTTATCTGTAAAAGAAGATCAGTGCTGCCCCTGGAGACGCCAGTATTGACAGCGGAGGCATATGGTGTTGTGCAGTGGTGTTGAGTGCAGCGAAAAGTGTTTTGTCGGACGCACTGTGCGAGGCGATTCAGAAAGACAAGGGGAGCTGCGTGGACTCAAATGTTCGGAGAACATTCTTCTGGAGGGTGAGCGAGTGTGACATTCCGTGTGTGATACGAGGATCCACGTTCGACGGCGCGGCGTAGACGGGGAACCGTGACAGCGGCATCATCAATTGCCCAGCCATGCTCTTTGAGTGACGACCGGAAAAACCGGTCCCGCCGCCGCCCCGGGGAAACAGGCTTTGTCCTCCCCAATTTCCGGTTGCATTCCAGGACAGGGGAGCTGTCAGCGGGCCAGAGCGCGCCGTACCACAGCCGACGCTATGCGAAACCGCGAAGACGACATTCTTTCCCTCCCCCCCTTTGTCGTGGGCTATCGCCGGGAAGGCACCCACAGCTTCCCAGAAGGGCCGCGACGGACACCTGTCATGGCGGACAGGCAGTACTCGCCAAGAATGTGGAAAGACAGGCGCCAGTGAATTAGCTCCGAAGAGAGAGCCTGTGTATACTCTCACTTGAGAGAGAGTGGTGGCGTTTTTGTTGTTTATTTAGTCTGTATTGTTAACAGACTCTGGGGTCGAGGCTAAGCCCAGCCCAAGGGGTGGTCCCCATCTCACATGTTATTTTGGATTGGAGAATTGATGCTTTGGGCGGGCCACTGGAAATGACCGCCCTTAGTCCTTTGTTAATCAAGTGCTTAAAAGCGCATGTAAACGGATGCAGTTCAGTCTGAGCTGGGGCTCCATGCTTAGCATGTAATGTGATGCTACTTAGGCACTAACCTGCCCGGTCGATGAGTAAAGAAGTGCAAAGTTTGTTCTGTTGTAAAATTATGCTCTGCTGTCATCATCTACAAGCTCGCCTCCTGTTCATCTTCCAAGCCGAACGACACTAGAGGAAGGGTTTGTGAACCATCCTCGAAGAAACGGACGACTATTGAAATTCTACTGCAAGCACGCTCAGGACGACATCGTTTGCCAAGAGGGCCTTCAGCGCCGAAGCCCGTCAGCGTGCAGCTTCTGCCAGCAACCGCTCGAGCCCAACTCCGGAGCCACTCCATCGCCCCCATGAAGTCGTCGGCACGTAAGCTCGGACGCCCCAGCCTCTGATGTATAATCTTAATCATGTGTAATTATTGAATATACCTGTTTGTTTAAACTGAGCCATACGGTGTCTCTTTGCCTCTCCGTCCCGTGTGGACCTGCGCATTATGGGGGTCATCACACCTACAAACAAGTATTCCCGGCGAAGTCGGTTCGACGACACCACCAGAGAGAGTGGTGCACCGTTCAGTGAAACCCAGACCCCCTGAGTAAGTTATTACACATGTGCTCGTTAACGCAGCCCACTCCTTCCTTAACTTTCTAGCCCTCGGCTCACCGGATATTAGTCAGACCCCCGAAAGGCGCCTGGTTTGGCCTGTTCGTCGCTGCCAGTGTCATTTGCGCAGCGGCTCCTCTTTGGCCACGCATCTGCAGCGGCGCCCTTTGTGTTTATGCATTTTGTTTGTGTGTTTTGTTTCCACGTTTTGCTTTCGTACGCCTGTGGTTGCCGCGCTGCCCATGTCCCCAGCACCGTCTTTTTCTCCCTTTCTCTCGTTTCTCCATCTCCTTTTGTTCCCCATCCTTCCTTACTATTCTAGTTTCCCCTTTTTTCTTTTCTTTCTATTTTTTGCTTCCTCCCCGAATATTGTCCCTGTCTGCTCCCCGCAGCACCCTCTTTATTTTTTATTTTTTCGTTCAATTTTTTGAACTGTTCTTGCTATTTGCTTGTTATTCTCATTTCACCCTCCTCTTCAGTTCACAAACTTAAAACGGCCATCTGACGCGAGACCACTACAGTCCTGAAGAAGACCGCACCGCGGTTGAAACTTTGATAAATAAATGAGTCGCTGTAGAAGTGCCCAGTTCTCCTAAGTCTTTATAAGGCGGAGCCAACGCAACCTACGTTCGTAACATTATATATATATATATATATATATATATATATATATATATATATATATATATATATATATATATATATATATATATATATATATATATATATATATATAAACGTAATAGAGTGGGCGCACGGTGGGAAAAGTAACAATCTTTATTCTAACGTTTCGACCTGGGTGTGGCTTTCGTCAGAGTATATGGTACAGGCGAAAGACACAGCTTTTATAAGTACACGCACGTGGTGATGGAAACATTCCGGTTGGCGGATAGCAGCGGCAAACATCTCAATGTGAGTCGGCAGTGAAAGAAACAGTGTTAGTAAGCACAGTCAAGCATGATTAAGGAATCATGAAGGATCATTGCAATCACATCTTCGCGAAAGAATTGGTCGTGTGCTCAAATGCACCAGAAAAGGCGAACAACAGAAAAAAAAGGAAAATCTGATATATGAAAACACAGGTGAAAATCATTGTTTAAAGAACGTCTCATGTGAAAAACTATGGGGCATGGTGCTGAGATTTGATATCATTTCAGCGATAGAAGCAAAGAGCGCAAAACCGTGAACAGTGGGGGAAAAATGAGGAAAAAATGATCAGCGTAAATGAAACCTGGCATGATGCGGTTATGACGCAAGGCAAGTCAGCTTTCCAACATTTTCATTCAGACCGCAAGAGACACTGTTGAACTCGTGTATAAGAAATGATTCGCGAACTTCGCGTTCATGGTGGGTCTTGAAGCCGATTCCAGTAATGTTACTTGAATTTTTTCAAAAGGGTGCTTAGTATCGTTCCCGTGTTTAGAGATAGGTAGGTTAGGCACTGTCTTGCAAAGAGCTTTATGATTATTGAAACGATATCGGGACGGTTTTTCTGTTTGGCCAATATACTGAATCTTACAGATTGAACATTCAAGCTTGTAGATTATGTTGCATGTATCACATGAGTAGTTACCTCGAATTTTCACAATAAAGTCTGATGCTGGGCTGGAAGCCATTGCTGATGTCGTCATCTGCGCGCAGAATTTGCAACGCGATTTTTGGCATGGGTGACAGCCGATTGGCAAACTTGTGCTTGTTTTCGAAGAAGTGAAAATTTCACTGAGGTTTTTGCCACGGCGGTGTACAACACTGGGCGCTTGCTGAAAAATGTGCTTGAGTCGATCACTTTGCATGAGGATGACATGGTGTTTTTTTCAAAATGCCCGCGACGTTTGGAATCGATGCCGAGTGAGTAAGGACCAGGTTGATTTGTGATTGACTAGGTGACTGGATTTTTGCTTTGAGGAGTGTCTCGCGGTAAAGAAGGCCTGCGCGTTCTACAGCATCGTTTATTAGTCGCGATGGGTATTTCCGCTTAATCAGGGCGTCTTGGAGGTTCGTACAGTTTCTTTCGAAGTCGCGCTCGTCCGAACATATCCGTTTAAAGAGGTCTTATTGTCCATATGGGATGCTAGTTTTGCAGCGTTTAAGATGGCTGCTTTCGAAGTGTAAGTATTGAGGTCTGTCGCTAGGTTTCCGGTATACATCCGCGATAAGTTTGCCATTCTTTATTGATACTGTCACATCTAGAAAGCTAATTGTGGTTGGCGAGTAAGAATGAGAAAAAGTAATGGCCTCATGCGCGTTATTAAAACAAGACATGAATGATAGAAGTTCTGCTTCACCATTCTGCCAAATGAGAAAAATTTCGTCAATGAATCGCTTATAGTAGAAGGATTTTAATAGTTGTGTAGCGAGAAACTGGTTTTCTAATGAACCCATAAATATGTTGGCATAGTTAGGACCAATCCGCGTACCCATTGATGTTCCGTTTATCTGAACATAGTGTCTGCTATCAAATTCGAAGTTGTTAAGTTCTAGTATTAATTTCAAAAGTATAGCTAGCGTGGGGCCATCAACATTAGAACTTAAGTTTTGTTTTTCAATAAACTGCACAACTGACCGGATGCCATCGGAGTGAGGAATGTTGGTATAGAGGGACGCAACATCAAGGGTTACAAGCAAGGCACCCTGGGGGATGTTTAGTTCGGCTATGTCGGATAGGAAATGTCCTGTGTCAGGTATGAAGGACTGAAATGTAGCAGGACTTTTATTGATGACAGTGTCAACGTAGCTTGACAGCCTTTCAGTTACGGTTCCTATTCCGGAAATGATTGGTCGGCCAGGGATGTTAGGTTTGTGGATTTTGGGCAGGAAGTAAAATCTGCCTGCTACAGGGTTGAGTGGAATTATTGATTTGACTGCACTTTTGTCTAGTTTATTACCCAGAGCGAGATCGGATAGCGTCTCTTTCAGAACAATTACAAACTTGGCAGCTGGATCGCAGTCTAGGAGACGGTAAAATGAGCTATCTGTGAGCTGCCTTTCGGCTTCAGCGACATAATCAGTTTTGTTCATCACCACGATGCCACCGCCTTTGTCTGCGGGCTTTATAACAATCTCAGTTTGAGACGCTAGTTTGTTTATTGCTGCGGTTTCTTTTCCGGAAAGGTTGCGGCTAAAGTTCTTTTTAGTATTGTATGCTCCCAGTACATCTTTTTGGACCGCCTTAATGTAGATGTCGAGGCAGGTTTCTCTCTGAGTTGGAGGAGTCCAGTGATTTTGCGACGGCAAATTTTTATCACGTTCGGGATCTTGTGGTCGGTCATGGAAGTACTCCTTAAGTCGAGCAGGTCCCGTCTGAGGACAACTACAACCTCCGAAAGAAACTCCCGAACACCGCAAGGAAAACCCTTCGTTGACTAAAAAATTCACTTTCTGACACCTCTTCTAGCCCAATATTATGGGAGAAATTTCTACGCATTAGAAAAGTGGTTGAAAAACGTATTCGTTCGAACCTTCATGTCAATAATTTAAAAAGTTACGTAGCATCCTCCACTGCTCTTCGTGGTCTCCGCGTTTATGTCAAACCAGCAACGTCCAAACAGTCTAGCTGCAATACTGCAAAGTGGGAAAGCATTTCAGCAACGGCTGCTTTGGAATTTACGCGTGTTGTTTTGGATCACCACCAATAAGCCCTAAAGTCATTAACAAATACAGAAACGCAATTGCTAAACCACTCTAATTTGTCTTCTGAAGAACTCACTGCCCTAGATGTGTACAAAGACAAAAAGTGGGCCGAGATAAACGCTATCAAGTCCAGAAAGGCTTCGCGCGACAAAATCTTTCTGTCCCGCCAATCCCAGCCTCCACTGCCATTACCATCCCAATTGCATAACTCAGTTATTAATCTTTCGAACTTCACCTTGACTCATGACGACGAGAGTGCCCTGTCACATGGCCTAAATTTCTGCCATGCGTCCGGTGGGTTCAGTGAGTTTCAGTCGTTTAAAGAATTAGAAAATTTTGCCCGCAATATGAGACTTAAGGAGTACTTCCATGACCGACCACAAGATCCCGAACGTGATAAAAATTTGCCGTCGCAAAATCACTGGACTCCTCCAACTAAGAGAGAAACGTGCCTCGACATCTACATTAAGGCGATCCAAAAAGATGTAGTGAGAGCATACAATACTAAAAAGAACTTTAGCCGCAACCTTTCTGGAAAAGAAACCGCAGCAATAAAAAACTAGCGTCTCAAACTAAGATTGTTATAAAGCCGGCAGACAAAGGCGGTGGCATCGTGGTGATGAACAAAACTGATTATGTCGCTGAAGCCGAAAGGCAGCTCACAGATACCTCATTGTACCGTCTCCTAGACGGCGATCCAACTGCCAAGTTTGAAATTGTTCTGAAAGAGACGCTATCCGATCTCGCTCTGGGTAATAAACTATACAAAAGTGCAGTCAATTCAATAATTCCACTCAGCCCTGTAGCAGGCAGATTTTACTTCCTGCCCAAAATTCACGAACCTAACAACCCTGACCGACCAATCATTTGCGGAATAGGAACCGTAACTGAAAGGCTGTCAAGCTACGTCGACACCCTCATCAATTACATTCCTGCTACATTTCAGTCCTTCATATGTGACACAGGACATTTCCTATCCGACATAGCCGAACTAAACATCCCCCAGGGTGCCTTGCTTGTAACCCTTGATGTTGCGTCCCTCTATACCAACATTCCTCACTCCGACGGCATCCGGTCAGTTGTGCAGTTTTTTGAGAAACAAAACTTAAGTTGTAATGTTGATGGCCCCACGCTAGCTATACTTTTGAAATTGATACTAGAACTTAACAACTACGAATTTGATAGCAGACACTATGTTTAGATAAACTGAACATCAGTGGGTACGCGGATTGGTCCTAACTATGCCAACATATTTATGGGTTCATTAGAAGACCAGTTTATTGCTACACAACCATTAAAATCCTTCTACTATAGGCGATTAACTGACGACATTTTTCTTATTTGGCAGCATGGTGAAGCACAACTTCTATCATTCATCTCTAGTTTTATTAACGCGCATGAGGCCATTACGTTTTCTCATTCTTACTCGCCAACCACAATTAGCTTTCTAGATGTGACAGTATCAATAAAGAATGGCAAACTTATCGCGGATGTATACCGGAAACCTAGCGACAGACCTCAATACTTACACTTCGAAAGCAGCCATCTTAAACACTGAAAGACTAGCATCCCATATGGACAAGCCGTCCGCTTTAAACGGATATGTTCTGACGAGCGCGACTTCGAAAGAAACTGTACCAACCTCCGAGACGCCCTGATTAAGCAGAAATACCCGGCGCGACTGATAAACGATGCTGTGGAACGCGCAGGCCCTCTTGACCGCGAGGCACTTCTCAAAGCAGAAATCCAGTCATCTAGTCAATCACAAACCAACCTGGTCCTTACTCACTCGGCATCGATTCCAAACGTCGTGGGCATTTTGGAAAAACACCATGTCATCCTCATGCAAAGTGATTGACTCAAGCACATTTTTCAGCAAGCGCACAGTGTTGTACACCGCCGTGGCAAAAACCTCTGTGAAATTTTCACTTCTTCGAAAACAAGCACAAGTTTGCCAATCGGCTGTCACCCATGCCAAAAATCGCGTTGCAAATTCTGCGCGCAGATGACGACATCAGCAAAGGCTTCCAGCACAGCATCAGACTTTATTGTGAAAATTCGAGGTAACTATTCATGTGATACATGCAACGTAATCTACATGCATGAATGTTCAATCTGTAAGATTCAGTATATTGGCCAAACAGAAAAACCGTTCCGATATCGTTTCAATAATCATAAATCTCTTTGCAAGACAGTGCCTAACCTACCTATCTCTAAACACGGGAACGATACTAAGCACCCTTTTGAAAAAATTCAAGTAACATTACTGGAATCGGCTTCAAGACCTACCATGAACGCGAAGTTCGCGAATCATTTCTTATACACAAGTTCAACAGTGTCTCTTGCGGTCTGAATGAAAATGTTGGAAAGCTGACTTGCCTTGCGTCATAACCGCATCATGCCATGTTTCATTTACGCTGATCATTTTTTCCTCATTTTTCCCCCACTGTTCACGGTTTTGCGCTCTTTGATTCAATCGCTGAAATGATATCACATCTCAGCACCATGCCCCATAGTTTTTCACATGAGACGTTCTTTAAACAATGATTTTCACCTGTGTTTTCGTCTATCAGATTTTCCTTTTTTTTCTGTTGTTCGCCTTTTCTGGTGCATTTGAGCACACGACCAATTCTTTCGCGAAGATGTGATTGCAATGATCCTTCATGATTCCTTAATCATGCTTGACTGTGCTTACTAACACTGTTTCTTTCACTGCCGACTCACACTGAGATGTTTGCCGCTGCTATCCGCCAACCGGAATGTTTCCATCACCACGTGCGTGTACTTATAAAAGCTGTGTCTTTCGCCTGTACCATATACTCTGACGAAGGCCAGACCCCTGGTCGAAACGTTAGAATAAAGATTGTTACTTTTTCCACCGTGCGCACACTCTATTGCGTTTACGTTGTACCGGATCCATCCGACCCCTTCAGTATATATATATATATATATATATATATATATATATATATATATATATATATATATATATATATGCCAAAGTGATTTCTTGGCAGCTAATTTAATTCACGGCGTTTCGGCTGGAGGACCAGCCTTTTTCGAGTGTGCTACAGCATTTGAAACACGCAACTTGTATAAAGTGTGCGCTAGGTACAAAAGTAGCCTAAGCACGAATGCAAACAACTAGGGAGGCGTGGACCAGGAAGTAAAAATAAAAAATAAAGCAAGAGAGAGATCATCGATCACAATCTAAAAAGGCGATCCCTTAACCTGGATGCAGGTGTTGCCAAGGGCGCGAACGATAAAAAATAAAAATAACAAACATTTTTTCCAAAGTAAAAAGAATAAAAAGAACATAAAGAGGGGAGATTCCCTTCCCCACCAACTGAGGGCTGCCTTAGAAAGGCCCTCTAGCCCCCGTATTCACAAACCGACCTTTACCTCCCCTTTGGAGGTCCTTACATTTACGGCTCCTTTCCGGGTTTCAGAAACCGACCTTACCCTTAAATTGCACCTCTAGCCGCCCTTTCGGCCTCGGAAAGGGCGCGTTCGCGAAGGTAGCCCCTGGCCTACCTTTAGCAGCTCCTTTCGTCAATCCAACATGGAGGAATACGACGACAGCTTTTCCGAGCTCGTCGAGTTCATGGAATTTATGGATGTCGTGAATGACGAAGTTCCCCACCGCGCAAAGCCATCGCGGAGGGTGCTTACGGATCGCCAGAACCCGATGGAGCATTTCGACGACGGCGAGTTTCTCGCGAGGTACCGGTTTTCGAAGCCTGCCGTGCTGGAACTGCTGTCAATGCTTCCACTGCACCGCTACCCTGACGGACGAGGTTGTCCTGTGCCGCCGCTGCTGCGACTACTTATCGCCCTCCGCTTTTACGGTGCGGGGACTTTTCAAGTTGTGACCGGCGACCTCGTCAATGTCTCCCAACCCACGGTTTCCCGGGTGGTGTCGACTGTGTACGCCGTCATCGCAGAAACGTTGTTTCCGGCACTGGTGACATTTCCAGCGGCCGGAGATATGCACAAAGTGATGCACGCCTTTTACGGCATCGCTCAGTTTCCCGGCGTCACTGGGTGCATTGACTGCACTCATGTGCGGATAAAGAGCCCGGGAGGAGAAAATGCCGAAGTGTTCCGGAATCGGAAAGGGTATTTTTCCTTCAAGGTGCAGGTAAGAAGAACTTTAAAGCTGCTGTAATACTTGTTCATTTCATGTCAAGTATGTAATTTTCACCGCGCGTCTTGGCGGGCTTTATTTTGAATCGGGGGTGAAGAAAGGAAGGGGAGGCTACAGAGGAATGCAACAGAGAGAGCAGAACTGTGCATAACTAAAGTAATTATCAATTCTGTTCTCCTTTATCATAGTTGAGTAAAACAAAGCAGTGCTGTGAAGCTGTAACACAAGGTATGCCACGTAACTGCTAATTCAAGGCATAACAAAAAGAAAATGCTCCAGTATTTGGCAACCTTCAATTTTGTATTCACAAAATGATTAAGGTAAGTGGTTTAACAAGTGAATTGTGCCTGTGCGTGGAAAAGAAATGCTTGCCAAAATCATATTTTCTGGTCAGCAGTCATGCGAGTAAATATGAAAATCATATTTTGTTGGGCAGAACTCGCATGCTAGTAGATAGTACAAAGGTCATCGACTGGTAGTGTGCAAGCTACTGACAGTGCTAATATGGGCTAGCCTCTTCACATTTGCAGAGACTCCGAGGCTTGCCGACGGCACAATCAAATACCCATATCTACACATTGCTTTATTAGGCCCAGTGACACACAGCACCTTTTTAATTTTCTGAACTACTCATTGACTGATCATGAATTATGGATTATGTTAATCTTTCATCGGTGAGTTTATACAGTGACAAGAAGGTATTATGAGAAAGTAAAGGCTCAGTAAATTTCGGTATACACGGCATAAAGTAGATAGCTGTTACGAGAACGCTATGCGCAAATTGCACATCTGTTCAATGTAGCTGCAATATTCTTGAATGGAAAGGAATTGCTGTGTGTAATTTGTTTGCGACACTGTTTCTTCGCATATTTTCTGCAGGCAATAACTGGCCCTCAGATGGAGTTTTTTGATGTGGTGGCGAGCTGGCCTGGGTCTACACATGACAGCCGTATATTTGACAACAGCCGTGCAAGGTTCTGCTACGAGGAAGAAACCATCCCAGGAGTGCTTCTCGGCGACATGGGGTATGCGTGCCGGCCTTACCTCATGACCCCCCTCAGGGAATCAGGACTGAGCGGCAGCCCAGAGTACCGGTAAGCTGAAACTATTTGGCAGAATATATGACCTCACAATAACATAACAGGTTGTCTCATCATATGGAATGTTTGTTTTCATTTAGATACAACAAGGCACAGATCAAGACGAGGAATACTGTGGAGAGGACATTTGGAATATGGAAGAGGAGATTCCCGTGCCTGGATATGAAGCTCCAAATCAACACCAGGATGTCTGCAGTTGTAATAACAGCTTGTGCTGCACTGCACAGTTTTGGCCGTCGTCGTGCTACAGAGAAAATGCCTCCTGCTCTGTTGCACACAAACACCTGCAACTCTCGGCAGCCACAGCCTCAACTACAGCTGCAACCATTGCCTCTGGACTCGCAAAGTGGGTTCAGAGCCAGGGGAAGCATCATTAGGCACCACTTTACACAAAATTAGGTAATATGAATGAATGTACATGACTCGCTCCTTCAAGAAACTATGTGTTTATTGTTATTCTATGTTGAGGTCTTTCTTCAACGCAGCAGTTTTCATCTGCAGAAGTTGCATTTTAGCCTTTTTGTTCGCACTCTGGAGTGCATGCATCTCCACTGTGTGCTTCATGTGCAGCTCATGCTGTGCCTTCATGTGCTTCACCCTTAACACATGTTCTTTTCTTTTTCGTTTGTTGTCTGCTACCACAGCCTCAAGACGGGAACTCAGCTCTGTGGCAAGCACAGACTCATTTGGGGCAGGCGCAGCCTTCCGTCGCTGATAGCCAGCCGGCTGTGTAGCAGGAAGAATGGCTTCCCAAGTGGTGGCCAGCATCGGCGTATTGTGCTCTTCGTCGCTGCACTGTTGCTCCTGCAGGTCCTGGTTGCTGTAGGCCTCCTGGTCGTCTGGGGCAACCTCGGCAACCTCAGCAGCCTCGCCACTTTCAGCTTGACTGCTGTCCGTTGCTCGACCCCATGAGAAGTCGAACTCTGAAGAATTGTTCGTAAATTAAACATGTTTCATTAAACTCTCAGTCTTGTGCTCATAACAATACAATATCTCACTACCATCGAAGCAGAGATGTAGTAGTGTGCACAGTATCATAATGCCACAAATATGCCAGCTTATCTTGAGTGCATGAGATGTTGCATTCAGAATGTGTAGCCGTAGGCACAGAGAACAGCAGTCATGTTCCCTGTAAGGCAGTAGCAGCTGTATGTTAGCAGCCATAAACAACTATTTGGCAGTTTTAAAATAATTCCATGCCAGAAAAAATTACACAGGCTTACAAAAGGTAGGAAACAAAAGACAAGATGGAAACAAGAAACATCTGGTGGTATGTTTTCTTTTGTCATCTTGAGTAGTATGCAGAAAAAAAAATTAAGGCAAAGCTAGACAGCTGCATATGACAACACAAGCGTCGGCATAACCAGACTGATAGAGCACACAGATGAACCTGTACAGGCTGGGAATGTTGATATTTGCAAAGTACACAGCTAGCATTCATATTGCATAGCACTTTGTGATATTACAGTAACTCAATTCCCTCACTCTGCAAACCGCAGAGTTAAGCACAGATTATTATAGCAGGTAAATTGCACAGAGCAACATAATCCCAAAATATCTGCAACAAATTGGAAACTGTTTGTCCCTGTTCTGCCTTTTCTTGTTCAGTACCAGTGAGGCTGCAAGATCTCATCTTCAGGTGTTCATCCCTAAACTTCCATGCTCTAGATAACGGCAAGTAGAAGGCCGCCTGAACAAGGCATGCCAACAAAGGCTAAGGAATAAAATCCAACAAAGGCTAAGGAATAAAGACATGGCCATGCTGAGGTTAAAATCCCTCGCAATATGCAGGGCTTATCTTGCTCCTGATAACTGTGCAGGAAGTTTAACTATGCAGTCATATGCTCTCATTTGTTGGATGATGGCTGAAAAGTTGGTGCCGGCTAAGCAATTGTGACCGCAATTTTCATTCCTACTTCCTGATTCAATAACATGACCCCTGCGCATCCCATGCTTGCAGCCTAATTTTTGTTGCAGTTGCGTGGCTGACACAGCACAATTACCCGGTGAATTGACACGTTTTATTCACAATCAAAATTGCGTGAGAAATGATTAAAAAACTTCTAAGATTTATTATGAGCGATATTTCCAACACACACATGCCCTAAACTATTACCTAGCTTTCATGCCGGTATGTATAATCGGATATATATTTAAAAGTACTCAAGCAAGAATCATACCATCAGCCTCCGCCTGTGGCTCGGACTGCGTCGCCTCCAGCAGTGTGGCAGCGGTCGGGGTGCGCTGCAATGGCCCGCTGTTGCTGTAGCGGCTGCCGTCACTGTCAAAAGGGTTATCTACCCTCGTTCCCATATGGGACGCCACGTCTCCAACGTGGTGTAATTCGTTGTCCAGCTGGCTGGGTGGTGGCGGGCCGCCCCCTGAGAAAGGGCACAGAAATTAGGCAATAATGTTACTGAAAATTCCTTAATTTTCGAGCGCCTACAAACGAGGCAAATGTCACATGAAAACTATGACTTCAGCGAAACGAAGCAAGAACGGAGCCAGAAAATGAACAACGAAACGGGACCAGAAAATGAACAACATGAGTACGTGTATTGTTCCTTGGCATCGTTTTCGCGTCGCCATCCGTGTTGCGGAAAGCTGCTTCGCAGAAAGCACAAAGGATGACAGAATTAAATGCGGTGATGGAGGCAGAAAGCAAGCAATTGCTTTTTTTTACCAAGCAAAATAATGAAAGCAGAGCTCACCTGTGCCGAAAATCGCTTTCATGTCTGCTGCCTTCGCTCTTCGCCACTTTTCTTTTAAGTTGTCCCAGCACTTGCGCAGCTGGGCCTCAGTGCGGTGCCGAACGTCGGTGCGGCAGTTGTACTGCTCAGTGAGCAGCTTCCAGGTCTTCTTCTTTTTCTCCAGGGAGGCCCCGTCGCTCTTTTTGCATTCGATCACAGACTTGTGCGTGTTTGCCAACTCCCTCAGGACGCGGCGCTCGCTCTCCGTAAACGTTGTTCTTTTTTTGCTCCATTTACACGTGTTTCAAACAAATAAATAGGCAGTAAAATTCATTATAAAATAAGCAGTAAAATTCAATATAATATATACAGAAAACTTAAATTCTATATTTACTTTTTTATTAAAGAAAACACGAATAACTAAAAAGCACAAGCACAACGCACGAGGCACACGCACAACTCACGAGGCACAGGAAAATAAACAAAAACGGACGTCAACTCAACAAAGCTTCTTATAGCGACCGCTGGCTATCATTGTGGCTAGACCAAAAAAAAAAAACGTGCGTCAAAATTAGAGCAATGTTACCTGATTTCACCTAATAAATGTGTATTACATGTCCCGTACTTGTTTAACTACTTTTTATAGGATAGAAAAAGTTATGAGTGCATGCAACAATGACGGAAGCTTTAATAATTTTTTAGCCTCGCTACCATGCCTCTTACTTCCGCGGGTAAGGGCGCTTTCCGTAAGGACGCCGAAAGGTAGGTTTCTGAAACGCGGCTTCACCTTTCCCGTACCTTCCACTTTCGGTGACCTTTACGAAAGTCGCCTCTCGAGTGAAGGTAAGGTAAAGGTAAGGCCCGTTTGTGAATACGGCGGTAGGTGTCACTCGTCAGCGCATTTTGGTGACAAGCGTGAAGGGCTCGACCCTTGTGCAGGGAGGAGGCAACATTTCAAAGAAACTCTCTGGTAGGGGGAAGTAAAGAGGAATGCCAACGAGACCTCTAAAAAAGAAAAAGGTAGTGAAAAAAGGAAAAAGGAAAGAAGAGCCATTGTACAAAACTTAGCAATACTACTCAGAGAAGGGTGGTGGCAGTACGACAGAATACAAAATAAAACATCAGCAAAAATAACAAGTTTCTAATCAATCCTTATAGATGCACTCCGTACACATACATACAGAAAAAAGACAAGGCTAAAAACAAATCCAACCCCAGAAACGAACTGGAATGAGTCACAAGTACAATCTACCGCAAGAAAAATGAAAACGCAAGACTATTCAGGGGAAAAAAATGTAATGGTCACTCTCATGACCACGCGCAGAACAGATTGGCAGTTAATCAATGTATGAAGAGAAGACCGACATGGCCGCAAAAGTGACAATAAAAAGGGGGCCAAAAAGGGGGGGAATTAACAGTAAATGGGTTACAATGTAATACAATGCGTGGCAATACAATACTAAAATAAATAAAGAACTAAAAAAAACTTACAATAGATGCGGTACGAACCGAAACTGCGGAAATCTGACCACTGCTTACGCACGCTCCCTGCGCCCCCTTTTCAAGCATACATAAGCTCGCACACCCGCTTCTCGTTTTTTACTGTGAACAAGGCTCCGGTATGGGAGCCAAAGCGTCTTTTGTGTATTTTTTTCTTTGTTGTGGTCGGCGTCTTCAATGTCACGTTTTATGATTCAACCTGACCAGACGAGTTTTCGTCCAACTCTTGATTTCATTACCCTTCGCCGGGCGTACGGCCAACCCATCGTCACAAGCAGTCGTGAGTACGTGTGCCTAACAACTCGCGCGGCATCGTTCAAAGGCCACGTTCAGTACAATCTCACCTGCAAGTCTCTAGCCCTTATTCCTCGTTCGCTTCACCTGATTCGTCCTGTTTGCACAAGCTTCGGACACAGTGTTATCGCCAAAGCTGGACGTTCCACTCTTCAAGCAAGGATACTTGAGTGCAAAGAGAAGCTGGGAGCCCTAGAAAATGAAGCCTTTTGAGCTCGTCGTCGGCTGCAGTCGCTCTACCCGGATGAGTTTCCAGCATTCAACTGCATGCTAACCATAAGGCTGCAATGCATTCCCGTTCCGCTGAAGTCTCGCACAAAAACAAGTTGCAGCGGCTCCTTTCGTCCCCGTCAACTACTTCCAAAGGTACACCAGCAACGGTTGTCCACAACGTTTTGTCCTATAGCCCAAACAACGCTGAACTCTCCGTTTTAAACCTTGGCTTCAATTTCAACTGTGGACCCACCCTGGACGCTAAAAACCTGGTTTGTGCTGTGCAGAACGCTGTTTATCAAGTGGATGTGGCACGTCGAGATGAAGCAAGGACTCGTGCTATCAGCGTACTCTCCAAGTACCACCCGTGGCGATTCCTACCCCCTTTTACTACGGAACAGCGCCAAGCTGTTAAGAGCCTTCGCAACACTAAGGAACTAGTCGTACTTCCCTTTGACAAAGGCAACACCACTGTCCTTTTGGACCGGACAGACTACGTAAGCCGGATGCAGAATCTATAGTTGAAGATGGCACCACCTACTGCCGACTGGACAAAGACCCAACAGCTAAGGTGCAGCACGACTTACAGAAAATTCTCACCAACGTCTTCAGTTTCGTCCCACCGACCCACAATTCACTTTACCTCAAACTCGTTGCGCACCAATGGTTCGGCCCCCGCCCCCTACGGCCTTCCCAAAGTGCACAAGGCTGGTATGCCGATACGTCCCATCGTGGACTACAGACTTTCCCCACTCCACAGCTTATCTGGTTGCCTTAATCGCATCATCTCACCTCTTGTGGGTTGTGGCTCGACACACGCACGAAATTCGACTCACTTCATCGAGAAGGTAAGCGACATATCAGTGGACGACAACGAGCTGCTAGTCTCGTTTGACGTCAAGTCGCTTTTCATGTGCGTTCCTGTTGACCTTGCCGTACAAGCCTGCTCTTCTGCCCTCGAGTCTGACAGATCCTTACCTGAAAGGACCCCTATTGACGTTCCTGACGTCTGCAGACACCTACAGTTCTGCCTCGGCAACACGTATTTTGTATTTCAAGGCCTGTTTTACCGTCAACTTCGAGGCACTCCTATGGGTGCCTCTATCTCCGTTACCGTCACGAACCTCACCATAGAGTCTGTCGAACGCCAGGCCATTGGAACGTTTGCTCACCCGCCAAAAGGTTTCCTCAAATATGTTGGCGACTGTTTCTGCATGATTCAAAAAGACGCTTTGCCTGCTTTTTCATGACATTGGAACTCCGTAGAGGACTCCATTGAGCTCACCACTGAGGTCGAGGCGAACGGTGCATTGCCCTTTCTAGACGTCTTGGTAAAACGCGATAGTGCCAAACTATCAATCGGCGCTTTTAAAAAACCCACCCACACGGGACGTTATCTCAACTTTAGATCCGTCCACGCAGCCTCACATAAGAGATCGGTGGCTGCCACGTTATTAAAAAGGAGCCAACGCATTTGCAGTTCTTTCGAAGACAGGGCAAACGACTTTGACATAGTGTGGCAAGAACTTTCGCGCAATGAAAACCCAACATTTTTCGTGGCATCAGTCTAAAAACAGCTGTAACGACCAGAACGTGAAACTTCTGTGTCTTCTTTCTTGAAACATGCCGCTGTTCCTTACACCCCTGGAATCAGCGAGGCGTTGGCACGCATTCTGCGCACCTTCAATGTTGACATTGCCCACGTTCCGACCAGAAAACTGCGACATGCTTTGGTCAGCGTAAAGCACTTTCTTCCGAAAGAAAAATATCCCGGCGTGGTTTACAGCATTCCCTGCTCCGACTGCGACTGCGTCTACAATGGCGAAACTGGCAACTTCGAAAGGCGTCTAAAAGATGACAAGAACGACGTTCAAACAGAAAAGTGGATTCCAGTGCTATCGCCGAACACTGCATATCGAAACAGCACATTATCAACTGGGGCAAAGCACAAGTTCTTGCGCCAGAAAAGAGGAAATTATCTCGCCTTCACCTGGAATCTTTGATTATACAAACGACCTGTCACACCTTGAACCGAAACTGCGGAAATCTGACAACTGCTTACGCACGCTCCCTGCGCCCCCTTTTCAAGCATACATAAGGTCGCGCACCCGCTTTTCGTTTTTTACTGTCAACAAGGCTCCCGTATGGGAGCCGAAACGTCTTTTGTGCATTCTTTTCTTTGTTGTGGTCGGCGTCTTCAATGTCACGTTTTAAAATGCGGGACAAAGCAAGTGACATGGAAAAAAGAAAGAAAACACGTCGGAAGCTATGCTTGCTATGCATTCTGTCGCTGTTCTGTTGACGTGGCTCAGCTACCCAGACTGCGGGGCAGTGGCTAAGTACCTGGCGGTGTTGCTCTAGCTTGCTAAATTTCTCCTTTTTGTCTGTGCCTGTTTGCTCCTGTTCTGGGGCGATTGGGTGCGGGACGAGAGCTTAATGTCTACTTCTTCTCGTGGCCAGGGGTTTTCCCCTTGGTCGGCATCTCTTCCTAAAGACCAGCTCCCAATTGACCTCTTTTTCCGCAGCGGTGTTTCAAGCATTCCAGTTGCATTAGTGCCTTCCGATGGAGGCGCTGTCCGACTGAACAACCCGGAGGCCGTGCAGGCGGCTCTTAGGTCCACATCGCAGCATTTCATGCACATTACCGACGTCCGGCAGTTCGGCAGGGGTGGCATTTTGTGCAGGTCGCCGGATAAAGCCTGTATTGAAGACCTGCTGAAGTGTACGTCATTCGCCAGCCACCCGGTGAGCGCATTCATTCCGCCTCATCTAGCATGTTCCAAGGGCTTGGTCCGAGGGGTCGACTCTCGATTGAGCCCTGCGGAAACGCTTGAGAACCTCTCGCCTGCGGGAGTGATTGCTGTCCATCGATGCAGCAGGATGGTTGACGGAGAAACAAATTCCTACGGAGTCCGTCATTGCCACATATGCAGGAATATTTTGCCCGTCAGAGATTAAGGTGTGGCCATTGGTTTTTCGAGTAGATGCCTTTAACTCTCGGCCTCTTCAGTGTCAAAACTGCTGGCGATTTGGCCACAGCGGCAAAGCCTGCAAATCGGCCTTACGCTGCTGTGCCTGTGGGGAACGTCATTGCAGAGAGGAATGTCCTGAACAGCAAGAGAAATGTTGTTTGTTTAGCGGTGCTCACCCTGCTGATTCGCCTGACTGTCCTGCACGAGCACAAGAAGTTCAGGTGCTCGAGCTTATAGACAAGCGCAGATGCACGCGGAGAGAGGCTTTTGCCGCAGTCAAGGAGAGAGCCTCAGCCTACTCTAGTGTGGCCGCCAAATGTCCACCCATAATGGATTCTAGTTTGTCCCAGGCTATTACAGTGGCAGTTGAGAAAGCTGTGGCAAATGCAATGGATCGCATTATGGAAACCGTGTCCACGTGCATTTCGCAGGTCATAGCTGCTCAGATGCTCAATCTTCTGCAGGCGTCCACCGCTCCGCTCTTGTCTTCTTTGGCTTCGGAAGCTACCCCTCCTTCTGTAGTAATCGATTCCGCTCCACAGGGCCAAAAACATTGTGAGCAACAAAAGACCTCCCAGGCCTCTCCTTCGCATAGCGTTATGGACGCATCCTCTATGGATTGTATGGATATGGAGTCTGATCTCCGCGCCCAGAAACGAAGTGGGTCTCCTCTGAATATTGCAGGTCCATCTTGGCCCCAGTCAAAGACAAAGAAAAGTAACGCAAGTCAATACGCTAAGACCAGGATTCTAGAAAAGGCAGTCGCGGCTGCGGCACTTCCGCCAAAATGGGGTTCTTAAGTGTACTCCAGTGGAATGGTCGATCTATATACTCCGCTTCAACAGATTTAAATTGCCTATGCAATCAGCTTCTACCAGATTTAGTTGCTTTACAGGAAACATGGCTAACTTCAAATTTCAATTATCATCTCAAGGATTACCATCCGTTCCGGCTTGACCGGTCATCACGAGGGGGAGGGTGGTTAGTGCTCATATCTACAAAGTTCTGCCACAGGGCATGCATTTCTTTTCAATATGCGGACAATGAATGTGAAATCCTTGCGGTTGACCTCAGTGTCCCAGGTCAACAGCCCTTTACGGTAGCTAATGCATATTTCCCGCCTGGTGTGCGTGACACGCGGCCCCTTGACTCACTCATGTCTAGTAGCCGATCTCAGGTTCTATTACTTGGCTACTTCAATTCGCACCATGTGACTTGGGGGTTTATAACAGACAGCTTTGGTTCTAGACTATTTGATTGGGCTTCTGGCAACAACTTGATCTGCAACAATTCCGGATTGCCTACGTTTGTTCGCAGTCAATGCCGCTCTGCCTTGGATTTAACTTTTTCCTCCCCAGGAGTCTCTGTTATGTCTTGGGTGCCTGTTGACTGTGCAACAAACAGTGATCATCTACCGATTAGTTTCAAGTTTGCGTGTAAATTAACTCTTCCTGAGCGACATCAGCGCACGTTCATAAATTACAATTGCTTTAAAGACACGCTGAAATCAGCCCTCCAAATCACTTCAGACACTCGCGCTCAGAGAAGGGCCGAAAGCAAGGCTGCACATCTATGCTCAGTACTGGACCATGCAAGGCAAAAGTCTGAATTTTTGCTTAAGAGAACAAAGGGTGCAATCGCGAACAATTGGTGGAATGCTGAGTGCACGCGCGCATATAGACGACGGAAAGCAGCTTGGAAGAAACTTCTCATCAATCAATGCCCAAAAAATTGGCTGGATTATAAGTATGTTGCAGCAACATTTAAGCGCACTGTCGCCCGTGCAAAGGAGGAGTATAATACAAATCATTATGATTTCCTTTCCCAATCAGGAAATAAACGAGCTTTGTTTAATTTCATGAGGCGCAACAAGGTGATTCCTCCGGCTGCCAACATTGAATCCCTTGTTCAGTCCCCTGCTGACATCGCAAAGGCCTTAGAGGATATTGCATGTGGCCTAGAGCTTCGCTTTACATCTGCTTTACCTTCTCCTACTATATTCACATGCACCTCAAGTGATTTCACTGAGGTCTCTATGCCTGAGCTGTCGCAAATTGTTCTGCGCTTATCCCCAGCGGCTCCTGGCCCCGATAAGGTCACTTCATCTATGATCAAAATATTGTTCAATGAATCTCCTGCAGACCTGTTGGCTCTAATTAACCATTCTATTAAAGGTCCTTGGATACCGCATGAGTGGCGTCTTGCTGAAATTGTTCCATTGCTTAAAAAGCAAGGGGATGGCTTAAGTTTAGACAATATACGCCCTATTTCGTTAACATCGAACCTTGTGAAATTGGTGGAAAGGGTCCTTCTCAGCCCTGTCATGTCATTCATTTCAAAAATGCTGTATTGAATCCATGCCAAATTGGTTTCAGGCCGGGTTGTTCAATTTGGTGTGCTCATACTGACCTTGAGAGTCGTATTAAATTAGCTCGCAATAGAAAAAAGTTTGCTGCGCTTGTCACCTTGGATGTCAGTAAAGCATACGACAGCGTGGAGCACTCGACTCTATTACTAAGATTACAGGAACTGAACTTCCCAAGCTATTTTGTAGCCTTGATTTCTGTTTTTTTGGAAAATAGAGAATTTTACTGCTGCCAAAATGGTGTTTCCTCAAGGAGATTTCCACAGACAAGAGGTGTTCCGCAAGGATCAGTTCTCTCACCTGTTCTTTTTAACATTTTTCTAAGCTCAATTTCATGCATTCAAAATGTGAAAACTTATGTGTACGCCGACGATATTGCATTTTTTGCATCAGGTGACATTCCCACTCTTTATCAAACCCTGCAAAATTTCCTCAATGTTCTTGACAACTGGCTAGGAAGAATTCATCTGTCCCTTAATGTGAAGAAATGCGCATTGTTAGTATTTCCAGTTTCTGTTCCAGTAAACATCTGCCTGGTCTATAGAAATAACATAATACCTCAAGTTCAGACGGTAAGGTATCTCGGTGTAATATACGACTCTACTCTCTCCTGGCGGCCACACATTGAGCAAGTTTCTGCAAAAGGAGTTCGGGCCATTGGCATCCTGCGCAGGCTTTGTAGTGCTAGGTCAGGCATGAGAAGGCATACGCTTCTGACGATTTATAAAATGTACGTCCGCCCAATTTTGGAGTTCGGGTGTGTTTTATTCTCAGGAGCTCCTGCCTATAAACTTCGCCCTATTGTTCTTTTGGAGCGTGAGGCGTTGCGCCTTTGTCTGGGGCTTCCAAAACATGTCGCCAATGCTGTTCTGCACCTTGAGGCGCGAATGCCTTCGTTATCAGCTAGGTTTCGCCTTTTAACAGTTCAAACATTTTTAAAATTGTGCGACTCACCTCTTCACGCTTCCAGTATAATATTTCTTAGTCAACGTTCCGCCTTTTTTAGTGCTGCCTGGTCTCGATTTCATACCCCGCAGATATGTTACGTGCAGTCCCTCCTTGATTGCATAAATATTCATTTCACAGATGTCCGCCAAATATATAACAACTCCTCATCTGTCCGGATTGAATTCGATGACATTTTCCCATCGAATGCAAAGCTGCAGCCCTTCCCGCTTCTTCAGGGTCTATTGCAGGACCACCTAAGGTCCTTTCCCTCTCATGTTCTTATTGCTACCGATGCCTCGGAGGATCGCGAAAAGGCAGGTGTGGGAATTTTTTCGCCTTCACTGGATTGGTCTTTTTCTCTCCGTCTTCCTGACTTCACTCCAATTTTTTTGGCGGAATTATTAGCAGTAATCTTAGCCTTACGAAAATTAGAATCTACCGTTTCCCAGGTCGTGGTTATGACAGACCCTCTGTCCATTTGCTCTTCCTTATCCTCACCCACTGACTGTCGGCCATTACGCCTCTTTAAGTTCCTGATTCCCCTCCATCTAAATTCGGTAAGGTTGCTTTGGTACCCGGTCACATGGGCTTTCACTTAAATGAGGTTGCAGATTCCTTAGCAAGAGCCTCTCTCAGCGGCCCAATTGTTGCTGTCCTGCCATCGTTTGCATATACAGCTGCGGTGAGGTTTTGCAGCTACACAATATTTGAGGAATTTGCTGCCTCGTCTCTTACACCATCTCCCGAATATCAGCATCTTCTGCATCCTTGGAGTAGCAAAGACTGGCGCTCACGCAGACTAGAGGTCTCTTTCACGCGCTTGCGTTGCCGGGTTCCCCTTCTAAATTTCTACCTTCACAGATCTGGCCTGGCAGCTTCCCCACTGTGCCCTTTTTGTGCCGAACCTGAGACAATAGATCATTTCCTGCTGTTCTGCCGCCGCTTTTCTCATTTGAGGAAGCGTCTTTTGCAAATTTCATTTCATCAACTGGGCTTGCCTGTGTCTTCCGCGGTTGTTCTTTCCACACACACACACACATATATATATATATATATATATATATATATATATATATATATATATATATATATATATATATATATATATATATAAATTCACCAAAATTTGAAGAAACACAACAGGATTTAATTCACGACGTTTCCAGATTCCTGGTCCTCCAGCCGAAACGTCGTGAATTAAATCCTGTTATGTTTCTTCAATTTTTGGTGATTTTATATTATATTGACCAAATCAGCTGCCAGAAATCACTTTTGGTATATATATATATATATATATATATATATATATATATATATATATATATATATATATATATATATATATATATATATATATATATATATATATATATATAGCGCTGAAGCAAAAATACGTTGACGCGCTGCTGGCGCGCGGATTGAAGAAAGCTGAAGTTCGCCGTTCGCCCACCGAAGGACGGGCTGCCGAGCCCTCTCTTGCCGGGTCCCTGTCTTGTCACCAACACCGTGACAAATCTGGTGGAAGTGGGATCGATCTCATGACCCGTACCCCAACGGTTAGCCGGCGCTCCAGTCCTATACCCGTCAAGATGCCCCTCCACCGTGCTCGCCGCCGGATTCGAGGCTTACCAACCGAGCCTGACCCATCGGGTATGTCCTCAGAGCAACTTGGCGCCGCCTCAATGCCTGGCGCGAGCTCCCCAATGCCTGAGGCACCCACACCCTAATTCACCCTCCAGAATTCCCGCATCCCGAAATCCTTCCACGGTGACATCATTGAGGACGTGGAAGACTGGTTGTAGCAGTACGAGAGAGTTGCCGCATTCAACCAGTGGTTCGACGCCGCCCACCTCAGAAACGTCTACTTCAGTCTAGACGACGGCGCTCGGATCTGGTTCGAAAACCGTGAAGATCAGTTGTCCTCTTGGAGTGAGTTCCAGAGTCGTCTCCTAGAGACATACGGCAGCTCGGATCGTCGCGAACGGGCAGAACGCGCTCTGCAATCTCCCGTTCAGCTTCCAAATGAAAACGTTGCAGCGTATGTAGAGAACATGACGCGCTTCTTCAGGCGCGCGGACGCTGCAATGCCCAAGGACAAAAAGGTACGCCATCTCTTGCGTGGCGTCAAGGAGAAACTTTTTGCTGGCCTTGTCCGCTGCCCTCCGAAAACTGTCGCCGAGTTTCTCACTGAGTCTTCCACGATTGAAAGGGCTCTTCAGCAACGAGCGACCGCGTACAATCGACCCGTGTCCGCCGCCTCCGTTTCCGGCGAGTTCTCATTCCACGGAACCGACGCCTCCCTGCTACGCTATCTCATCCGTTCAATTGTGCTCGACGAACTCCGGCAGCTGTACGGGGCCCCTCCCACAGCTCCAAGCCCCATAGCGACCTTTGTCCGCGAGGAGGTGCAGCGAGCCCTCCGGCCCTCCTTTCCTGCCAATGAGGCTCGTCCATCCCCTCCTCCTGTCTCGCCTGACCGTCGTCTCACCTACGCCGAAGCCCTGCGGTGCCCTGCTCCGGATTCGGCGTCCTTCGTTCCGGCTCCTGCTGAAGTGCCGGGGCCGCCTGCACCCGTGCTGCAGTAAGTGGAAGCCCCCCGACCATCCGCGCGCAATGCCGACGTGTGGCGCACACCCGACCGACGCCCCCTACGCTTTCACTGCGGCGAACCAGGTCACCTGTATCGGCACTGCCCCTACCGCCGTCTGGGCCTCGAAGGCTTGCTTTCCCGCCGATTCTCCTCGACCCCGCTATGGCGAACGACCCCAAGCCGCCGCGGATTTCCCTGAATACCAACGTGTCCTTCAGTTTCGTCGCCAGCAGGCTCGATCTCCATCCTCCAGGGGTCGTCCATCATCTACCGCGAGTTTTTCCCGGGCGGCGCAAGGTCGGTCGCCCAGCCCACGGCGGGAAAACTGCAGCCAGCGACCTTAGGGGGTGGGCTCGCTGGACATCGTTGTGCGTGGGACCCCCCATCGACGCGGGCACGACATGCCGACGCCTCGACGGTTCCGAAGTCCGCGGTCACCGTTCACTCCGACACAGCGACGCTTCCTCGACACAACGACGCTTCGACGGTTTCGAGGTCTGCAGTACCCGCTCCCTTCGACACATCGGCGCTGACACATGACGGCGCCTCGACGATTACGACGCCTGCGCCTTCCAGACCCCCCGAAGCACGGACGCCATTAGAAAGCACACACCACGCCGACGAATTCCCGGTGCCAAAGCCTGCAGACAACGACGCCTGTGCCCGATCATCCCCTCCGGAACCTCCAACTCGCGAGCGGCTTTCCTTAGACATACCTGTGGTACTGGATGGTCACTACGTTCGAGCGTTATTAGATACTGGTGCTGATTATTCGATTCTAAGCAGCCAGCTCGCCAGCATTCTCAAGAAGGTTCTCACGCCATGGGCTGGCACACACGTTCGCACTGCGGGCGGTGATCTGATTGCACCTCTCGGCATGTGCACCGGCCGAGTTCAAATCCGGGGGTCCACATTTGTCGTCTGCTTTCTTGTTCTGAATAACTGTTCCGCGACCTCATCTCAGGTGTCGATTTTCTGCGTGAATATAGGGCGATTATTTACCTACGCGATAATAGGTCACGTTTTCAACTGAGAATGCTGTCACCCGCAGCACTGCGCCGCAACCAAGCCAGACGCTTTGAGTTTCTACGGACACTGTCACCCTGCCGCCTCGAACCAGCGCGTTCATTACGGTTGAGTGCGAATCATTTCAGGATGGTGACGCCATCGCCGAAACTAACCTTTCATTACTGCTGACGCAAGGCGTGTGCGTGGCCCGCAGTCTGATCCATCTTAATAGTGGCCAGTCACAGGTACTTGCTACCAATTTTACGCATGAGCATCGGCATCTTTTTCGCAGAACTTCCGTAGCCTTTGTCGAACGCATCTCCGATGTTTCCGAGTGCTTCTCAGAACCAGTGCAGCCTCCTTTCTCCCTAGAGAGCCTCAATGTCAACTCCGCGCTGTCAACCAGCCAACGGGAACAGCTGTGTGCACTATTGCTCGAATTCAGAGAGTGTTTCGCCTCCTCGTCGAAAGTGCGTCAAACTACCATAGCCAGGAACCACATTGTGACGTACGATGACGTACACCCAATCCGTCAACACCCCATATCGCGTATTGTCTACAGATCGCGAAGTCATTAAGTCCCAAGTTAAGGAGATGCTCGAAGAAGACGTTATCCAGCCTTCCAACAGCCCATGGTCCTCGCCGGTCGTCGTCGTTAAAAAGCAAGACGGCACTCTTCGTTTTTGTGTCGACAACCGGAAGCTGAACGCAGTCACCAAGAAGGACGTTTACCCATTGCCACATATTGACGACTCTCCCGACCAGCTTCGGCGCGCTCCGTGTTTCGTCCTTCGACCTAAAAAGTGGCTACTGGCAAATCGAGGTCGATGAACGGGATCGTGAGAAGACGGCCTTTGTCACTCCAGACGGCCTTTATGAATTTAATGTTCTACCTTTCGGTCGTTGTTCTTCGACTGCCACCTTTCAGCGGATGATGGACACTGTCCTTGCCGGTCTTAAATGGCAGTGCTGCCTAATCTATCTCGACGACGTGGTGGTTTTCGCCGACTCGTTTAGTAAACATCTTGAACGCCTGCGGACGGTCCTCGAACCCCTTCGTTCTGCTAACCTCACATTGAAGCTCCAGAAATGCCATTTCGGTTATCAGGAACTGAAATTTCTCGGCCATGTCGTCAGCGCTGCCGGCGTGAAGCCCGACCCCGACAAGCTTGCAGCGGTTGCGGAATTTCCACCCCCACGTGACAAGAAAGCTGTTCGGTGTCTTCTAGGGCTCTGCAGTTACTACCGGCGTTTTATCGAAAATTTCGCTGACCTCGCAGAACCGCTGACTCACCTCACCCACGACGCCACACCTTTTGTGTGGTCCCACGAGCAAGACGTGGCTTTCGCCGAGCTCCGCCTGCGTCTTCAAACGCGGCCCGTACTTGGCCATTTTGATGAGCGGGGTGACACTGAAATACACACCGACGCCATCAACATCGGCCTCGGCGCGGTTCTCGTGCAACGCCAGGATGGCGTTGAACGAGTCATCGCTTATACAAGCCGCGCTCTTTTGCGTGCAGAGATTAAGTATTCCATGACAGAAAAAGAATGCCTCGACATTATTTGGGCTGCTGCGAAATTTCGCCCCTATCTATATGGTCGCCCTTTCAAAGTGTTCACTGACCACCTCTCCTTGTGTTGGTTGGCCAACCTGCGTGACCCATCTAGACGCCTGGCGCAATGGAGCCTTCGCCTGCAGGAGTCTGACCTCACCATTGTCTAGAAGTCCGGACACAAGCATGAAGACGCCGACACCCTCTCTCGTGCGCCTGTCGAACTCGCTACACCCGACACGGACGACGAAATCAGTTTCCTTGGGGCGATCCATTCTTCTGAATTGTCAACTCAGCAGCGCGCCGATCCAGTGTTACGACCCCTCATTGATTATCTCGAAGGTCAGTTGGCCATCGTTCCTAAATGTTTTTCCCGACACCTGTCGTCGTTTAACCTGCAACGAGGCGTGATCTAAAGAACCCTTGTTCCAGTTCACGAGCGTACCTCCTCGTCGTGCCGACAACACTTCAAGAGGAAATTCTTTCTGCGTGCCACGACGAACTAACCTCTGGCCATTTGGGATACTCTCACATGCTTTCCAGAATACGCCAGCTGTTCTACTGGCCCAAACTTGCCACTGTTGTTAAACGCTATGTGCAGAGCTGTCGGCAATGTCAGCGCTGTAAGGCCGCCAAACCTCCGGGGCTCCTCCAACCTATTGCATCACCACTTGCCCTTTTCGATCAGGTCGGCATGGACCTTCTCGGCTCTTTCTTTTTGTCCTCGGATGGAAACCGGTACATCATCATTGCTGCAGACTACCTCACTCGATACGCCGAGGCCAAAGCCTTACCGCGTGGCACAGCGTCCAAGGTTGCGGATTTCTTCATGAATCAGATCGTACTTCGGCACGGCGCCCCGACCTGCGTCATAACCGACCGAGTGACCTCCTTTACTTCCCAGATGATGGCCGAAATTTTTCAGCTAAGCGGTACGACCCACTGAAAAACTACTGTTTACCACCCGCAGGCAAATGGGCTGACAGAGCGGCTTAATAAGACCATGGCGGACATGCTGGCGATGTACGTCGACGTGCAACACAGGACTTGGGACGTGATCATACCGTACATGACATTCGCCTATAACACAGCAGTTCAAGAGACGACCCGTTTCACACCGTTCCGCCTCCTCTACCGCAGGGAGGTTCAGACGATGCTCGACGCAATGCTCCTTTGCAAAACTGATGGCCAGTTATCTGCTGACGCTGAGGAGTTTGCCCACGAAGCCGAGCAGGCTCGTCAGCTTGCACGTCTTCACATCACACAGCAACAAGATAGACTCACGCCGTTACAACCTCCGGCACAGACATGTCTTCTACAATCCCGGCGACCAGGTTTGGGTATGGATATCTGTTCAACGGCGAGGCTTGTCTGAAAAACTCATTTTCCGCTATTTCAGTCCTTATGAAGTCTTGCAGCGCGTCAGCGACGTTAATTACGAGGTACTACCGGACGCTGCACTTTCACAGCAGAGAAGCCGTCGACTACGCTGTCCAGAGATTGTCCATGTTCTACGCATGAAGCCGTATTTTGCACGGTGACTCCCCAGATGCTTCGAGCCTTTCTTGTGTGGTACAGTGTGCTTGTGTTTGCGCGCTCATATATATATATATATATATATATATATATATATATATATATATATATATATATATATATATATATATATATATATATATATATATATATATATATATATAATATAAAATGACCAAAAATTGAAGAAACATAACAGGATTTAATTCACGACGTTTCGGCCGGAGGACCAGCCTTTTCCAATGTAGTACAGCGTTTGAAACACGCAGCTTTTATAGAGCGTGCGCGAGGTACAAAGTTTAAAGCAAAGCACGAGTTCAAAACAATAGGGCGGAGGGGGAGGGAAGAGACCAGGAAGAACATTTTTTTTAACAAAGGAAGAGAGAGAATCGGTGGCAATCTAACAAGGCGTCTCCTAACCTGAATGCAAGTGTTCCCAAGGGGCCGAAAAATTTTTTTTTAATAAAAGAAATAAAAAGAATAAGATAATAAAAATACAAAGGGGGAGATTATTTCCCAGCACCCCAGGGCTGCCTTGGAAAGGCCCTCGAGGTGTCGCTCCTCTCAGCATTTTGTTGACAGAGCGACACCTCGAGGGCCTTTCCAAGGCAGCCCTGGGGTGCTGGGAAAGAATCTCCCCCTTTTTTGTATTTTTATTACCTTAATATTTTTATTCTTTTTTTATTAATAAATTTTTTTCCGGTCCCTTGGGAACACCTGCATTCAGGTTAGGAGACGCCTTGTTAGATTGTCACCGATTCTCTCTCTTCCTTTGTTAAAATAAAATGTCCTTCCTGGTCTCTTCCCTCCCCCCTCTAGTGTGTTGAACTCGTGCTTTGCTGTAAACTTTGTACCTGGAGCACGCTCTATAAAAAGCTGCGTGTTTCAAACGCTGTACTACACTCGAAAAAGGCTGGTCCTCCAGCCGAAACGTCGTGAATTAAATCCTGTTGTTTCTTCAATTTTTGGTGATTTTATATTATATTGACCAAATCAGTTGCCAGAAATCACTTTTGGTATATATATATATATATATATATATATATATATATATATATATATATATATATATATATATATATATATAGAAATGAGGGGCTCGCATGCACACACACACACAAACACACACACACACACACACACACATATATATATATATATATATATATATATATATATATATATATATATATATATATATATATATATATATATGTATATATGTAAGTACAGTATTACGACAAACGCGACTGTTCGTTTTAAAGGTTTATTGTGCCAACAGTTTCGGGAATGGTATTCCCTTCGTCAGGGCCCTGACGAAGGGAATACCATTCCCGAAACTGTTGGCACAATAAACCTTTAAAACGAACAGTCGCGTTTGTCGTAATACTGTACTTACACTTGTAAACTGGCGCATTGGAACCCCTACAGAATACATATATATATATATATATATATATATATATATATATATATATATATATATATATATATATATATATATATATATATTAGTAAAATAAGAAATAAAATATCAAGGATAAAAAATAGAGCATTCAAATCATACATCATACCGATCATATACAGCAGTCATATTAAAAAAAGGAAAAATGTAAAAATAAGAACTAAATAACAAGAGCTTCTTTTTTAAGAGCGGGACGCGACAGCGTGTTGCCAAGGGGTCCCCGGAACGCCACCGTCCGTTCGGCGCGACGCCTTGCCAATTGGACAACTTATGGAAAGGAAATGACGCCTGTCGGATATCTTCGTGGACACCCGAACCGCGCCGTATGGCAAGTAAAATGAAATGAAATTGGTTTTAAGGACGGGAAATGACGCCTGTCTAACATATCTCGGTGGACACACAAACCGCGTAGTAAGGGAAGAAATATTTCCGACGCGTGGTGCCGACAATTATAGCTACACCTTTCATAAACATGACGTTTGAAGCTGCTTCGAAAGGGGTTGACGTCATTCGAAGTCCTCGTGTGTAGTGCAAACGGCGCAATGAATGATAACGGCGCCTGTAAACAATGCGAAGCATGTTCCTTCTCTCAGCGTGTGTTTCCCGCTAAAGATTACGGTTGCGTTTTCGTGTCGTTGTCGTAACGAAAAAAATGCCAGGCTAAAAATTGAATGTATAGAGCATAGCTTAATTTGCTGTCCAAACACTTTCGCAGCGTGGATTGGAGCCACAAATTTTCAGATCTGAGGAAGAGGACGGCTGAACGGATGGCTTACAGCATGGCACTAAAGCGCTTGAGATACATCCGTAGATGGCAAAAAAATGGCAACTTCGTTAAAGGGACTACGCAATAAATTAATTGAGATTACGTAAAGCAGACGAGAGATAGGCATTTCATCACTCTTAAACCCAACGGAAGAATTTTTAAACTAGAATCAAAAACAGCGAAGATATAGACGATTAAAAATTACGCTCCTCCTCTCCCCCCTCAACTCGTACACGCGCGGCACCAGACAAAAATAAAGAAAACAGGTCTGGGACTGGGCCCCGCCCATGAATAAGTCGTCCGCTGACGTTCCTTTTGCAACTTCCGGTTGTCGCTCCTAGCAGCCGAGAAGCAGCGTCGGCGGCGTGATTGCGGCGCGCGTCGGGTTTCTTTGCTGGTCGTCTGTTGTAGTTAGCGGTAATGGACCCGGACCTCTAGGCGCGACTGCTCGCTCTTATGGCCGCGATGGGCATCGAACCGTATGCGTTCACGCCCTACCAGCTGAACGCCAGCGACGACAGTAGCGACTCGGCGAGCCACTGCGAGTGGCTCCGGAACTCCCGACAGAAGGAGGCGGCAGAGGAAAATTGAAACCATATGTACGAAGGCAATGCCCTGGCTCGCGCTTGCCCGAGAGGGTCGCGCGGTGGCACGAGCAGACGATTTTCACGGCTACCGGAAGTGTGCCCGTGACGTCGTGGCTGCCGTGGCTCCAGGGAATGAGAGCGTGTGGTGGCCTGGCGACGTCATGGGTACAGTGACGTTTTTTTTTTCACGATTTTAGTTTCAAAATCGGTCACTACGAGTACACCAATCGGCCCGTGAATTTAAAAACACGGTAGTTAAAAATTCAAAATAAATTGCCAGCTCAGTTTCGAAGACTCGTACTTGGTTTGAATGCTTCTTGGCATCATTTCTAAGCATTAAAAACATTTACAAGCGACTTTTTATTCATTGCATAGTCCCTTTAAGGTAGACGAGGGATGATTGTCATTTTTGAGGCCAACAAGGACAGTGTCCATCATCCTTTGAAAGGTAGCAGGAGCTTCCGGAATCGAAGCCAAAGGGAAGTACCGTGAACTCATACAACTCGCCGATAGTAACGAACGCGGTGTTGAGATCGGAGAACAGGGACGTGGGAAGGATTCCTAGCACACGTGAGTCAGCGTGAAGCAAAGGTGCGGCGAGGACTGACGGCGGCGGCAGCAGCGACGGGAGCAGTAACGACGGCGGCGGCGTCAATGGCCGACTCTGCCCTCGGGTCGCCGGACGGAGTGATGCTGTTTAATGGTGAAGCTGGTGATGTTAATTGATATGAGGTGGACATTGAAATACGAAGGTCTCGTGTTTCCGACATCCAGCGGGGGAGTACGAGGCCGTTCATTCACCTGCTCTGAAATGGCGTGCAATTCCTTTCCCACGGGGGCGTCGAGCCTGCCGCAGTGGTGAAATCGACACGACAGTGTACGATGACTCTTCTTATTCCTTCCCATCAACCGAGCTGCCAGAGAGCATCAGCCCCACCTCTGCCGTGGGCGGTACCACCAGTGTCTACAACTGCTGACTTGATTGGACGTCGTTCTCCGAATCTTATACGGCAGCTGGAAATCTTGGGAACACGAAGGGTAATTAACGGGCTGATGGTTTCTTACCGAAACACTCCTATCTCGACTCCAAATAGGTCAAAATAATGTTACTCTACAGTTTCTATTCTTAACGGAGTCCGACGCTCTTCGCAGCCGGTACCTGCGCGGCTGAACGAGTCAGAAAACTCCAAGGGCCCCTCCGTCTACAACACTGGTGGCAGCGGTGGAATAGAAGCGCAAGCCCCAACACTGGTGGTAGCGATAGGATGGAAGCGCGACCCCCAATGACGGTCTTCCCGTGGTCAGGTTAATCCCCATCAATCTGCCACTACCTACTGTTGAGACCAGAGAAGGAAAAGTAGCGAGCATCACGAAGGTGGTCCAACGAGTCACCGATTTGGGGTAGCAGCTACACATCCTTTTTTTGTAATCTTGTTGAGCCGTCTAAGTCGATGCCAAATCTGAGTGCCGTATCCTTCTTTGTGAAGGGCAAAACGGGCGAAGCCGAAGGGCTGCTTGCCGGCTGAAGTACTTCATTCCGGAGCATTTCGTCAACATGAATCCGAATCGCCTCACCTTCTTTCACTGACACTGGTAGGGGTGTTGATGGATAGCTGTTTTGCTGTCATCAACTATAATACCACATTTCGTCACAGAAGTCATCCACACCTTAGAGGTGGTCACGAAGCATTCACGGAAGGAGTCAAGCATGGCTTGCTGGCGTTATTTCTAAACAGTGTTTAAATCAGGATTCACGGCAGTCTTAACTGTCCCCCTGATGCTCCCTGGGGATGCTGTCGTCGAAAGCTGACAACGTGCAGTGCGGAATAGGCTGGCGAACCTCATCCAAATAGGCGATGACTGTTGCTTTCGGCAAATGGTGGTATTCAGTGCTAAAGTTCTTTACTATATATACTGAGTTTGCTTGGCGTGTAGGGCAAGGACCCCAGGGTGACGCGAACTCGGTGGCTCAGTAGTCACCACAGGTGGCCTTCAGCTTTGCCTTGGTGCGCGTGGGGCGTCGCACTCCACCGTAAATAACAAGCTAGGGCTCGGTGGTGGTAGTGTGATGTGGTCGTCGTGCACGAGAAAAACTGATGTGCCCGGATCACTCGTCGCATATGGCACATTGAGTGAAGAGTGGGGCCATAAGTTCTCGAAGGTCGATGATCGCAATATTGTTCGCGAAGAAAATTGAAGCCGAGGATTCGGTCCTTGGAGCACTGCTTTATATTACCTGTATTATATTAAATAATATTTCAATCATCATATTAAATCATATTTCTATGCAATCTGCAATGCAAAGAGGTTGAGGTTGAGGTGTTGAAGGCTACAGGTGGGGTTAGACTTGCTTTATCTTCCGGCAATTGCTCCTCCGCAGCATCCCTTCGATATTAACAATGCCGCATCTACCCCGCTAAGCGCACAGTCTCTTATAATAGCACACATTCCATCCCGCAGTCACCATCTATGCACACAATCAATCCACACAGTTCACATCACAGTCCACTTCAGAAGTCACCATCTATGCACATATTCAGTCACAGTAGAACATACGCCATTGTAGTGCCACAATCCATACACACATTCACCCACAGTATAAAGTAGTCCAGTCCGGAAGACACCATCTACGCACACATTCAATCACAGTAGGCCATTGTCCGTTCCTGCTGTCACCATTTAAAAACAAGATCCGTGCCCTGCAAAAATGTTAAAATAAGGCGTGCAGCCTCCCTTCTGCACGTCTGGTTTCCACTCGGGTAGACAATGTCCTGCACTGTGCTGTGACGGGTTACTGTCTTCTTGAAGGAAGCGAACATCACCTGCCTTTCCGCGTTGTACTCTGGGCAGTACATAATATAATGTTCGATATACCCGCACACACCACATAAAGAGCAGAGCGGATACGATGCTATGCCAGTCTTATGCATCCATGCAGGAGTGCGAGCAGAGGCCGAGCGAATTCGATGTAGAAGGGTCGCCTGAGATCTCAGTCCCTTGGTCACACATGGCCTGTGGGACGCACTCCACAGGGTACTGAAATGATCGAGCACCGTTTTCCTGCAGAGACATTTTCCATCTTGAGGTACTTTTTTTAATGGAATCCTTGAAAGAGCTTTATGGGCGAGACTGTCTGCCACCTCATTACCGTTGACTCCTATGTGAGAGGGCACCCACTGGAAATGTAGAGTAAAGCCTCTGCTGTGCAGATTCTGCACCAAGCGCAGAGAGCTTAGAGACAAGGCGTCAGTAGGGAATCCGCGCTCTAACCTCTGAAGGGCAGATTTTGAATCAGTTAGGATGACAACAGGTTGAGCCGGACAAGACCCTAACTTCCGTAAAGCCGCCTCAATAGCAACACTCTCAGCCGTTGTGGAGGATACGACAGCAGTACAGCGTACGGACCACTTACAGTCCAAAGAAGGCATGTAAAAGCCGCTGCGCTAGCTTCTTTGACCTTGTCCACAGAACCATCCGTGAAAATTTGAAGATGGCAGGCATACTCTGTTTCCAAGTATTCCAGTACAAGCGAACGCGTTGCTGCCAAAGCAGAGCTGCGCTTTACGCTCACATGGGGAATTGTGACCTTACAGTCGAGGGTCGGAAAAGACCAGGGGGGTTTCAACCGTTTCCTTTGCCTTCGGACATTAATGCCTAAAGAACTAAGAGTATTGAGTGCCAAGTAAGCCTTCGACTCATATCTCATGCAGAGCCGCTGGAGAAGGGATCGCCCAGCTACCGTCTCTCCTAAGCGGTCAAGATGCATTACTAGTCTCTGAAAAGCGATAAGGCTAAGAGGTTTCGATAGGGACTCATGAAGTACTGCCTTATTCGCAGCCGCCTGGGGAACTACAATGGCTCTTCTTAGGCCCTTTCTGTGGACAACTTCGAGACGCTCAAGTTGTGATGCCGAGGGGGAAATGAAAGGTAATTGATACATTATCCGGCTGACCACCAGCGCTTCGTGAAGTTTGACCACTGAAGAAGGATGGTTTCCCCATTGCTCCCGTGCAATTCTACGGATCACATTGAGACGAAAAGATATAGATGAAACAATTGCGTCTACAGCTTTTCGCCACTGTAGACGGGAGTCAATAATGACGCCCAGGAAACGCGCGTGGTTGAATTGACGGATGCAAGAGTGACCGAGGTCTATCTTCAACCGGGCTTGGCGTCTTCCTGCACCTGGAAACAGAATAAAGCCGGATCTATCCATTGACAGAGACAACCCTACACCTTGAAGGTAAGCTTGTGCCGAAAGTATAACCTGTCAAGCTATCAGGGCTAATCGCTTGTGTTGGTAGCCAGTAATCCAAATACAGATGTCGTCAGCATAAAGTGACATACGCACTTGCCTGCAACTTTTTTTCAACGAATCGGGTAGGCCAGCCATTACGGCGTTAAAGAGCGTGGGGGAAAGAACACTTCCTTGAGGCACACCTCGTGATAGAACCCTTTCGGTGCTTAACGCACTCCCTAACCGTACACGAACCGCGCGATCACTTATAAACTTGTAAATGAATCTTAACATGTGGCCCTGTATGCCCATGCCTTGTAAACTGTTTAGAATTGAGCTCTGAAGCACGCTGTCGTAAGCTTTCGCAACATCAAGAAAAATGGCTAAGCTAAGGTGGAAAGGCCGAAAGCTCTCTGGTGTTCAATGTGACTGATCAAGTCTAAGACGCTATCTTGGGCACTAAGACCTCGGCGGAATCCTGTCATACATGATGGCAGTGCCTTGCTGTCCCCAAGCCACCATGATAAGCGTTCATTTATCAGCTTCTCCATCTACTTAGCTACACAAGAGGTCAATGACACAGGGCGATACGAGGCAAGGTCTGTCATGTCTTTGCCAGGCTTCAGTACTGGAACTACATGTGCCACCTTCCATGACAGAGGAACATCGCCAGTTTCCCAAACTCGATCGATGAAGTTGAGGATCTCCTTTCTGAGTTGCAAGGGCAGATTATTCAGCATTTGATTGGTGATGCCGTCGGGACCTTGTCAACACCGGCGCCGCAGGCCACTGAGCGCAGTCTGAAGCTCACGAAGCGTGAACGGGACGTCCATGATAGACCTGGAGGAAGCAGGTGGTGTATATATATCTATTCCAGAATCAGCGCGTACGAGTGCGTCTGCAAATTCCTCTGCGAAGCACGCAATAGGTTTTTCCTTGCGTATTGCAAGAGCTTCAAAAGGCTTCAAAGCGCGAGATTCTCCAGCAAGGCTGCCAATAACTCACCATATCGGTGAGAACACAGTCAAACTAGCACAGAATGAGGCCCATTGCGACCTGTACAGCTTGTTCGTGTGCCGTCTAATAGCAGAATTAAGCCTATTGAAGGTCGTCTTCAGTTGCCTGTCGTCCTTCTTCCGCACGAGTTGGCGCTCCGCCCTTCTTCTCGCTGCGCAAAGGTTCCTGAGTTTTAAATCCGGGGCCGGAAAATGATCAGGTAACTTGACCGCCGTAGTTGCTGCTACCTTACTAGAAATCATTTTGTCAACAACATCACCAGAAACACGTTCTAGGTGCTTTCTGTACTTGTCCCAGTTGACCACGTTACTAAATTTAGGACCATGCATACGAAAGTCGGCAGCAAACACAAAAATCGGATAGTGATCACTTCCCATGCGGTCAGGCGCTGCTGACCAACTCACGCGGACGTCAGGTGAATGCAGTGTCAGGTCTATAGCTGTCGCTGAGGCTGGAGGCCGGAAAAAAGTGGGGCTGCCGTCATTGGCAACACACCGGTCCAAACTGTCAATAACCTCTACAAGTTTGCGTCCACGGGAATCCCTGTTCCTGTCACCCCAAACGGCATGATGGGCATTGAAATCAACGCAGATGATTCTAGGTGCTGCGCAGCGGTCGCAGAGCTGCTGTAGAAACAAATCTAATGCTACCGTCTTCCGCGGAGACACGTACACGGATGCAATAGAAAGGGTTCGAGAGCCGAGCTGTATTCTCACAGCCGCTACCTCAATGTCATCCGTGCAAAGATCGGCAACGCTTAGAGAAACATGTGGAATTTCTCTTCTTATGTAAAGCGCAGCACTTCCTGCAGGAAATGACTTTATGCTGCAGTTTTTATGGGCGACATATCCAGTCAAACGTCTCCCGCTTGGCAGGCCAGCTTCTGACAGGGCAATACTGGAACACAAGTCTCTTTCAAGAATAGTTTTAGTTCAGCTAACCGACTTAAAATCCCAGCGCAGTTCCACTGCAATATAAACGGCACTTTTCGGTGCATATGAGATCCACGATGTTTAGCCCCATCCATTTTAGTTCGCACGGAAGTTTGCTGCGAAGGTGGAAATTAGGGACTCAAAAGAAAGCACCAGCTGTAGGAAGTTCTTCAGGCTACCAGGCGCCATCGCTGGTACATGCGAACGCAGGGCCCCAAACAAAACATGAAAAAGGTCAGACATACCTTGATTTTTGAGCTCCTTATTTTGCGCAACGCACTCACTTACAACATCGACAAAAGATGCCGACGGGAAAACACTCTTGGCCGCAGTAGCTGGCTTTTTTGTCACTTGTGCATATGAGGGTCCCCCTTGTCGTGGAGTCTGGCTGTGATCCGGCCGCTCAGGAACATGGACACTTTTTGCTGGAGGTCGAACAGTCGGCTCGCGCGCACTGGGCCTTGGCGTCTTGCTGGACTCAGGTCTCTTAGGGACATTGTTGGGCAACGCAACAACATTAGACTCCAATACTGGGAACTCGTCTAATCCTGGGACAGGCGTCTCAGTCGGTGGGCTTTTTGGACCACCAATAAAGGACATCCGACGGTGCAGAGCGCTCACACGGAAGGGGCAGCCTCCGAAACTCGCTGGATGATCGCCACCGCAATTGGCGCAAGCAAAATCTGCCCTGCAGGTTTTAAAGGCGTGGTCGCCTCCGCACCGCTTACAGCGTCGATCCTTTGTGCAAACTTTGGCCACGTGCCCAAACCGTTGGCATCTAAAACACCGTGGAGGAGCTTTAGTGAAATCTGGAACTGCGTGTTTTGTGAATCCCAGATAAATTTTTCGGGGCGCTCTGAGTTGGGAGCGAATGTCAACACGATAGAGTTGGTAGGTTTCGCAGCCCATTATTTTCCTGGAGACTCCACATGACGCACAAGTAGTTTCACGTGCAGCACACCTTGTGGTTTCAGATAATCAACTAGGTCGCGTTCTGAATACCACATTGGTACACCCTTAATAACACAGGTGTTCTTCATGTAGGAATGGGGCAACGTTAACTTTGATGCCAAAAATCTGAGAGCTCTGCAGGAGCATGTCAACCTGCTCTTCCGTCGAGACATCCAGCTGAAGAGCCCCGTGCATGGTGAACCGACTTCGAATCGGAGCTGATCCCAGCAGTGATTCAATGGTCGCGAAAAGTAAGATGGGATTCTTCTCTCTTAAATCAACCCCCTTTTCTGTGGGCTCAACCACTACCGGGATCCCTACCGTTCGTTGCTTGCGATGACTCACCAACTTGAAGCCCTCGTTGTCCACGTCAGCCATATCGGCCACTGTCTCGTCACCGTCCACAATCGTTGACTCAGCCCCACTAAGCGATGAGGTCTCGCTGGACGGGTGGTCGTGTCCATGTTCTGGTCGCTCCACAGCCTGGGAAGGCAAGACCGCCTCTTCCGAGCCAGCCTCCTTTGAATGGCGTGGTCCCTTTAGGCTTCCCGGCGCCGGAGCAGCCGTACTCTTACCGTAGGGACAGTACCGCCTTGAAGATGCTGCCGTCCTCGAATATTCAAATAAATCTAGGTAAATTAGGAAAAATTAGCAGAACTTTTTGCTGGGCTAGTTGGTCCATTCTGAAAATAGTGAAAACAGCGCTAAAGAAGAAGCCGGAAGGCGAAACGAGGAAGTGACAGGAATTAGCGCTGACTGACAACTGAATTCATTGAGCGAAACTCGCGCAATATATAGGAAGGCAGTGGCAAAGATAGTCAGATGCAGTCAACGTCACATGATGCAAAGAGCCAAAAAGCGATAATAAACAAGATGATAAAGCCAACAGTCAACTGAATCTCAAAAGGGGTGGTAACTAAAAGGAAACTACACTCAATGACTATACACAGTTAATGTCACATGGTGTAAAGAGCCATAAAAGCGATAAAACCACAACAGGGTGAAAAGGCTAAAAGTCCGCAGGAACTCAAAGGGATGGCAACAAAAACTACACGTTGACTTAAACAGTTAATGTCACAAGGTGTAAAGAGCCATAAAAACCGATAAAACATCCATAGCAGATAATAAGGGTAAAACCAATAAAAACTGAAGAAATGGAATTCTGGAAAGAATAAAATTGACAGAATGTAGCAACGTAAGGCTAAAAAATTCACAGACCTTAACAAAAAAACGATGCAACAGTGACACTCAACGATTGAAAGACGCGTAGTTAACAATAAATATTTTAGCAATGTTGTTCCAAAAAGGCAAGTTCACTTCCGTACAAAGATTTAGACGCGTCACTGACACATTCCAAGCCCTTTCTTTTTATCAAGAAAGCTTCCTTCAATTCCCGGGCTACACTGTCTCTACTCCTATCAAGAACTACAGTTTCGCGTAAACGAGGCATGCATTTACACTCCTTGCAATGAAGCGCTAGATTAGAGCCAGTGCCTTTTTCAAGTGAGCGCTCATGTTCGCTTAAACGTTCGTTCAAGCACCTTTAGGAAAAATTAGCTAAATAAACAGAGCTGAGGCGACAGGCGATCGAACAACGTCTTCGTCTTCCTGCAATGCAAATAGTCCCCGCCAGGCCATGGCCAACCCCCCTTGTTGGTATGTGCCATGTCGTGAGGCAAACAGCAAGACAACAACAAACCATATCTCTGCCATCGTTCATCTGTATGTATTAGCAGCGCGGACACAGAACAGCAAGGAGAAGCAGAAGCACAAGTGTCGCGTTGCTGATATATATGGATCGCAACCAACTAGCCCGGCAGATGGTGTTATTTATCGTTCATAGCGCCTTATTCTTTGGCTGGCCGCCGTGTAACATTTGGTGTGAGGTCCTCGGTCCTCATCGCCATCCTGGTCTCGGAGGCTCGACGTCATCCACCTGCCGTGCTCAGCGGCCGTGTGCATCTGGTTCGCCGGGCCCGGCTGTGCCCCAGCTCGCAGGACCTGAACAGACCTCGCCGCTTACCCCAGCCCCGTCCCCCGCCCCGAACACAAGACGACATGACGACGCTGCCGCGACCCGAACCCATGACCCGACTGACCTGAGACACTGCCCACGTGTGAGGACACCGCCCCCCTGCCCATACCGTTCGGTGCGCCCAAGGGCCTCGGCCGTCGGCTCCTGGCAACCTGCCGCCCCGATGCTTCGTAGACCGAAAATCATTCGGCCATCTCCTTCATCGTGGCGGCCAGCACGTCATCACTTTCTCCTCACTGTTGAACCATCCCTTGAAGCTCATCCCTATTTCGTGCGTCTCTTCGTCAACGATCGGGACGATCACTCGTGGCCCCGGGTAGTGTTACGAAGAGGACGAAGTTGGCAGTGGCGCGGTACGGAGCGCTTGGGCTGGGCCAGATGCCATTAAATCATTTCTACTATTCATCGTTCATCGCGCCTCACTCTTAGGCTCGGCGCCACGTAACAATATCTCTGCAATTAACCCTGTTCTGTGCCAGCTGGGGGAACCTTATCGCCGCAAAATTTTTTATCTCATCCGCCCACCTAACCTTCTGCCACCCACTGCTACGCTTGCCGTCTCTTAGAATCCGCTCCGTTACCCTTAAGGACGAGCGGCTATCTTGACTTCGCATTACATGCCCTGCCCAAGCCTATTTCTTCTTGATTTCGACTAGGATGTTATTAACCCTTGTTTGATCTCTGACCAACTCTGCCATCTTCTTGTCTCTTAACGTTACACATACCATTTCTCTTTCCATACCTCGCTGCGCTGTCCTTAAGCTGAACCTTTTTCGTTAGCCTCCGCGTATCTGTCACATAGGTGTGTACCGGTTAGATACTGCTTTTATATACTTCGCTCTTGAGGGATACTGGTAAACGCCATTCATAATCTGAGGGAGCCTGAAAAATGCTGTCCACCCCATTCTTAATATTAGTTATTTCGCTCTCGGGATTTGGACTTGCGGGCACTAGTGGCTTAAGTGAAAGTACAAATTATTCATAGGTAATCTTAGGTAGATAACTATTTAGGCTGATGTAATAAAGCTCTTATTTCCGCTACACGATGGCGAACAATCTGCGCTTAGTTCTGCTGATCTGTGAGGAACCAGTTTTTTCCAGCTTTGTCTCAAGGTATTTAAAACATTCATATACATGATAAAAATTATGTACAACAAAAATAGGATCTACAAGTACGTTCCCGGTTTGTGTTTTTCTGTAGGTATATCATCCCTGTCTTTAGTATTCAATTCTGGTACAATTTCTAGATCTTGTACATAGTGCTAAATATGATTTCCTCTTTGCATAGGCAGTGCCTCGCGACTTCGGGAGCATGGAAGAGCGCTAACCTCATCTTAATTGTTCAGAAAAGGGATATAAAGTCCTTGAAAAATTACTCATTGATCAACTTACTGCCTGTTGCTTACAGGGTGTTCACGAATGTAGTCGCGCAATACAACGAGAGGGGACTTAAACATCAGTGAAACAAAGGGTCACACTAGCCTTCAGAAAATGTACTCGGAATGGACCGTATGCACAACATCAGTCAAGTGAAGGCGAAATGCGCAGAATGCGCATGGCTGACGCGGTGTCGGGGCTCGACACCGCGTCAGCCATGCACAACTTACCGGTCCTGATTGTGCAGGGTGCTTTCATCTGTGGCGTCGCTTGCTGGCCGGCCATCTACCGCGAGGCTGGTCTTAGAGCATCGCTGCCGCCCGTTCTTGGTTCACTGCCGCCTTCGCTGTTTTTGGATGCCACCGACACTTTCATCTGGCAACATCCATCGTCGACAACGGACCACGTCACAGCCAGCCCGGTATATAACGGCGACAGAGCTGCGCGCGGAATTGGGCTCGACACCGCGTCAGCCATGCACAACTTACCGGTCCTGATTGTGCAGGGTGCTTTCATCTGTGGCGTCGCTTGCTGGCCGGCCATCTACCGCGAGGCTGGTCTTAGAGCATCGCTGCCGCCCGTTCTTGGTTCACTGCCGCCTTCGCTGTTTTTGGATGCCACCGACACTTTCATCTGGCAACATCCATCGTCGACAACGGACCACGTCACAGCCAGCCCGGTATATAACGGCGATAGAGCTGCGCGCGGAATTGGGCTCGACACCGCGTCAGCCATGCACAACTTACCGGTCCTGATTGTGCAGGGTGCTTTCATCTGTGGCGTCGCTTGCTGGCCGGCCATCTACCGCGAGGCTGGTCTTAGAGCATCGCTGCCGCCCGTTCTTGGTTCACTGCCGCCTTCGCTGTTTTTGGATGCCACCGACACTTTCATCTGGCAACATCCATCGTCGACAACGGACCACGTCACAGCCAGCCCGGTATATAACGGCGACAGAGCTGCGCGCGGAATTGGGCTCGACACCGCGTCAGCCATGCACAACTTACCGGTCCTGATTGTGCAGGGTGCTTTCATCTGTGGCATCGTTGCTGGCCGGCCATCTACCGCGAGGCTGGTCTTAGAGCATCGCTGCCGCCCGTTCTTGGTTCACTGCCGCCTTCGCTGTTTTTGGATGCCACCGACACTTTCATCTGGCAACATCCATCGTCGACAAAGGACCACGTCACAGCCAGCCCGGTATATAACGGCGACAGAGCTGCGCGCGGAATTGGGCTCGACACCGCGTCAGCCATGCACAACTTACCGGTCCTGATTGTGCAGGTTAGTTACCTCAACGGTGCTACTTGTGCCAAGAGTGATGATTACTGTCTGCTAGCGGTGTCGTGCCCAACAGAGTTCCGCGCCAAAGTGAAGCGTTGTCTACTGCCAGTGTCGCGATGTTGGTCATTTGCCCTGTCCTTGTTGATCTTACTTGCCGGTGACGTTGAATCAAACCCAGGTCCTTCTCCTGAGGACCTGCTTTCCTCGATTTTGGAAACTATGCAGAGGCTCGAGTCTGGTCAAACGGAAATATTGAACGAGCTTAAGGGTGTTAAAGAAAAACAGGATGCTACAGATGTGATGATTAAACAGCTTTCTGACAGAGTTACAGCACTGGAGGCCAAAGCTGTACCACTTAGCCAACCTGACGCCAGCACTCTCGATCCCGGTCTGCATAACATTAGTGAAAAACTGGCCCAAGTTACAGAGAGGTGTATTGATGCTGAAAACAGGCTTCGGCGGTCCAATTTGTTGTTCTTTGGGCTCACAGACGATGAGAACGAAAGCTGGGACGATTCGGAACAGAAAATAATTTCCTTCTGCCACGAAAAACTGGGAAATACTGTCACAAACTCCCAGTTTGAGCGTGTACATCGGTTGGGAAGGTTCGCTGTCGACAAGCATAGGCCCATTATCACGAAACTAACTTTTTTTAAGGACAAACAGCGGATTCTTTCGTCAGCGTATAAGCTAAAAGGCTCGAATCATTCAATTCGAGAGGATTTTTCTTTGCCAACCAGGCAGGCACGGCAAAAGCTACTTGAGTTCGCCAAGCTCCAGGATAAGAAGGGCAAACTGGTCGTTGATAAGCTGCACATTGGCAAAAATACCTACGTATATGATAGCGCGACCAATTCTGTCATTCTATCAACCAGATAGCTCAGCAACAGCCATCCCACTAAGGCTCTGCCTAGGTCTTGTGGCTCCAGTCCACAGTTATCTTTATCATTTACTAACATCCGAAGCCTACTGCCTAAGCGTGAAGAGGTGTGTTCTTTTCTGGATGATTCTGACGATGATATTGTGGCACTAATAGAAACTTGGTTGCACCCTGACGTAGCGGATAGCGAAATTTTTCCCAGTAAAGATAACTACAACGTATATCGCTGTGATCGCTCCGGTAGAAAAGGTGGTGGTGTCCTTATCGCCATCAAAAAAGGATTAAATTCATTCCTCATTAACACCGGGTCTTCACTTGAAATAGTCTGGGCTGCTTGTATTTTGGCATCGGTGAGGGTACTGGTTGGTGTTTGCTACCGTCCGCCTGATTCAGATCACTCATTCGTTTCTAAACTCCATAGCAGTATTACTTCAGCTATGCAAATATGCCCAACTGAACTCATTTACCTGGTTGGTGACTTCAATTTTCCACAGATTGATTGGTCACATTTGTCGTCATCTTGCCGCGCCTCAACAGAACTTATCAACATTATGTTAGATTTTAATTTCTTTCAGGTGATTAACCAACCTACTCGCGGTTCAAACATTTTAGATTTAGCTTTCTGCAATGCGCCCGAAACGATTAACAAAGTCTTGCTCCTTGACGGTTTTAGTGACCATAAGCTCACTCATCTACAACTTAATGTCCCATTAGCATTTCAAGGTCTTACATCCACGAAAATTCGCGATTACAATAGAGCTAATTATAGTGATATGAATATTGCACTTAACGATTTTTTTATTCAAACGTTCTTGCCCTCATTTGCGGACAGGGCCGTCGATCAGAACTGGGTACTTTATAAGATCATGATGTCCAATCTAGTTTACAAATATGTTCCCTTGGTTTCAATTTCAAACGACAAATCTAATCCATGGTTCACTAGATCTCTCCGCCGTCATCGAAACAAAAAAAAGCGTTTGTACAGAAAGGCTCGGTTGGTATCTACATCGGGTGCTTGGCAAAAATACAACGATTGTCTGAAATCTTACTGCTCGGCCCTCCGGGCATCAAAGAAAAAATATTTTTCCCATGACCTACCCGCCCTCCTAAAATCTAATCCCAAAAAGTTCTGGCGCGTGATATCTCCTGACAGTACTAACAACCAATTTCCATTATGCAACGACGATCACGTGCAGCTTTCGGAGAGTGAATGTCCCCAAGCATTTAACAGATACTTTGCGTCAGTGTTCACTCGGGAAGATCATTCCAACATACCCATTGTTCCTGATCATGATTACCAATTTATGGCCCCTATTACCATTTCCGCTGAAGGTATCGCTCGTCTCATTTCTAATCTTAAGGTTTCCTCATCAGCAGGTGTTGACAACATAAATTCTAAAATACTGAAAAACACCGTATCGATCTCCAGTGAAATTCTATGCCTCATCTATCAGCAATCATTATCATCCGGTTTACTTCCTACAGATTGGAAAATTGCTAAGATCGTTCCAGTGTTCAAAAGTGGAAACAGAAATTCACCGGAAAACTACCGCCCCATTTCGCTAACCTGCATTTGCTGTAAATTACTCGAGCATGTTATCGCTTCTCACATTTACTGCCATCTGGAAATTAACTCTTTCTTTTTTCCTAATCAGCACGGCTTCCGAAAAGGTTTTTCTTGTGACACCCAACTGCTAGAATTTACGACTGACTTGCATTTCAACATGGATGCTAACCTTCAAACTGACTGTATCTTTTTAGATTTTGCTAAAGCCTTCGACCGTGTTGCACATTCCCGCTTGTTCTCAAAATTGTCTGCTCTGTGCCTAGATTCTTTAACACTGTCATGGCTACGTAACTTTCTTTCATTTCGCCAGCAGTTCACTACAGTTAACAATTTCACCTCCCCACTCAGTGATGTAGAGTCTGGCGTACCCCAAGGTAGTGTTCTTGGCCCCTTATTGTTTCTAATATACATTAACGACTTGCCAACAGACATATCTTCTTCTATACGCCTCTTTGCTGACGACTGCATCATTTACCGGCCCATTAATTCTATGCATGATCACCTTGCCCTCCAAACTGACCTGAATTTAATTTCAAATTGGTGCAGTAAATGGCAAATGATGCTCAACTCATCTAAATGCAAGGTCATCTCTTTCACCCGCAAGCGTACTAATTCTAATTTCTCGTACTCCATTGAAGGTACCGCAGTGTCTCGGGCATCATCTTATAAGTATTTAGGTATTCACCTCACAGATAATCTTTCATGGGCCACACACATTCTATCCATCTGTGCCAAAGCTTCAAGATCACTTGGGTACCTGCGCCGGAACTTGCGAAACGCCCCTAATAACGTGAGAAAAGTCGCTTACTTAACAATCGTGCGTCCTCAACTAGAATTTGCTTCACCTATATGGTCCCCTTATCAAAATTACCTGATCAACATGCTTGAATCCGTACAAAATAGAGCCGCTCGTTTCATCACACAAAAGTACCACCCCCAGTCCAGTATCACTAAGATTAAACTTGATATCTCCCTCGAACCATTACATATTCGTCGCTCCATCGCTCTTTTATGCTTACTTCATAAATATCGTCATAGCATCAGGCCATCTCCCTTGCCCCTCGAAGAGCCTTCACGCATTTCACGCCGCCTACATAATCAGTATAGCATTACACGCATTTACGGAAGAACCTTAGCATTCAATTCATCTGCACTTCCACGTGCCATTATTCTTTGGAATGATCTTCCCAACTGTATCGCATCTATCGGCAACCACCAATCATTTCAAGACCAACTGCGCAAACATTTTCTTTAACGACATTGTGTCTTGTTTCAGGTTGTTCTGTGTCCTTGGTCCCCTTTTCTTCTCGTTGGTATTTTACAAAGTTTTGGTTTCTTGTGCAATTTCAGCCATCTGTATGTTTTTTATGACTACTGCTTTTTCCTTTTGATGCCTATTGGGCACTTGCGATGCATTCTTGCTACTAATTTAATTTTTGTTGCTCGCGGTGATGTATGTCTTTTAGTTACGTTTTGCCCTGTATATTTATAATTGTGTTCAATTTTTGCCTTGTATCACGCGTTGTTTTTAATTTATTCTTCCTATTTGCTTAATCTATTGTTTTGCCCCCCTTACTCAATGCCTTTCTGGGCCCTGTAAGGTATTTTGAATAAATAAATAAATAAATAAGCAACCATTGTACATGCGAAGTTAGCCAGAACTTACACACTGGCTAGAAGGTTCATAGTTTCAGCAAGCATTATAGCTGATTTAAGGCGATAGCATTTAGGTTGCCGTCTCAAAAATAAAATAAAAATTCCGGCTTCTCTGTCACAAGATTTCCTGATTGGTCGAAAAGGTCATGAGGTCTTCAACACCACATGACCACCAGTGAACCAACCATAAGGCACTTGCATATTTTAATACTTTCGGACGTTTGCCTTCAAAAATAGATTAAGGTGAAGTAGTGGAGATCAGTGTATGGAATAAGGTGCATGGCAGACACAAGAGCAGACAGTCGAAATGCTATCGCATTTTGATTGTCAAGAATGTGTCTGAAAAGGCACCCAAGAAGGCCTCCAAGCTGGCCACGGCAACGAATAAAGTCAGATTAAAGTTTCCCACGTCCTCCTTCTCTATGGCTCTTGTGTTTTGTAGGCGCAGCAATTCTTCCTGAAACTTTGTACATTGCTTTCAGAAATTAGGCGAAGACGTTTGATTCAGTCGAACCTTCAGCAGCCCTTCAGCCATTGCATACCCAAGGTGGAAGAGTGATATGTTAAGGTTTCATGCAATTTAAGACAAAGCTTAAAAGAAAGATAGTGCGCCACAAATGCGTGAAAACCACAGTAATTTTATTGTTATCGTGGGGTAGAACTTGGCTACCTTCGAAGTCTACCTAATTCTTGGAATCTAATAATATACTGTCTAACATGTAGCACGGCTTTAGGCGCAGTTTGAGCAAAGTAACACAATTGTCTGAATTCCCGCTTGGCATTTCACTTAACCATCATCTTTTGGTAAACAGGTTGATGCCATTTTTATTGACTTCTCGAAAGCATTTGACACCGTATTGTGTTCTACATTTCTTGCTGAATATAGCGTTATACTAAATAATCCTCAGCTAGTGAAATGGATTTGCAGCTTCCTATCACATCGCTCCCAGTTCGTTTCCTATAGCTCTACTGACTCTGCTTCAATTAACGCCACATGAGGGTTTGCTGAAGGCTCTGTCCTCACACTATTACTTTGTTTAATATACATAAACAATTCACCTAACAATGTTTCTTATAACTTCGTCCTTACTCTGATGACTGCGTTTTATACGAGGCGAATAATTGCTCTAATGACCATTTTCGCCTAAAGGAATCGTTTTCTAGGTATTGTAGTTGATGCAATATGTGGGAGAGGAGCATTAACTTTGATAAATTTGTCCTGAAGTCCTTCTCTAATAAATCTTCTCCTTCGATTTTTAGCAACTCATTCCGTGGTCATACCTTAAGCAAAGTGCGCTAGTATAAATATCTTGGTGACATTTTAGCGCAAAACTTCTCATAGCCTAATCACACTGGCTACATCTGTAATAAAGCAAAATGAAAACTTAGGCTTTCTGCGGCGAACATCCCCAGAGGACATAAAGCTTGACTTAATGTACAAATGGCTAATACGTCTAATTTTAATTATGCTTCGGTGAGTGGAATCTATATTCACCACCAGATATTAATATGTTGGTGGCTTTCCAAAAAAAAAGCTGTGATTTTATTTTTCGCCGTTATGACCGCTATTTCTCGCCCTCTTCGGCACTTCTTTCCTAGAAGCTAACAAAGATTTCTGCACGTCGCCGCATCGAATCATTAAAATTTTTCGACTGCATAATGAATTCTTCAGTCACGCCCTCATCCAATCCATTTAACTTTGGTCCTCAAAAAACGGCTGGCGGACATCATAAACTCCACTTGACGCCTTGCTGGTCATGCACTAGCATGCTCAAATTCCGTTTTGCTCCACGCCCATCGAATCTCTGAATGCATATCAGCTGGGGACATTCGCTCCTTTGATTTCGAAACCTTCGTAACAGATATTGAAAACACATTTTTGTGTTTGATTCAGATATTGAAACATTTTTATTCATGCCTGCAACCCAACGATAATCATGTACTCCCCTCTTTTTTTTCATACCTTTTTTGTTCCTGCTCATCATTACTTGAATTTATTTTGCGGATGTAGTTTATAAATAAATTCTTTATTTCACTCATGAAGTGAGGGAGTGCGGGAAAAAAAGCTGAAAATTCAGCTTGACTAGTTCCCAGCTCCCCAGATTACAAAAAATTCAAGAAACAAAAGAGAGGACAAGGAAAAAAAATAAAATAAAATAATGGCAGAGCGGCATAATAACAACACAAATCAAAATACAGAAATGCTTTGTTTACAAAGTCAGATCGGCTTGTACAAGGAAAATAAACAAAACAATTCTAATTGAACTGTATGATACACCGGTGATAAGCGAAAGTACATGCCAGAAAAAGCCCGAAAAAACAAGAACGTTACATAAGTAAAGGAAAGAGACGGAGAAAACAATGCGCATGAACAGAAAAGCGTTGCTCAAGGAAAGGTACAGCGTACATATGCAAAATGCTAGAAATACCCCATCATATGAAGGAATTGTTTTCTATGAACAGTAATTTCAGTTCTCTTTTTGAAGTTAACTCGGGAGTGATGCCGTTTCTGTAACAGATATTTAACAAGTGTGGTAGCAATCTGTTTATCATTTGTCGTCCATAATCTGTCCTGCACGTTTTTACTAACCAAGGCTGTGTGCTTCTATATTCATAAGCTAGTGTCCTTTTACAAAGAGATGCCAACCGTAATAGACAATGAGTGTTGTTTTTTATTTCAGTCCTATAACGCGAACACAAGCCGTGCGAGTATAGGCTGTCTATTTTCATTATGCAATATTTCGAGAACAAAAGGTGGGAAGGGTGACTTCTGGGGACGTTTTCAATGTTTCTTAACATTTTTTTCTGCAAAGTCAGAATTTTTTGCAAATTTCCTTTGGTTGTATTCCCCCAGACTAGTTGGCAATAGTTTATGTGTGAGTGGAATAGTGCATTGTACAATAAAAGTTTAACCTTTGGAGGTAGAGTATATCTGTTTGCGTACGTTACTCCCACGATGCAAGACAGTTTTGAGATAACGTGGCTCACGTGATTGTCCCACGTCATATTTTCGGTGAAATATACTCCAAGTATTTTGAATGTGTTTACTATCTCTATCTTTGTGTTGTTCAACTTAATGTCTCTGTCTATGCTAATAATTTTGTTTTTCGCACGGTATAGGACAGCCTTCGTTTTACTAACGTTTATTTTTAATTGGTTCAGTTGGGCCCATATGTCTAATTTCTGAAGAGTTTTGTTCGCTCTAGTGATGACCTCATCTGCGCTAGCTGCAGTGAACAACAGTGTCACATCATCCGCGTAAATGACAAATTTCACCGTAGGATCGATGCTTATGATGTCATTTAAGTACAAATTAAAAAGAAACGGGCCAAGAATACTCCCCTGAGGCACACCTGCAGAAATGGGCAATACATGGGACGAGTAGCCATTTAAATATACGTACTGGTTTCGATCATTTAGGTAGGATGTCAAAAGCGATAGCACAGTTCCACGGAAGCCGTACATTTCAAGTTTTTTCAGTAGGATAGAGTGATTTAAGTAATCAAAAGCTTTTGTGAAATCGACGTATACCCCAAGGGCTACTTCTTTGTTTTCGAGAGATTCTAGAACAAATTCCTTTTGCTCCAGCAGTGCCATTTCTGTTGATCTGTGTTTTCTGAAGCCGTATTGCGCGTCGTGAAGAATATTGCATTGTTCACTAAGATTTGTTATTCTAGAGAGAATCATTTTTTCAAATCCTTTAGAAAAAACTGGAAGTATTGACACGGGTCTAAAGTTTGTAAATTCATTCTTACTTCCTTTCTTGTGCAGTACACTCACTTTGGCAAGCTGCATTTGCTTCGGAAATAGTCCTTGAGATAAACAAAGTTAAATATAGTTTGTACTTAGTTAACGTTTTTTTATCAGAATATAATGTGGAACACCCCAATGCGCTCATATATGCATAGTGTTACTCTCCCACTCATGGAATAGCGCTTCATTGCGCTGCAGCATAAATAAATAAATAAATAAATAAATAAATAAATAAATAAATAAATAAATAAATAAATCAGTATATTACCTCAGAATAAAAATACGAAACGTCCTATCTTTATTTTAGGCTTCAGAATATTTTGTGGATTTGTAGAGTGGGTCTTGAATAATAATAATAATAATAATAATAATAATAATAATAATAATTGGTTTTGGGGGAAAGAAAATGGCGCAGTATCGGTCTCATATATCGTTGGACACCTGAACCGCACAGTAGGGGAAGGGATAAAGGAGGGAGTGAAAGAAGAAAGGAAGAAAGAGGTGCCGTAGTGGAGTGCTCCGGAATAATTTCGACCACCTGGGGATCTTTAACGTGCACTGATATCGCACAGCACAAGGGCGCCTTAGCGTTTTGCCTCCATAAAAACGCAGCCGCCGCGATCGGGTTCGAACCCGGGAACTCCGGATCAGTAGCCGAGCGCCCTAACCACTGAACCACCGTGGCAGGTGCTCCTGAAACAGCCGGTTCAGTTTTGGGGCAACGTGCATCCTAAGAGCTTTTTTTTCTGGTTTAAATAAAACCTACTACTTGAGAACGAAAAAAGGCATGTCACCAGGCACTAGCCTATTGTAGCCATATTTAGTAGGGTGTTCTGCCAACCATATTTTGAACGAACAAATCCTGTTTGCCGATTGTGTCGAAGTGAGCGGCCAGCGCCGCTTTCTGCATCAGCCTGAAAGTGCGTCAACGAAATCGTCTAGAAACGCAGCTTTTGTTTAATCTTCACATTGGCGAAACAAAAAAAAAAGGAAAGCAGTGTAGTAAGTAGTTACGCTAGCAGGGCATTTGTACATTCTGAGTGGCGGTCACTTACTTAGACATCAGTTTTAATAGCGAGACAACTATGGAGTGATGTAATCTGCTGATGTGAGCATATGGATGGGAAGGGTGCATTCTTCCGATACATAGCAAAATCATGCTTATAAAGTTGGTCCTGTCCTCGTGCCTAGTAGTTAAGACTCTATAGAAAGCCAGTGGGGCGCGTTTTTGACAGTAAATTGTCAGGCTGCAATCTTACGATGCGTGAAAAATGGCGTTCAAAAACCACTTTCCGTTGAAGAAATGCGCAAATCCAGAATTTCTTTCTATGTGTTCAAAACGAGTCAGAAGGAGCTCCTATAACGCAATGCAGAAACGCTTACGTTTTCTTTTCATATTTTTTAAGGCTTATCGAAATGCAGGGAAAAACGGCCACGCTGGCGAGGGTTTGCACATTCAATTGTATTGGATGATTTCGACACGTTTTACATTCTAAAGAAATAGGCTTGACCCTTAAACTAAATTTAGCGATTTTAGCATAATTAACTTATTAGGCGGGAATAAAAAAGCACACTTGATCGTTTGTTTGACGCACTTCCGGTATAGCACATATCTTTGTAAACCCTGGCTAATGTACCATCAAACGCCAGTTGCAAACACACAGGAAGATATCTACAGCGGCTGCGCAGCCACTATATTCCTCCAAAGAGAAAGTGTTGAAATCCGAATCAGGAAGGGTGCCAGGCAACGAAACACGACATCCCCGCTGCCATTCCACGCTTCTTTAGAAGAAATATTCAGGGAACTGAATTTTAAAGAGTTGCTGAGTAAGTCACTGGAACAAATATAGCGCCTTATAAACGACCTCAACCTGCAAAGCAGGAAGTTGGGCGTGTTGATTATTATGAAGAAAACTAATGAGAACAACAGTTCACTATAGGCAGCGAAGCACTGGCATAGTATAGTAATAATGAGATCTACTTTGGGCAGGTAGTGACCACAGACCAAAACTACGAGATTCTTATAGTTTATGATATCAGGAGTCCCGTGGAGTGCATTTGGGCAGTTACTCTCGCGTCATGAGTAGCAGCGCTCACAAGTATTCCTCGAGAGGAAAGCATATTAAATTTGCATCTCGCCAGTACTCACCAAAGGGGTTAGAGGGTAAGTACTCGTTAAAGGGACCGTGGCATGATATTTACTGCGATTAGGAAAAACCCACGAGCAATCGATATTCTATCACTCGTCACCACACTGGAAAAATCTGTAAGCTTGGTTGATTGAGACCCAAGGCATCGGCGATTAAAAAAGATGCTCCTTTCGCCCCTCTTAACTCATGCACGTCAACCCGCCACAAAAATAAAGAAAGAATGTGCAGACGGCACCCCTCCGCGACATTCCAGCCCTATAGTATCCCCGCTACTGGGCACTCCCAATGAGAGGCTCGCTCAGATTGACCACTGACGTCATGACCGTTAGGAGCGGCTAAGAACGCACGGTGAGGTGTTGCCCTAGTCGTCTGCGAGATACTGCAGGCAGTATTTTAACGCGAGAGCGTTAAAGCTGATGTTCGGAGGAAAAGTCGTGTGCGTTGTCACACTACTTCAGGTTTGGCCAGCAGAGGTTGCGACAACGCACGCACGCACGCACGCACGCACGCACGCACGCACACACACACACACACACACACACACACACACACACACACACACACACACACACACACACACACACACACACACACACACACACACACACACACACACACACACACACACACACACACACACACACACACACACACACACACACACACACACACACACACACACACACACACACACACACACACACACACACACACACACACACACACACACACACACACACACACACACACACACACACACACACACACACACACACACACACACACACACACACACACACACACACACACACACACACACACACACACACACACACACACACACACACACACACACACACACACACACACACACACACACACACACACACACACACACACACACACACACACACACACACACACACACACACACACACACACACACACACACACACACACACACACACACACACACACACACACACACACACACACACACACACACACACACACACACACACACACACACACACACACACACACACACACACACACACACACACACACACACACACACACACACACACACACACACACACACACACACACACACACACACACACACACACACACACACACACACACACACACACACACACACACACACACACACACACACACACACACACACACACACACACACACACACACACACACACACACACACACACACACACACACACACACACACACACACACACACACACACACACACACACAAAAGCTTCATTTTCCACAAAGAAGTGGAAGGAGGCGGAGGGAAAAGCCGTACATTTGCGGATTGAGAAATCCTCCGCCTCCTAACAGTGTACATAGCAGCAGAGTGGGGCAATCGACAATGTCACATTTTTTTTGTTGCAAAGAGAAAAGAAAAAGAGCACTATATCGCATCAGACAATAAAATAAGCATAAATAATAGTTTCAATAGAGCACTGTTTTTGGGCGCCTGGAAAACTTTCCTTTTCAAAAATAAAACAATGTAATGTAATTGAGCATAAAGATAGACCTTTGCGTTCATTCACAAAAAAGAGCATGAGCAGCAAAATATTTTCGCATATTCAGAAATAACATATTGAATACATCAGTACCTTCTCTTTCTACAGCATTCAATAATCGCGGAAGATTATACAGGAGTGTTTGTTGTCCATAGGCAGTGCGACATTTTGGAACTTTCCATCGTTTTGGAGTTCTGGTGCTGTAGGTGGGATAATTAGGTTTTAGTTCTGCCAGTTCCGTAAAAACTGGACTGTCTCGTTGGACACTTAAACGGTACTGCCTGCATAATTTGTATTCGTATATATTTTTTACTTTCAATAAATTAAGCGAAGAAAAGATATGTGAAGGCGGTCCTGTGTATTCAACGTTTTCAATTATTCGTACTATTTTTTTCTGTAGTCTTTCAAGATTCAGGATATTAGTTTCTGTTGTTTTTCCCCAGATTAAATGAGAGTAGTTTAGGTGGGAGACAAACAGAGCGTTGCAGACAATTAGTCTAACTTTTTTTGCAAGAGCATAGAGGTTGCGATTTAAAATTCCAGTTAAGCAGCTCATATAACAAAAGAACTGTAGCGCAACCAAGACGAACACAAGAAAGAGGCACACAGGACTAGCGCTAAACTTCATCTAACTTTATTCACTGGCAGCGCAGCTAATATAAGGAAAAAACCAGATCACGTGCAGATACCAGTTCACATACACCACTGTCAACAGAACCGTTCAAGATATGCCATCTCCTATCTGTATAGATTCACAGACGTATCGCTAAAACAATATACGCCTCTCTTCCTTATATCAAATGCCTCCAGTAGTTTCCTTGCCCTAGTATTTTTGCTTTTGCCCAAAATCTTTATCTCATGAAACCGCGGTTGACACTTTTTGCAGGACTGGCATCTAGCCTGCTGCAAATGTTCTGCCGCTCGAGGGCACTCAGAACACTCAGTGCAGTGCTGAGGAAGATGCGCACCATTTACGTATTTCAGTGAGCGCGAGTGCTCACCTGCCCTTTCATTTATGCACCGCCCTGTTTGGCCCACATAGACCTTCCCGCATGACAGCGGTATCTGATATACCACCCCGATGCAGAAATCCGTGAACTTAGCATGTCTGACGCGGCAACCACTCCTGTCTTTGCTCGGAATTCGCGCGCAGAGCTGTGCCATCTTGCGTGGGGCCGAGAAGGCAACCGGCAACATATCTTGAACGGTTCTGTTGATTGTGGTGTGTGTGACCTGGTATCTGCACGTGATCGGGTTTTTTCCTTATATTTGCAGCGCTGCCAGTGAATAAAGTTAGATGAACTTTAGCGCTAGTCCTGTGTGCCTCTTTTTTGTGTTCTTCTTGGTTGCGCTACAGTTCTTTTGTTACAAAATGCACCATCTTGCCCAACAAAAAGTTCTAAACAATCTTTCAAAAGCTCAGGGCCCTTTTGTATGTGACTTCTTGTCATCTTCTTAGCTAGGTGCCTTTGTCTCCATCATCACTGCGTCAACGTGCCGGACAAGATACATTTCCTTTTGCCTTCGAAAGGACATCATACCTACGGAAGTGAGTGCACTCTTTGGTTACTTGCAGCCTCCGTTAGGTCTTCTGAGGCGGTTGTGCAGATTTTTGAAAGATCAGCTGTGGTGACAGATTAGAAGGTGCGAAGACTATGTGCGCACAATATGCTACAGCATGGATCCGCGATGGCTAGCAGAGAGCAAGCACCAAGCAATTCGCCGCCTCATTGGAAGAATGACGGAGTTTTGGGGGGTCCACACACTCAATCAAGTGATGTGGCCTACTGTGACGAAGAGCAAGACGCAGGCAAAGATACCGGTGACTATTGTGGGGGAAGTTGAACTTCCTATGAAGTAAACCAAATTTTGAGCAAAGGACCGATGTTTAACCATGAGCCGCATGTTGAAGCACATGAGTTCCTGGCCTTGAAGAGGCGTATAGCAGGAAAGACTTCTGAAGAAAACAAGGCAAGATGCCTACTGGATGGAGTGGATGCGTTAACAACATCGACATGCAACAATGGCAGAAGGGCTAACAAGAATGCCATGACGAACATAGTGTCCTACTTCAGAGAAAACAACCTCCAGCTTCTCCAAGCCGACAAGGAGGGCGGATTTGTGGTGTTCACCGAGGAAGAGTTTGGTGTCAGAGCCGGTGAAGCTATTTCCAAGAACTTTGCTCCGGTGAAAGCCAGCTCCTTGAGAGTGAAAGACAAGATAGCACAGATGTGCAAGGACTTAAAATTGGACAGACTAGCGAGTAGCATAAAAAGAATGCGCTTAGTGTTTTTACCGCGAAAACGCATAAACCGTCAGTGCCTTTAGATCTGTGGTTAGCGAGACGGACACTTGGCACCTTAATCTAAGCAGATACCTGCAAAAGCACCTCAGTCATCTACCTGTATCTGATCCTTTTCATACTAAGAGTTCAAAAGATGTTATTAGTTTTGTAGAAGGAAATGCTTCCATTGGTTATGTGTTTTCTGTCGATGTTGAAGATTTATTTTATTCTGTGCCCCACAGTGAGTTGTTTGTAGCTGTAAGAGTTGCCATAGAAGATAGCGGTGCTTCAATTTCAGAACTCCTCAGGGGCTTCAATAGATAATTTTATGAGGGTACTTGAATTTTACCTCAGTGTGACGTGTGTCTCTTACGGCAGCAAATTTTACCGCCAAAGACAAGGGATCTGCATTGGATCCTGCGTAGCGCCCCTACTTACTAACATTTTTCTAACATCTATTGACCGCGCCCTTGAACTAAGTTTAACGGGGAAGGGGGTTCTGAAAGTTTTTAGGTATGTTGACGACTTCCTGGTAGTTTTTTAAAAACAGAGTGAGTTGACGTACACAGATGCTGTGAGCACTGTGTTAAATACCTTTAAAGATATGGGAGGGGCACTGAGGTTCACGCATGAGCTGCCTGCGCGGGGTTCTTTACAGTTTCAGACAAACATCACTGTGGGTGTATGTCATGCATGTTGACAATACGCACCGCGAGCACAGCAGCAGCTACTACCGTATGCTTCGGCTCAGTCGAAAACTGTGAAACGCGCCATTGCCAAGCTTTGCCTTTAATCGGCTCTCATGAAATCGTGCTGTCACACTATGCAAGGGAGCTCTGACAAGCAGGTTGACAGATTACTTTCGGCAGGGTTCCCAGGCACTGTCATCAAAGCAGTTTCGGAAGCCCTCTTACAGAAGATAAAAACCAAGTTGCAGCAGCCATGTGTCAACAGAGAAACGGCTGTCAAACCGGAGGTTGTGCCGTATTTGCACAAGGTAGCCCACCACTTGAAAAAGTGGCTAACAAACGTGGCGTGCCGGTTGACTTCTCGGCCCCACGCAAGATGGCACAGCTCTGCGCGCGAATTGCGAGCAAAGACAAGAGGTTGCCGCGTCAGACATGCTAAGAAGTTCACGGATTGCTGTATCGCGGTGGTTTACCAGATACCGCTGTCATGCGGGAAGGTCTATGTTGGCCAAACAGGGCGGTGCATCAATGAAAGGGCAGGTGAGCACGCGCGCTCACCTGCCCTTAGATTTTAGGCAAAAGCAAAGATACTAGGTCAAGGGAACTACTGGAGGCATTTCATATAAGGAAGAGAGGAGTATACTGTGTTAACGATACGTCTGTGAATCTATACAAATCGGAGATGGCATATCTTGAACGGTTCTGTTGATAGTCGTGTGTGCGACCTGGTATCTGCACGTTGTCTGGTTTTTCCTTATATTTGCTGCGCTGCCAGTGAATAAATTTAGATGAAGTTTAGCACTAGTCCTGTGCGCCTCTTTCTTGTGTTCGTCTTGGTTGCGCTATAGTTCTTTTGTTACAAAATGTGCCATCTAGCCCAACAAAACGTTCTTCTAAATTATGCAGCTCAGTTTGCTGATTATGCTGTTTACATGATCATTCCAATGCAAAGTTGAAGTAAAATATACCCCTAACACCTTGACAGTATCTTCCACATCAATGGCTGTGGATCTAAACATTACTGTTCCTTGTAACGGAATTTGTTCAACTTTTGGTAGAAAAACTACCACCTTTGTTTTGTTTGCGTTAAAATTTAATTGATTGCTGGAAGTCCACGAGCCCAATTTGCGCAGAAAAATATTTGCTTTAGTAATTCCTTCAGCTTCAGAGCGTAAAGCACTCGTGTAGTCGGCAAATATAACAAACTTGGTATCATAGCAGATGTGTACAATATCATTAATGTACAAATTAAATAGGACAGGCCTAAAATGCTACCCTGTTGGACTCCTGTAATAATTTCTTTCCTGTGAGAAATTAAACCATTTATGTCGACATAGTGAAAACTATTTGATAGGTAACTTTTGGGCATAGCCCAAACATGTCCCCGTATACTATAATGAAGTAGTTTTTCAAAAAGGATAGTATGACTAATATAATTGAAAGTTTGGCTAAAATCAACAAATATACCTGTAGCAACACGTTTCTCTTCAAAATGTTTTAAAATATATTCCTTATGATCCAACAGTTCCAGCTCTCTAGACCTGTCCCTTATGATGCCATATTGCGAAGTAGTTATTATATTATGCTTGCTGCAGAAGCGTGATATTCGTTCTAGGAAAATTTCCTCGAGGCCTTTCGGAAAGGTAGGAAGAAATGGCATCGATCTGTAGTTAGATACATTTTTTTAACCTTTTTATATAAGGCTATCACACGGGCGACTTGCATATTTTTTAGAAGAAACCGCTGTAGAAATGCAGAGATTAAAAATATCTGCTAGAATGGGGCTGATTGTACGTATCACATACTTGACGGGTGTTATTTGTATACAGTCAGCATCAACACTATGAGAATTATTTAAACTCAGAAAGAGAACACACTTCATTTGCATCTGTTCGTTCAAAAACATTGTGCGAGATTTTTCCTGCCCTGAAGTTTTGTATGATGTTTGGTTTTTAGCAAAATCTCTGTTAACAAAGTAGCAATTAAACATATTTACCATTTCTTCTCCGAACATCACACCGCAGTTAATCAAAGTGAGATAGGTATGACGTCAGACACGAATAGATGACGGGCTAGCGGTGTGCCAGCTGCGCAGCAGTCACAGCGTTGTGACAGTGCGCTGCGCGTCTCCGGAGGACCGCTATCTCCGGCGACATCTTCCCTTTGCTGGGCGCGCTTGAACAACAGAGTGTACGGCGCCAGGAACAGGGGGGGGGGGGGGGGGGGCAAGGCTCATTATATATCCGAAGGGTGACAGCCTGGCCGCCACCTTTTTCTCACGCCAGAAAGCATTCAACTGGTCAAGCACATCCCCGCTAGAGTGACAAGTGGCGCCGGCAGAAAGAGAAATGGCCCGAGCCGTGGGAAAATACAAAAAAGACGGGGAATGCCGCAGTCGCCGGCGCTGAGAAGAGGGCGAGAGACGCTCAAGCCTTAATAGAAGTATTTCCCGAATGGAGGAGAAAAAACGACCAAAAGCCAGTTAGTTTGGCGACGAGCAAATAAATAAATGACGTGGCTGTGGCGAAGGAGAGCTTCTCGAAAAAAAACAAGCTCCGAGACAGATGGAATTGCGAAGGGCCAAATGATTGCTAACCCTATCACATTCGGCTTCCTAAGGGTTATTGAGGAAGTTCCTTTAGAAAAATAATTTGTAAATTAAAGAGTTGAAGCCGAGCTTTTAAATTCCACCCGAATGTTCACAAGACCACTTATACACAGCTTCTACACATCTGTTGCATAAGAATAAGACCACGAAAATAATTTCAGGGTCGATTTAAAGGTGTTTTCTACCAAGTGTGTGATGTATTCTGTCATCTTCCATGGTAGTTGATTGCCTTTTGAGTTAAGCGGCTAGGCCCAAAGCCCTGCGTTCGCATCCTGGCCCGGGAAGCAGCATTTCAGTGCAAGTTAAGTAAAAAAGACGCCTGTGAGTTGTGCCACGTCAGTGCATGCTCGGGACCATTCTCATAGAGCGTACCTATTCGTAAGCCAAAATGAAAAATAGGCAATGATAGCACTGGTAATGGTACAGGCAATGGTAGCACTCACTAGCACTGAATTTCGCAGGCCTTGTATTAAGACATTATCTAGATCAGCGAGTCCGAAAACAGACGCTTCTTAAGCTTCGTGTATCAGCCATATGTAAGCGGGAATAACCTCCTCGAAGATAAACAAGTGAGGTACCAACCTTGATTTATCGCCGAAAGTTTGTTCCACATGCGATGTCAAAACGAGGAAACCAGCCATTAAAAATATTAGAAGCATTGTTGCTATGCAAGGATATGAGCAACACCTTCAAATTTGCTAAGCAAGTATGTGTGCTTAGGACGCAAAGCGGTATGCCCTTGGGATAGTGACGTGTGCAATAATGGCGAATTAAATGTAAACATAATTACTAAGCCATTCTCAGCACGGAGAAAACAAGTTTTAAGAAAAGGAGCAGACACTCAGCCGAAGCGAATCGTGACTGCTCCAGCAATTAGCGATTTCTGGCAACATAAAATTTTAGGCCTTGATTGCCTTTTTTGGCTGTTAAAAAAGCGAAAGAAAGAATATACATGTATTCAAATTAGCTTTACTTAAACAGGAACGTCTTCTTCCCACCCTTCATTGTGCTAGACATAGTCGACGGCGTACTTTATGATCGGAGCAGGTTGGTTCTCTTGTTATCAGGGTGAAAGTAACATGTGGAAAAATATCGATTTATTTCCCTCAGTACTGGCGAAGACTCTCTTCTTTTGGAAGAAATAATAACAGAAAATAGGGGCGCATGAAAAGGTCCAAGATTGACACAGGTCAAGCACTCGTCCTGTGTCATTTTCGGCCTTTTTGTGTGTATTATTTCGCGCTACTGTTTCTTCCAAAATGTATGCACCATCTTGCCCGACTACAACCCTTGCTAACCTGTCCTCTAAGACCTCAAACTAGAACCTACCTACGTACCAACATAGTGCAGCCTTTTGGGGAAAGCAAGAAGGTAAGAGTGCAGTGCAAAGACGAAACCTTAATACGTCGTATTTGTCGGAGGAGCGCCTCATGCGGTTTAAAAAACAAAAAAAATGTACGAAACTGGGAAAACAGTGCAGCTGGATCATTCAAGAATCGCGATGCAAGAAAGGACAATAAGACGGACAACATAACAAGTACGGTTTCACAATAAATGCCTTTATGAAAAGAACACAGACACATATGTAAACGCACCTCATAAAACACATTACAATTTGCTGAGAAGGAAAGTGGTCCAAAATGGGCAGACGGTCTATTTTCTCTGCCGCGGAAACATCTGCTGTTCAACCGAAAAAAATAAACCACCAAGAGCATGAAATAACCGGCAAATCCTTAGCAGAACACTTTAACGAAAACTTTGTTAGCATGGTAGCACAGGACAGCACCACTCCGATTCGGCGCTCACAAATAAATAGTACTGCGGAAAGCCTATTTTTCGGGCCAACAAGCGAAACAGAAACTTTTATGAGTATTATGAACTTAAGTAATAGTACTGCGTTAGACGCTAACAATATGTCAGTGTGGCCAGTAAAGTACGTTTTGGAATTTGTTGTCTCGGTACTTGTCCACATCTATAACCTTGTGCTCAAAACCGGTGTGTATCCAGAAGGTATGAAGCAGTCTACAGTGACAGTAATAATTAAAAGTGGTGACAGGAACCCAACACCAAACTACAGTCAAATATCGATTATATCCATATTCTCCAGGGACTTGAAAAGCTTTTCTTCTGTCGCATCACGCGGTTTTTAGACAGACACAATATTTTGACTCAAGCCCGGTTTGGATTCAGGAAAAACAAATAATCCGAAACAGCATTATTAACACCAAAAGAGACAATTGTGGAAAACATTGAAAATAATATTTACACATTAGCACTCTTTATTGATTTCACGTAGGCTTCTTATTCCTTAGATCACTAGATAATATTAACCAAACTATTGTCGTGTGGTATACGCAGGAAGCCGTCAGAACTGATAAAATCATATTTAACTGGAAGAAGCCAATGTGTATGCATAGGCAGTGCGCGGTCATCCTTTCTGCCTATTACATGCGGTGTCCCACGAGACAGTGTTTCGGGACCTCTTCTTTTTAATGCTTACATAAATAATACTGTTACAATTAATCAAACAGCGAAATTTTTCGTTTAGGCGGATGATAGCAGCATTCTCGTCTCTGATCACATTGAAGATGAATTGATTAACAATACCAATGGAATACTTGAACTACTCCATGCTTGGTGACAGTTGAATAAACTAAAAGTTAAAGCAAAAAAAAACTAAACCAGTTATTTTCAGGGCAAGACACAAGCCACTCAAATTGATATTTTACATAAACACAAGAACCTAGGAGTTTTTTCATCTCATCTTAGCTTAGATTTGCGAGTCCGTAGCCTCTGTAGAAAACTCTCTGCAACAACTGGAGCACTCTCGTTGCCGAAAACTTCTCCCTATGAAAGTAAAGCTGGAAATATATTACGCTCTGTTATCGTCTCGTTTAATTTACAGTAGCCTTATTTGGCTTACCACAACAAAAAGAAACATTAAGAAAATACTTGCCCTATAAACAAAGGCCATTCGCTATATTGCCAATGCTCCGTTCCTACACTCGACAAAATCCTATTTCCCCCATGCAAAATCCTCAGAGCTAATTAAATATGCACTTTTGCGAATTTTGCCTTCTTTCTTCTTCTCAACTACTGACAGAACAATTTTTAGTACAGACTGCCAGACTTACACCAAAAAAAACATACAATTATAACTACTCGTTGTACTGACTTATGGCATACTCCGCTTTTCCGAAAAATCTACAAATTTCAGTCTTTGCAGCACAACTTCCCATAAATTCTCAATGAACATCGATATGCCAAGATAAATTATTTTAAACAGCTTGAAGAATCCTTTTCCAACCTATAAATAGTAGTCTTTGTGATATATCTTTGCTTCACTGACCTATTATTTCTAGTACCGCTACTCTATCTTGATTTCAGTTATGATTGTACAAATCTAGTTTTATTCAAATATGTATGTATGATGTATTCTTGTGTTATTTCTTATAATATTTTGTTATTTCTTGTGTTATTTCTTATAATATAAGCTTGTTTGTGTCTTGAAAACTACTCAAAGTTATTATTGTATACTATCTTGTATTCTCGATCTCTCCGTTGCTTCCCTCAACTCTTGTTAGCAACTATGTAGGCACTGGCTAGTAGAGGTTTTCTGGGCCATGTCAAGCTGTGATTCACAACCTTTAGCGCAGATATCCTTCCAAACTTGTGGTAAATAAATTGAATTGAAAAAAAAACAATAGCTGCGGCGTTCGAGAAAAAATTGCTAGCGTCGTGATGGCTTCGGACACTGTAGGAAATGCGGAGTAGAGACGCAAAGCTACAGCTTCGCTCGTGATCGCTAGTTTCCCTCTGATATCGTTTTCTATGGCTCTTCGCTGTCTTCTGGGCTAGCAAAAAAATGCACACGCGAAGGAACATTGCGCTTGCAAAGAAAGGAGGCGGGTGACGGCTGTAGGTGTATGTGCACGGTGGCATACTGTAACATACGCATATCAGCGGTGGCGAAAAAGACGCAATAAACAAACGAAGAAGCTTCACATGCTTCGTATTTGATATTTTTCCGCTACTACCATATGCTAAGGCGGCTTTATCTAAAGAGATTGCCTATTTTGCTCACTGTAAAGGTTTTCTCATTATCTCTAGACAAGGTTCCTGCAGAACTAAAGCAACAGACAGAAGCGGCCTCCTAAAGCTTGACACTCAAGGTTGCATCGCCGTGCGTTATGGCAGACGCTAGGGAATGGCGCAGCGAGAACAGGTGCTTTGTGCGGTTGGTCATCGCCGAAATCTCTATGTGTACACTTGAAACTCCAACCAACGAAGCCCTCATCGTTGCTGGCGCTCGGATGAGTCACTCCAATGGTTGTGGCTTGTGGTTTGGTTCAGTGGCCTCAACGCCAGCTCTTTATGCTTGAATAGAATGGTCGTATGAGCTTCCTAAATAGTTTGGCGTTCCATTTCATGCATTAAAATGCAGATTTCTAGAGGGAGTGGGCTCCTGTTGATGAGCGGTATGCTCAGACTTTTTTTCCCATATCGGTTTTCAGTTTCAATGGTATAGTCGAAATAAAGAAGGAGAAGTAGGCTTGGGAAGGGCCTGTAATGCGAAGGCACGGTAACCGCTGGCCTTTAAAGGGACCCTGAAATGGTTTCTACAGTCATATTCTGATGCAACAGATCTGTAGAGGTGGCCTCTGCGAGTATTCTAGTCCAATTCAGAAAGTTGCGCGTGGAACCTATTATTTACTACTTATTTTTAAAACTTTCAGCTGGCAGCCGATTGGGGTGACACCTCACCTGGCGTTTTTAGCCACCTCTGCCCAATCACGTAAATTGGGCAGCCTTGGCCATTGTCTGGGTGACCCTTATCGTTGGCTCTTTCCACTTACGTCACGCGCAATTCTTGCAATAATTCATCTGCAGTTGAGCACTAGTGTTCCTTGAAATACTGGCTTATTGATTACTTATTGTTCTTCATAACCACCATATACGGTGGTAAGAATCCAGCGCATTTCCGAAGTTGAAAGTGATGTAATACTTCCTGCGGAGAGGGAAATCCGTCTGCTTACAAAAACACGTGCTCGCCTTAAATGTTAGCGGCCGCCTTTGCGATTTTCCTAGCTGCTGCTGCTTCGTTTGTCGTCCGAAATGGGTTTCCCTTACTGTGTGGTCAGATGTAAAGCCCAGGACAGGCGTGGTGTTACGATGAGGCATCGTGTCCCAAAAGGAGTCAAGCGAGAAAGTTGGCCGCAACGCATCGGGCTGTCAGCATCGAAAAATAGCTGGGATCTAAGAGTTTACGGTCACCAATTTCCCCCTAATGCGTACCGGTGTAATCCCACTTTGATGCAGCAGTCTAGCATCGAAATTCAGCTGCTGCTCAAATCCGACGCTTCGCCAACACCACCAGGTAGAGAGACCAGCAGAACAGAACGCGTACACACAGAAGGAATTCACACGGACGACGCTGGAGCATGTGCGTCCTGCTGTGTTCGATTCCTTGATGAAGTAAAAATTTTCAGCTGTGTCTCCAGCGTCGTCACTGAGAATTCCTTCTCTTCTGTACACGTCCTGTTCTGCTCCTGTTCGGTTGGTTTCTCTATCTGGTACCATGCACCATCTTGCCCAACAAGCTACGATTCTGCAATTTTGCCAACGCTGTTTCTTCCTCCAGAGATACGTTTCCTGGCTTCGAGCTGTGCACACGTGCAGGTGTTCGCTCGCGAGCAATTTGGGCAGGTGTGACAAATAGAGCTCAGGAATTATACCCAGGCGAGTGTTTCGAAGGCATTTCGAATTTCGTATGATTTCATGGGTGCATGACTCGTACCATGTTTTGCGACCGCATATACCTCGCGTGCATTTTGTGGGAACAGCTTTCAGGATACAACCAGAGGGAGTTCCGCGCCTCATATCACGTACAAGTTAATGAAATATTTCGAGAAACACTGAGACGACACAAGTAGGAAGAATGCCTTGTGCTAATGCGCATTTGCGCAAATGCATCACCGTGAAGTTTGTAGCATCTAAACTGCACACGTTCTTCTTTGCAGTTTTTTCAGAAAAAGCAAGCCGAACATACCACTGGCCTAGTGAACATGCAAGCGGACCTGACAGGAGCTGGCCGGTGTGCCTGGCTGGTTACAGCGCTAAATACCTGACTTATAACATATTAACTGTGCAGGATGGAACCATCTTGCACATTGCGCTAATTCAAGTTGATAAGGTAAGCCCGGAGCATCTCGAGTAAATATTTATTACCATTCTTATAATGCGCTTACTGTTTACTTGTGCAGTCGCGAGAGGTACCGAAAGGCGCAAAAATGAAAGAACGAGGCATTATTATATAGTCCATGGTTCGACGGAACACCGTCTGGTCAGGGCGAAGCATGATTTATTCACAAATGAAAATTGGGTCACTGACCAAGTCGAAAAATGAAAAATGACGTTTCGAGTCCCATACGTGGCCCTTGTTCACAATGAGGCTGTCACAGAAGAAGGAATGGTTATATACGCTTCAGAATCTTCTGCAATCTTTTCACGTAGATAGGATGTAGCGTGCCCTGATTCTTGTTTAGCGTGTTGGCCGTTGTCTGGATGATTAGGGATTCTAGATGAAGTCTTGCAGATAGGTTTCTTTCCGTCGCCAAGATTTCCACCTCATTCCAGCCAATCTCGTGGCCAGTGGACAGCACGTGCTCTGCAACTGCATTTTTTTTTGCTGCGCGCTTGTTTCTGACGTCGCCCTGGTGCTCCTTCATGCGCCGCTGGAAGTTCCCGGTTTCCCCAATGTAGACGGAGGGTTTCCCCAATGTAGACAACGCCAGGGAACTTGGCACGTGGTAGCGGGTCCTTCACGTCGACCACATCGGCTCGCAGTTTGCTAGTTGGCACGTGTGCAATGTGCACTTCGTGTTTACGGAAAATCCTAGAAAGGGCCTCGCTGATCTGACGCACGTAGGGAATCGCAGCACGTTTTATCTTTTTTGTCAGCTGTTGTGCTCCTCGTGTGTAGGTGGCTTTCTTGGTGATCTTGCTGGTAAAATTTCTAGGGTAGCCGTTTTGCTCAAGATCGTGCTGTATAAGCTTCATCTCGTTGCCAAGGCTGACCGGGTCGGAACAGATGTTTTTAGCACGGTTGAGAAGTGACGCAACCACTGAACGGTTGTGAGCCGTAGGATGAGCGGAATCAAAATCCAGGGGGAAAAAAGGAACGAGTCTAGAGGACCAGTCTTCAAGGTTAAAAACTTGTCGTCGTACACCATGAGTGCCACCGAATAAATGGTGCTAAGCCGAGGCTTGAATTTCAATCAGGGGAAGCCGCCGGATACGCGGAAGATGATTTGCGCTGTGGAAAGAGCCATTTGTCTTCTTGATAAAAACGTACAAGAAGATGTCAGAATGAATGCGATCGGTGTTCTTAAAGGAATGCGGAAACAGCACCATGAGCACATTCTTTCCGAAGGTGAACGGAAGGCCCTCCAGTCGCTGAGAAAGAAGGAAGATATTGCAATTATGCCCGCAGACAAAGGAAATGTGACTGTTGTGCTTGACCGGTCTGCGTACCACTCAAAAATGTCAGAGATGCTCGAGGACGCGACAACCTACTGCAAGCTCAGTAAGGACCCTACGTCCAAAATACAGTCCCGCTTGCAAGTGATCCTGCCTGACATATTCAGTGGTCTTCCGCCTTCTCAAAGAAAGCTGTACTGCAGGCTTCTTTGCACTAACGGATCCGCTCTGGCAATATATGGCTTGCCGAAAATTCACAAAAGTGGTACTCCGCTAAGGCCAATCGTGGATTTCACCAGGTCGCCTCTTTTCCGTCTATCCGGTTATCTGCACAAAGTGTTGGCTCCGTTGGTGGGACAAACAGCGACGCACATCAAGAATTCGCAAGACTTTATTGAAAAAGTCAAGGATGTTGTCCTCGAAGAAAGCGATGTGCTCGTGTCCTTTGATATATGTTCCCTGTTCACAAGTGTCCCGGTCGATCTTGCTGTGGAAACCTGCAAGGAGCTCATAAAAAGCGACCCCTCATTTCCCGATCGCACGCCGTTGAACGTCAGCGAGATCAGCGAATTGCTTCATTTCTGCTTAGCCAATACGTATTTTTCTTACAATGGCACAGTGTACAAGCAGATCTTCGGAACCGCAATGGGAGCGTCCATTTCAGTCACGGCTGCCAACCTGACAATGGAGTCTATTGAACAGAAAGCCCTGAACTCGTTCACACATCGTCCAAAGGTGTTTCTGAGGTATGTTGATGACTGCTTTTGCATTTTAAACAAGCAGCACCTTTACAGCTTCCTTGAACACCTGAATGCCGTAGAGCCATCCATAAATTTCACTTTGGAAGAGGAAGCGAACGGCATGATCCCGTTCTTGGATGTGCTCGTGAAACGTGATGCGCATCAGTTAGCCTTCAGCGTCTTCCGAAAATCAACGCACACGGGGAGATGCCTGGATTTTGATTCCGCTCATCCTACGGCTCACAAGCGTTCAGTGGTTGCGTCACTTGTCAACCGTGCTAAAAACATCTGTTCCGACCCGGTCAGCCTTGGCAACGAGATGAAGCTTATACAGCACGATCTTGAGCGAAACGGCTACCCTAGAAATTTTACCAGCAAAGTCACCAAGAAAGCCACCTACACACGAGGAGCACAGCTGACAAAAAAGATAAAACGTGCTGCGATTACCTACGTGCGTCAGATCAGCGAGGCCCTTTCTAGGATTTTCCGTAAACACGAAGTGCACATTGCACACGTGCCAACTAGCAAACTGCGAGCCAATGTGGTCAACGTGAAGGACCCGCTACCACGTGCCAATTTCTCTGGCGTTGTTTATAGGATCCCTTGCAGCGACTGCCCCTCCGTCTACATTGGGGAAACCGGGAAATTCCAGCGGCGCATGAAGGAGCACCAGGGCGACGTCAGAAACAAGCGCGCAGCAAAAAAAAATGCAGTTGCAGAGCACGTGCTGTCCACTGGCCACGAGATTGACTGGGATGAGGTGGAAATCTTGGCGACGGAAAGAAACCTATCTGCAAGACTTCATCTAGAATCCCTAATCATCCAGACAACGGCCAACACGCTAAACAAGAATCAGGGCACGCTACATCCTATCTACGTGAAACGATTGCAGAAGATTCTGAAGCGTACATAACCATTCCTTCTTCTGTGACAGCCTCATTGTGAACAAGGGCCCCGTATGGGATCCGAAACGTCATTTTTCGTCTTTCGACTTGGTCAGTGACCCAATTTTCATTTGTGAATAAATCATGCTTCGCCCTGACCAGACGGTGTTCCGTCGAACCTTGGACTATGTAGATATTCGCCATCAATTTGGTCAACAAGCTGTCACAGGAATAAGGCGCTTCATAAGCCTCTCTGCATGCCTAGCAGCCTTCAGCACCCACTTGCGCTTCAGCCTGGAGTGCAAATCGAACAACGTGACCCCAAGATCACTGAAGCTTCGTCGACCTGTGAACACCGCCTTTGGACGCCACGTCGTGACGAAGGCAGAGCGACAGCTTGTACAAGCCCGCATCGATGAATGTAAGTGCACCTTGAAGCGCCTACAACAGGAGGCTTTCTTTGCGAAGCGGCAACTAGAGTTCCGCATGCCAGAAATCTACGCGGAGGTACAACTAGCTGCCAACCAAGAAGCGAGGCGCACAACAGAAAAGCACGAAGTTTCGCAAAGAAGCAAACTATGCACTTTGCTGGGGGAAAAAAGGAACGAGTCTAGAGGACCAGTCTTCAAGGTTAAAAACTTGTCGTCGTACACCATGAGTGCCACCGAAGAAATGGTGCTAAGCCGAGGCTTGAATTTCAGTCAGAGGAAGCCGCCGGATACGCGGAAGATGATTTGCGCTGTGGAAAGAGCCATTTGTCTTCTTGATAAAGACGTACAAGAAGATGTCAGAATGAATGCGATCGGTGTTCTTAAAGCAATGCGGAAACAGCACCATGAGCCCATTCTTTCCGAAGGTGAACGGAAGGCCCTCGAGTCGCTGAGAAAGAAGGAAGATATTGCAATTCTGCCCGCAGACAAAGGAAATGTGACTGTTGTGCTTGACCGGTCTGCGTACCACTCAAAAATGTCAGAGATGCTCGAGGACGCGACAACCTACTGCAAGCTCAGTAAGGACCCTACGTCCAAAATACAGTCCCGCTTGCAAGTGATCCTGTCTGACATATTCAGTGGTCTTCCGCCTTCTCAAAGAAAGCTGTACTACAGGCTTCTTTGCACTAACGGATCCGCTCCGGCAATATATGGCTTGCCGAAAATTCACAAAAGTGGTACTCCACTAAGGCCAATCGTGGATTTCACCAGGTCGCCTCTTTTCCGTCTATCCGGTTATCTGCACAAAGTATTGGCTCCGTTGGTGGGACAAACAGCGACGCACATCAAGAATTCGCAAGACTTTATTGAAAAAGTCAAGGATGTCGTCCTCGAAGAAAGCGATGTGCTCGTGTCCTTAGATGTATGTTCCCTGTTCACAAGTGTCCCGGTCGATCTTGCTGTGGAAACCTGCAAGGAGCTCATAAAAAGCGACCCCTCATTTCCCGATCGCACGCCGTTGAACGTCAGCGTGATCAGCGAATTGCTTCATTTCTGCTTAGCCAACACGTATTTTTCTTACAACGGCACAGTGTACAAGCAGATCTTCGGAACCGCAATGGGAGCGTCCATTTCAGTCACGGCTGCCAACCTGACAATGGAGTCTATTGAACAGAAAGCCCTGAACTCGTTCACACATCGTCCAAAGGTGTTTCTGAGGTATGTTGATGACTGCTTTTGCATTTTAAACAAGCAGCACATTCACAGCTTCCTTGAACACCTGAATGCCGTAGAGCCATCCATAAATTTCAGTTTGGAAGAGGAAGCGAACGGCATGATCCCGTTCTTGGATGTGCTCGTCAAACGTGATGCGCATCGGTTAGCCTTCAGCGTCTTCCGAAAAGCAACGCACACAGGGAGATACCTGGATTTTGATTCCGCTCATCCTACGGCTCACAAGCGTTCAGTGGTTGCGTCACTTGTCAACCGTGCTAAAAACATCTGTTCCGACCCGGTCAGCCTTGGCAACGAGATGAAGCTTATAAAGCACGATCTTGAGCGAAACGGCTACCCTAGAAATTTTACCAGCAAAGTCACCAAGAAAGCCACCTACACATGAGGACCACAACAGCTGACAAAAAAGATAAAACGTGCTGCGATTCCCTGCGTGCGTCAGATCAGCGAGGCCCTTTCTAGGATTTTCAGTCAACACGAAGTGCACATTGCACACGTGCCAACTAGCAAACTGCGAGCCGATGTGGTCAACGTGAAGGACCCGCTACCACGTGCCAAGTTCCCTGGCGTTGTTTATAGGATCCCTTGCAGCGACTGCCCCTCCGTCTACATTGGGGAAATCGGGAACTTCCCGCGGCGCATGAAGGAGCACCAGGGCGACGTCAGAAACAAGCGCGCAGCAAAAAATGCAGTTGCAGAGCACGTGCTGTCCACTGGCCACGAGATTGGCTGGGATGAGGTGGAAATCTTGGCGACGGAAAGAAACCTATCTGCAAGACTTCATCTAGAATCCCTAATCATCCAGACAACGGCCAACACGCTAAACAAGAATCAGGGCACGCTACATCCTATCTACGTGAAAAGATCGCAGAAGATTCTGAAGCGTATATAACCATTCCTTCTTCTGTGACAGCCTCATTGTGAACAAGGGCCCCGTATGGGACCCGAAACGTCATTTTTCATCTTTCGACTTGGTCAGTGACCCAATTTTCATTTGTGAATAAATCGAGGCCTTATTAGCTACTTGGCTGTATTCGAAGAAATGAGAATCAGCATTTGTTAACTGACTACAGGTAGCATTCCTTGCTCTTGCGCCTGGATACATGTTACACGTAACCACTGCCGGTCTTGACGCGCGCTTTCGCTCCCTCCTTACGGCCTGAGCAGGCGCCAACGGGACAATGCATTTTTTTCTGCGCTGCTCCACCGCTGATCTCTGCGGGAGGGCGCACCGAGCCAACCCTTGTTGCGGGGGCGCCGGAGCAGGTTTTGAGCAGCAAGTCGCCACGCGCGTGGGCCCATTTTTTTTCCTTGTTGGTTTTGTCGCTGTGTTTAAACGTGTGAACGAAAGACTTGCCACATGAAGTCATCTGTACGCCTGCCTCATGCTTCGCTCGCCATGCTGACAAGGTCACCTTCCCCAGTAAGTTTCCGCGTCGGACTTCTCATGAATACTCATCTCACAAACTTGTGAAGTGGAGAAGCTTCGCTCATCTATAATGTGGCTATGGTGTACTGTTGTGTGCCGTTTTGTCAGTCGTGGTCCGGAAAGACTCCCGGTGTGTCGTTTCACCGGTTTTCAGTTGATCAGGAACCGTGCACCAAATGGCAAAAAAAACATTTCTCGGTAAAATCTCATCATTATAATGACAAATCACCCTCGACTACAGCTTGCAGCAAGCATTTCTTGGCGAGTGATTACGTAAGTGATTCTAAAATAAGAAAACTGGTTTCCGGTGAGGTTCCAGCTGTATGTCAAGGGTAACCTTCTTACCTAGCGCCCAGCGAGAAGAATGCACGCAGGACCCTAAAGGTCAGAGACACTGCTCCTTCCAGGAAGCCAGCAAAACGAAAGGCCGAGCCGGAAGATTGCGAGCATGCTTTGTTAGAGTCGCCGCAAGGTGAAACCAAGCCGATGGCTACTTTATGCACGCAAACTACAAACAACGATGCGAAGCGGGCTAGCCGATGCCTTTTAATGACAGCGAGGCTTCGTTCACAGGTAGCGTAATATCGCTCCAAGGTCTCAAAAGCACAGCAGCAACTAGAAGCATAAAGGAAGGTGGTATCCACATACTCCTCATCTCTTAAAAATGTTGCTTCAAACGCTGAAAAAGGGGAGAAAAAGGCTGTCTTCCTGCTTCACCAAATCGACAGATATAAGTAGTAACTCCAGTATTATCCCGAAGAAGTAATCAGAGATTACGTCATATGGCGATTTATTTCGCCCAAGTGTTATAATCATGCCCGTACTATTCTGCTAACACTGCCACATAAGTGCGCACTGCAGCGTTACGTTGGTCCCAGCTCAACTTCTTCTGGAATGAGTAACGCCATGAAAGGGCTAATTCAGGACGCTTCTCTTCTCAGCCACGAACAGCACATGGCTTCATTAATAATCAATAAAGCAGCAATAAAGCCGAAGTGCATATATGATCGGAAGTCCGACGTGGTTTTTTGGATCAGAGACAAGCCAGGAAATGGTGCGCCACGTGCAGAGCACGAGACGACTGCATACCGAGTGATATGTTTCATGCTCCACGGAGTGGTCAGCTCGTACAAGATACCAAGTTCATATCACTTCATATCAGTTGGAAATCTTGGCGACGGAAAGAAACCTATCTGCAAGACTTCATCTAGAATCCCTAATCATCCAGACAACGGCCAACACGCTAAACAAGAATCAGGGCACGCTACATCCTATCTACGTGAAAAGATTGCAGAAGATTCTGAAGCGTATATAACCATTCCTTCTTCTGTGACAGCCTCATTGTGAACAAGGGCCCCGTATGGGACCCGAAACGTCATTTTTCATCTTTCGACTTGGTCAGTGACCCAATTTTCATTTAAAAAGTGAATAAATCATGCTTCGCCCTGACCAGACGGTGTTCCGTCGAACCTTGGACTATGTAGATATTCGCCATCAATTTGGTCAACAAGCTGTCACAGGAATAAGGCGCTTCATAAGCCTCTCTGCACGCCTAGCAGCCTTCAGCACCCACTTGCGCTTCAGCCTGGAGTGCAAATCGAACAACGTGACCCCAAGATCACTGAAGCTTCGTCGACCTGTGAACACCGCCTTTGGACGCCACGTCGTGACGAAGGCAGAGCGACAGCTTGTACAAGCCCGCATCGATGAATGTAAGTGCACCTTGAAGCGCCTACAACAGGAGGCTTTCTTTGCGAAGCGGCAACTAGAGTTCCGCATGCCAGAAATCTACGCGGAGGTACAACTAGCTGCCAACCAAGAAGCGAGGTGCACAACAGAAAAGCACGAAGTTTCGCAAAGAAGCAAACTATGCACTTTGCTGGGGGAAAAAAGGAACGAGTCTAGAGGACCAGTCTTCAAGGTTAAAAACTTGTCGTCGTACACCATGAGTGCCACCGAAGAAATGGTGCTAAGCCGAGGCTTGAATTTCAATCAGGGGAAGCCGCCGGATACGCGGAAGATGATTTGCGCTGTGGAAAGAGCCATTAGTCTTCTTGATAAAGACGTACAAGAAGATGTCAGAATGAATGCGATCGGTGTTCTTAAAGGAATGCGGAAACAGCACCATGAGCACATTCTTTCCGAAGGTGAACGGAAGGCCCTCGAGTCGCTGAGAAAGAAGGAAGATATTGCAATTCTGCCCGCAGACAAAGGAAATGTGACTGCTGTGCTTGACCGGTCTGCGTACCACTCAAAATATCAGAGATGCTCGAGGACGCGACAACCTACTGCAAGCTCAGTAAGGACCCTACGTCCAAAATACAGTCCCGCTTGCAAGTGATCCTGTCTGACATATTCAGTGGTCTTCCGCCTTCTCAAAGAAAACTGTACTACAGGCTTCTTTGCACTAACGGATCCGCTCCGGCAATATATGGCTTGCCGAAAATTCACAAAAGTGGTACTCCGCTAAGGCCAATCGTGGATTTCACCAGGTCGCCTCTTTTCCGTCTATCCGGTTATCTGCACAAAGTGTTGGCTCCGTTGGTGGGACAAACAGCGACGCACATCAAGAATTCGCAAGACTTTATTGAAAAAGTCAAGGATGTCGTCCTCGAAGAAAGCGATGTGCTCGTGTCCTTTGATGTATGTTCCCTGTTCACAAGTGTTCCGGTCGATCTTGCTGTGGAAACCTGCAAGGAGCTCATAAAAAGCGACCCCTCATTTCCCGATCGCACGCCGTTGAACGTCAGCGAGATCAGCGAATTGCTTCATTTCTGCTTAGCCAATACGTATTTTTCTTACAACGGCACAGTGTACAAGCAGATCGTCGGAACCGCAATCGGAGCGTCCATTTCAGTCACGGCTGCCAACCTGACAATGGAGTCTATTGAACAGAAAGCCCTGAACTCGTTCACACATCGTCCAAAGGTGTTTCTGAGGTATGTTGATGACTGCTTTTGCATTTTAAACAAGCAGCACATTCACAGCTTCCTTGAACACCTGAATGCCGTAGAGCCATCCATAAATTTCACTTTGGAAAGGAAGCGAACGGCATGATCCCGTTCTTGGATGTGCTCGTCAAACGTGATGCGCATTGGTTAGCCTTCAGCGTCTTCCGAAAAGCAACGCACACGGGGAGATACCTGGATTTTGATTCCGCTCATCCTACGGCTCACAAGCGTTCAGTGGTTGCGTCACTTGTCAACCGTGCTAAAAACATCTGTTCCGACCCGGTCAGCCTTGGCAACGAGATGAAGCTTATACAGCACGATCTTGAGCGAAACGGCTACCCTTGAAATTTTACCAGCAAAGTCACCAAGAAAGCCACCTACACACGAGGAGCACAACAGCTGACAAAAAAGATAAAACGTGCTGCGATTCCCTACGTGCGTCAGATCAGCGGGGCCCTTTCTAGGATTTTCCGTAAACGCGAAGTGCACATTGCACACGTGCCAACTAGCAAACTGCGAGCCGATGTGGTCAACGTGAAGGACCCGCTACCACGTGCCAAGTTCCCTGGCGTTGTTTATACGATCCCTTGCAGCGACTGCCCCTCCGTCTACATTGGGGAAACCGGGAACTTCCAGCGGCGCATGAAGGAGCACCAGGGCGACGTCAGAAACAAGCGCGCAGCAAAAAATGCAGTTGCAGAGCACGTGCTGTCCACTGGCCACGAGATTGGCTGGGATGAGGTGGAAATCTTGGCGACGGAAAGAAACCTATCTGCAAGACTTCATCTAGAATCCCTAATCATCCAGACAACGGCCAACACGCTAAACAAGAGTCAGGGCACGCTACATCCTATCTACGTGAAAAGATTGCAGAAGATTCTGAAGTCTATATAACCATTCCTTCTTCTGTGACAGCCTCATTGTGAACAAGGGCCCCGTATGGGACCCGAAACGTCATTTTTCATCTTTCGACTTGGTCAGTGACCCAATTTTCATTAGTGAATAAATCATGCTTCGCCTTGACCAGACGGTGTTCCGTCGAACCTTGGACTATATCACTTTACAAAGCAACTCAGCGGGAGAGACTTGTATGCGTGGACGAAGGACGTCATCTCTGCAGCTGAAGAATGCGGCTTTGTAGTCATTCGTATCGTTACGAATAACTACTCAGCCAATAGAACGATGTTTAGGCACATGGGGAACGGTTCGTTGTCAACTATAGTGAAGCATCCTCAGCACGATGAAAGAGTAGTTTTTTTAAGCTTCGATCATTGCCATGTTTTCAAAAATGTCCGCAGCCAATTTTTGGAACGAGAGCTTACAGACGGCACTGGCGTCATCAGCGGTGCATTTGTGCAGAAACTGTATGAGCACCAGAAGGAAATGACGGTAAAGGTGGCCAGAAATGTGACACGAAAGCATGTGTATCCGTCAAACATTGAGAAAATGAACATCTTACGCGCCGTGCCGGTGTTTTCGCCCCAAGTCAACGCGGCTCTGGAGCACCTTCAGCAGAACTCGCGAGTCAGCTCCATTCTCTTTGCTTTCAAGGACGCAACATCTACTATCAAGTTCATGAAAGCGATGAAGAAATGGTTCGACATTCATGACACAACATACAATGGAAGTGATTGCAAAATGCGCACTTGCAAGGAAGACGATCGCCGGCTACTGTGGCTGCAAACTGAGTTTTGCAGCTACGTGAAGAATATTCAAGACTGTTCCATCGCCACTGGCGTTGGGAACTTCACAGAAAAAAAGTACAGTGCCCTACTTTTCACCACAAAATTCACAGCGGAGGTAACTCAATTTCTACTGAGAAGAGGCGTCAACTACGTTCTCACTAGAAAGTTCAGCAGTGATCCTGTCGAGGCCCTGTTCAGAAAATTGCTCTTTGTGTGTGGAGGTAACGACGCGCTGGACGCAAGAGCCGTTACAGCAGCTCTGGATAACATTGTAAAGAAAAAAGCACTGCCATCGAAAGGAGCCACTAATCAAGGTGAAGACGCGGAAGAAGCGGCCGCCTCTGTTCCCCAAGATGTAGTTGAAGAACTAAGAGCTCTGCGAGCACATGTTCCAGCTCCGCCTGCGTCTCTTGCTTATTCAGGCTTGGTGTACGCAGGCGGCTATATTGCCAAACTTATCAGTGATCTTGGGTGTGACGCTTGTGTTATGCTTGTGGCGACGAAAAATACTAGCAGCCCTGTTTACAAACTTCTGCGCGCACAGGAGAATGGTGAACTTCACTATTCGAAGCCAGAATTTCTAGCTCTCTTGGAAATAATCTCGACGTTTTTTGAAAAGGAGTTCAAGGATCTTCCACGATCAAGTATTCTTGAAACTTTGCAACTAATCGTTCAGCCATATCTTGAAGATTCTCCCCTCCTATGCTGCCCGGAAGATGTTGACAGGAGCCAGGCCAAACGCTTAGCACATCTGATCTCTGAAAAGTTTCTCCGAATTCTTCTCGTCAATTACAAAAAGAAATTTACAGACCAAAATGACAAGACGTCGGGGTTTATCCGCAAACCAACGCGAAAGCATCTCAGGCTCTGAACTACATATCTCGGAACTGTCAGTCACACGACAATGTTGTACAATTCATTACAAGCAGTTCTTGTTATTGCTGTAAGTTCTCTTAAGCATGTGAAACGTTGTCAGAGTTTCAAAGAGCAAATGATCTGTCTTATCTATTGTGTTTCGTGCAGTGCAAACAGATTGAACAGATGCGTTTGAACGCGTTGGAGCGTCAAATGCTATTATTGTCAGAAAACATTTTCAAGTACCGACAGACACTGTGCCGGCCTCTGAGGTGAAAATAAATGTATCCTGACCCTGGTTGTTACTGAAATACCTTGCTTCACTTTTACTCGAGCCAGTCTCCAATGATCCAGCCGAGCTATGCCCCATCATTGCATGCCAACTTCAAGATTTTGAGATCTCTCTACTACTTCCCTCCTTTGCATGCCTATAGCGATGGCTGCATAAGACACGGTTGCCAGGATCTTGTTCAACGCTAGGAGCAGCCGTTCAGTAACATGTGCAAGGTGTCAGAACCAGCGCGCGCCGAGGCTGCCTCTAGCGAACATTTCAGCGGCTCTCCGAGCGGAGAGGGTTGGCTCGCAGCGCCGCCGGAGAGATGCGGTGGTAGGTCGCAACTGCCCCTTTTGCACAGGGCGTCAGAGAGCGCGCACTCTCTCGATATCCGCCGTGGCATAACATGAGATGCTACTAATGCACAGTGCTGCATTGTTGCCTACACATATTTTATATAATAAATATACTCAGTGCTACCTTCAATCTAGTAAGATAAACCTTACTTAAACTTGTTGGTTGCAATTTTCTGTGATGTGCTGTCACTAAGTGCTAAAATACCATAACCAGATTAAAGACCACAATGATGGCATAAATAAAACCAGAGGATAGGACGTAGACACCGTAAGGATCACAGGACGAGGCTGGTTTTACATTAGCTTCGCACGTTATGATGGCGATGGAACTTATGCATGTACGTCACGGATTTCCCCGGAGAACACTCGGACCGAAAGAATGGACTAGGCGATGGGTGTACCCACACAAACGCACATTTAATACACCCTACGTGACACACACACTAGAACACAAATTTAACAAACACAAAACACAAACACTATAAATATACATGACCCGGGCACACTCCTACCAGCGTCTACTACTGGCGTTCTACTATTAGCGGTCGGCGTTCGTGCTCACGGTTGGTTCGGTGTGGCTGCGGCGTTGTATGGATCCCGTAGCCGGCGTCGAGGCGGCTTTCGGCGTGCTTGGGCTGGCGTTGCTGGCGGCGTTCGATGCGCTTGGGCTGGCGTCGCTGGCTGCGTCGTACAAGCTCCAGCTCCAAGCGCCCGTGGAGGTGATGGCGGTGTCGTTGGCGTGGGGGCACCACCCGGATGGGTGGCAACAGCGCTGGAGACTCCCCTGGCCGTAGCAGGTGGTAGCGCCCTCCGTTGACTCCCCGGAACGGGCTCAGGCACGGCAGGAGTCCACGATGCAATGTCGTAGAACGCGAGCTCACCGGAGCAGTAGCCGGCGTCGCTCTCTTCCAGCCGATGTGTCCCTGACCTGCCGGAACCCCCGCTTCTCTGCTGTTCCCCCCAGTGCCTCGCTCTCACTCGCCCTTTTATAGCCTCCGTGTTAGTCCACGTAAGCCTTGTCGTCGTCTTCTTCTCTTCTCCACCAATCATCTCTCTGCACCTCACCGAATGCTTCTCCACCAATCGCCTCTCTCCACCTCACCGAATGCTTCTTCTTCCTCTTCTTTATTCTTCGGTTAATTCGCGTCGTCTTCTTCACACCTTTTTCCTTTAAAATTTAATTTAGGCTCCTTCTTATATGTGACAAGGGCCCCCTCTCTAAAGAGTTTTTTCATGAAAAACTGCTCACGTCATCCTCATCTTCAAGCCATCCAGCCAGCCGACTATCTTCTGTGGCGATTCTGGACTCAGCACACACCACACCGAAGATGTCCAGCACACACCAAACGCACACCACGAACACGGCACACTAAATTGCGTGTTCAGAACACTAACACACCACTGCCGCTGTCCGTAGAGTCCTTAATAAACATGTTCGTGTCCACAACACACTCCCTTATATGATCACAACACCAACAACAGCAACGCCAACAACAAGATAAATTCCAGAGATACATTAATACAACAACAACAAGATACATCTCAGAGATACCTAGAGCTGTTCAGTTGGTTGTCCGCTCCAACGTTATCTCTGCCATTATTATATTCCACCTGAAATGAGTATTCTTGCAAGGCCAAACTCCATCTCATAACTTTACTATTTTTCATTTTGGCCTTGGTTAAGTATTCAAGCGGCTGATGATCTGTTTGAATCCTAAAATGTCTCCCATAAAGATAAATGTGGAATTTCTTTACCGCCCACACCACCGCCAGACATTCCTTTTCAATAGTGTAGTTGTTGACAATTTGAGAGCCTTTTGTATGTGAAATCCTTGTTTTTTGATTTTTTTCGCATCATCTGTTCGCTTTTGAATGGCGCCAGTCTATATATATAACTTGTTTATTTTTTACTTGTACCTTTGTTCACCCCTGCTTGGAGTCAAGCGACTCCGCAGTATAAATAAATAAATAAATAAATTGCGTTCACTAGCCGATAATCTCTTGCTTGCAAAAAATACCGGATGTAGCACGCGATTCTCTTCTTGAAAGAGTAGGGCTCCTAAAGCTCGGTCTGATGTATCAGTGCGAATGCTTCTCCACCAATCATCTCCTTCAACCTCAACGAATGCTTTTTCTTCCTCTTCTTTATTCTTCGGTTAATTCGCGTCGTCTTCTTCACACCTTTTTCCTTTAAATTTTAATTTAGGCTCTTTAATATATGTGACAATGTAGTGCCTTCATCTCTGGAGGGTTCCATGAGGAGGAGGTTGCCCATGAGCAATTATGATTCAGTAGAGTCGAGACATAGACACATAACTTCACCAGCGAAAGCACGAGACAACAGGAGAAGAACACATGACAACGCTGGACTAACAACTTAAGCTTCATCGAGAAATGGCCAACCTAGGTCACCAGAAGACGCATGCGTATCGGACGCACTAAAAACACTAAAAGAGCAGATAAATATATGGCGATTCACCAAGGAGTGGATACACGCTCCATATCTGGCAAACAACAACAGGCACATAATTTGCCTGTCAAACTTGCACACGCACACTTTTGCTTCGAAAATTAAATTCCTTGTTAGTGAGATATAAATACGGTGCACTGACGCATATGTCACTGCCTTTGGTACCTAATATGGTAGGCCTCCAGGATTTCCCTCTCGTCCCTGTTTTTTTTCTTTTTCCGATGACTGACATGGAGTGGAGAGTATAGCCGGTTGGATTCTATCGGGAACAACTCGACTGAACTAACTGCAAGTTCCTAACTGTGCAGCACTGCATGCGGACAGCACCTGGTGCACTCCTAGTATTAAGATTGGTGCGCATGGGATGCAGAATTTCAAGAGGGGAATCAGTTACTTTTGTCCCCGAAAGTGCAAACTAACAAGAAGAAAATCAGCAGAAAAGACACATACACACTAAGGAAAGACGTTTCTTACTGTTTCTTTTCTGGAATTTTTATTCTTCCCAGTATTTATCAAATGACCCAATTCTCCACCATGATATGTATGTTTTTAATGAGATTGTGACATCATCACAAATTCCTCAGTATTTAAATATGCTTTTAAAATTTTCAACGAACCCAACAGCTAAACTTCATTTTTTTCTTTAACCGCCCCACCGTCATCAGGCGATACTGCAGGATAAGCAGGCCGGACATCAAGCAATTGCTCGACGTCTGGCGTGTTGCTAAAGGTATGGAAGCATATTGTCTCCCCACCTTGATAGGCTTGTCTGTACACATAGATTATCTCATTCAATGTAGATCTCAAGAAGAAACAGCATGCTGCTAGCCGAAAGCAGTTCTGACAACAACTGATTACTAGCCATCTTTACTGGATAGCTGAAGCGGCAAAAAGTGGTGAAGACCTTATAATTAGTATGTGGCGAAGCTTGTTATACCACTTATGTAGCAAGCATGGCAGACACGACGGCCCTTACAACTGCTGTCTACGTAAGCCGCTTGAGAACAGGAAATGGCTGAAACCAAGCATGTAGCATCTGAAATGCTGTTAGAGCGCTTATGGCATGCCTCGTTAACATGACCCCAATTATATGTACTACTTTTTATGGACAATTTTACTGGAGATGAAAGTCAATGTAATGAGGCCTCGTCAATATGGAAACTCGTTGTTGAGACAATGATTGAGGGAAAATGCGCAATATTCATAAAGGCCCATGTATTTTTGACTTGTTAATACGGATGGTAATGAGAGTAAAATTTCTACTGCCACAACCATGTGTTACAATTTCTGAATTTTGCGGGGACCTGCTCCGCTGCTTCAACTTGTGGTTTGCTTTCCCGTGGTGCACACTCCCACGGGATCGCCTCGGGGAGGGTGGCGCAATGTGACTCCCTGGTTAGTTACTTTAACTAATAAAGGAGGGCGCCACGGAGGGCCCGACTACTACGCGCGTGGGAGAGCTTAGAGAGATCATCACTCTTTTGGGCTGGGGAATGGCATCGGGAGCGGACGTACCACCCGCGTCGCTCCGTTCTCCGCCCGCGGGGCGAGGCCTCGTGTTGAGGACCGTTCTCCCGCATCTCGTCCCGTCCGGCTTCGGAGTGGTGGTGGCGAAAAACTTTATAAAGTAGAGCAAGCCTTAATTGTTACATCCTAGTGATGGGATTGCTCTTGGATGCGTTTCGTGACCGGAAGGTGATGCCTCTCAGCGACTTCCAAAGCCCAGTCCACTAGCTGCCGTTGGGCAGCCGGGTCAGAACTGGACACCGCAGCCTCCCATCGCTCGAGGTCTGTGAGTTGCCAATCGGCTGGTGGAAGGAGCTCAGAGCAAGAATAAAGAATGTGTGCAAAATCCGCTTTCGGAGCGCCGCAGAGGGTGCATACTGGCGTGAACAGTCCCGGGTGAACCAGGGCTATGTGGACAGGGGAGAGGAAGGTGCGGGATTGTAGCTGTCGCCACGTCACCTGCTGCAATTTAGTGAGAGACTTGTGCGGAGGGGAATACGTTAGCCGTTGCTCACGGTAGTGTAGAGTGATCTCGTGATACGCGACCATTCGATCTCGAGCGTCTCCCAAGGCGTCGGCGGCTCCTGCTCGGCTGTCGAAACCTCGAGCTAAAGAATGAGCCGCCTCGTTACCTGGGTGGCCGGCGTGGGCCGGGACCCAGAGAAGCTGAATAGGTCGAGTAGGGGCGGGAGACCGGCTTAGAAGCCGGAAAGCGGGTTCGGAGATGCGGCCTTTCGCAAAGTTACGGACCGCGGTCTTTGAGTCGCTGAAAATGTGGGTCGCCGATGTAGTAGCGATGGCTAAGGCTACGGCTGCCTCCTCCGCTTCCGCAGGAGTGGAGGCAATGACAGTGCCTGCCGTAATAGGGGTGTACGAATTGGACACTACCGCCAGGCCAAAGGCGGAAGAGGAGGTGTAAGAGGCTGCGTCGACGTAGACGCTGTCCGGCTGTGCGCCATAGTGTTTGTGTAGGGCTGCAGCCCGAGCAGCACGACGAGCCGCGTGATGCTCGGGATGCATGTTCTTGGGGAGGGGGTGAATGGTGATGAGGTCCCGTGTGCGGTGTGGGAGGGAGAAGGTGTGGGTATAATGGCCAGGGGGGTGTAGGCCAATGGCGTCAAGAATGTGACGGCCGGCTAGGGTGGAGGAGAGCCGATCAAGTTGGGCAGATCGATGGGCCTCGGTGAGCTCGGCGAGGGTGTTGTGTACGCCCATCTTAAGAAGGCGTTCATTCGACGTGTGCTGGGGGAGGTTGAGGGCCGTCTTGTACGCCTGACGGATGAGGCAGTTGACTTTGTTCTCCTCTACTCGGGAGAGGAAGAGATAGGGCAGGGAGTATACTACCCGGCTAAGGACGAAAGCCTGGATCAGGCGGCGGAGGTCGTGCTCCCGCATGCCTCGGTGTTTGTTAGCGATTCGCCTGACGAGGCGAAAGGTTTGTTGAACGGTAGCAGTGAGCTTGGTGATTGTGGCAGTGTTCTTGCCATTGTTCTGGAGAACCATCCCCAGGATGCAAACTTTGTCTGCCTCTGGTATGCGGGTGGCATCAATGGTGACATCGATGCCAGGTGGGGGAGTTTTGTCCAGTCTTCCCCGAGGGGGGCGAAGGACCAGAAGTTCCGATTTTGTAGGAGAGCATGCAAGGCCGACCTGATGGGCATAGGAGGTCACCACATCTGCCCCCGCTTGTAGTGTCTCTTCAATGGTGCCGACATTACCCGTGGAGGTGCACAGGGTGATGTCGGCATATAAAGAGTGCGAGAGGACGGGAATGGCTAAAGAGCCTTTGCCATGGGTATGAGAGTTATATTAAATAGAAGCGGGGAGAGTACCGATCCCTGAGGAGTACCTCGGCTACCGAGGGTAAAAACAGGGGAGGATGGTGAGCCAAAAGTGATTTCAGCTGTGCGGTGGCGGAGGAAGGCTGAGATGTACTGATGGGTACGAGTGCCGACGTGTAGGGACAACAGGGCGTCCAAGATGGCCGAATGATGTACATTGTCGAATGCCTGTTTTAGATCCAGGGCCAGGACCTCGCGCGTGTGCCTCGTGTTTCGGGGGTGGAGGACGTCTTCTGGGAGCTGAAGCATGATATCTTGGGTGGAGAGGTAGGGACGGAAACCAGCCATCGTTGGGGGAAGAGGAGGTTGTCGTCCAGGTGTTCCTGGAAGCGACCAAGGACGACGTGCTCAAAGAGCTTGCCGATGCAAGACGTAAGGGAAATGGGGCGGAGATTCCTTTTCTCAATAGGATTTCCTGGCTTGGGGATGAAAGTTATGCGGGCATGAGTCCACTGCGAAGGGAGGGTTCCCGTTCGCCAGCAGTGATTGAACAAGTCTGCAACAGCCTACACGGACTGGCCGTCGAAATTGCGGAGCGCCTTGTTAGTGACTCTGTCAGCGCCGGGGGCTGTCGTGGTCCGAAGTTTTTGCATGGCCGCCCGAACCTCGGCCGGAGAGATGTCCGCATCGAGTTCCGGGTTGCGGTCTCCCGTGTACGGGGGAGGGGGGTGGGAGGCGTGGTGGTGAGATATTGATCTTTGAGGGCTGGCTTGGAGGAGTGCATCGTCTGAGAGGGGGAGCTGGTGCAAGATGCGAGTGACATGCTTGCATTGGGTGGCCTTCGTGTGACTCGGGTCCAGGAGATATCTGAGGAGGGACCAGGTGTCTTTGAGGCCTAAATTGCCTCTCATGCGATCGCAGACCTGTCCCTATTGTTGATGGGCCAGGTCGCGTGCATGTGTTTCAATCTCGCGTACGAGATGAGCGATATGGCGTTTAAGGGGCCGATTGTGCTTTTGATTGAGCCAGCGCCTTTGCAGGCTGGCATGTGCTTCCCACATGTGGAGGAGCCGGCGGTCAGCAGCCGACGTGTCCTCAGGTTCGGGAATGGTGGAGGTAGCGCGGGCGACATCGCGGTTGAGACTGGTGGTCGATTCAGAGAGGTCCGTGATGGTGTTTGGGATTAGGCGCCGAAGTTAGCGGAATTTGTCCCAATCCACCACCTGTGTCCCTCGTCGTTTTGGCGAGGTAATGGAAGAGATACTGACCTCTGTGGAAATGATATAATGGTCGCTGCCAAAGGAGTGTGTCGTGTTGATCCATCGGCTGTCGCGAATGTGTTTGCGAATTGTGAGGTCTGGGCTGGTGTTGTGCTGAACACTGGAACCAATACGGGTGGGGATCGTGGTGTCATTCAAAAGGGAGAGGCCTTCGTTCTGAATGAATGACCACAGGGAGGTGCCTTTGCGACAGTTCTTGCGGTACCCCCAACTCATGTGATTGGCGTTAAAGTAGCCCACTACCAACAGGGAGTTGTTCGAACTGATCGAGAGCGTCTTGCGGAAAGCCGCAAGAAGAGGGGCAGGAGGACCTTTTGGGGGCTATAGAGATTGAGGATGAAGAGGCTAAGTGATTTGCGTGTGGGAGGGCGAAGCTCCAGCAGGAGACCGTCTATGTCGTCTACCTCTAATGAGTGCTCTATCGCAGTGAGATTGCGATGTACGAGCGTGGCGACCCTGGTCTGTGGCTGGGTAGAATGTTCGTATGCGTTGTAGTTTCGGAGCTTGACTGACGTCAGAGTTTCCTGAAGCGCAATGACCGCGGGGGCGTCGCGGCTAGAGAGGGTTTGTAAGTAAAGGTGCAGGTTATCTTGCTTTGAGCGAAAACCCCTGCAGTTCCACTACCACTCTCTAATGCGTTGGGGTGTCGTAGCCATGTTGGGCAATTACGGAGAGAGCGGAAGGTGGAGGGGGTGGCGTATGACCACTGGGGAGAGGCTCGTGAATCTTAGTTTGGTATTGCGTGACATTGGCCTCCAGATTGCTCTGGCGGGTTTCGAGCGCCGCCACGCGGTCAAAAACGTTCTTCATCCACGTATGAGTTTCGGAGCGGAATGTGTTTAGCGTCGCCATCATGCGTTTCTCAAAATCTTGCATGAAAGACGTCACCTGGTGTACACGGTTGTCAGTGACTGGTTGGGAGGGAGAATTGGCGTCATCGGCGGACTTGCGTTTAGCGGGGAGCCCACGTGCCGGTGACGTAGCGCGCGAGGAGGAGGCGGAGAGGGAAGAGACGGAGGAGGAACGGGGCACGTTTGGATGTGTCGGGGTTTGCACCACTGGGGGCAATGTCGGTGGGGAGTGTTCACGCCTTAAAAGGTTTTGCAGTTGCTCTTTTAGAGCAGCAATTTCGCGACTCTGGGAGGACAATTGTGCTTTTAGCTCCGCGTTTTCCTTCTCGAGCGAGGAAGACTGCGGCCCCCAGCTCACCTGTTTCGAAGCCCTCGACCCTTTGGCCTGGAAGTGGTGGGAAGGACAAGGAACGGCTGCGACTGCGACCAGTTCTTGGGCGGGAGGTGGAGCGTTGGCGGCTTCGCGACGCCCTGGGACTCTTGGGTGGCGAAGACGGTGGTGGACTTGCCGGGGGCGTTGTCCGTAGAGCGTAGACAGGCGTGGTGTTGCCGGAGCGTTCGAAGCGTACTTTGCACTTGCGCGTCCCTGTGAAATGCGTTCGATTACACAGGATACATTTGGGAGTGCAATCCGGCGTTTCTTTGATGGGATGAGACGCACCGCAGCGAGCAAAAAGGTCGGTGCGCTCTTTCGGACACACATCAGCACGATGGCCCGGCTTGCGGCAGTTGAAGCATGCTTCAACTTTCGCCTTGAAGGGATGACACGTATAGAGGGTGCCGTAGAAGACGAGCTGTCTTGGAACTTCCGTGGTGTCAATAAAGGTGACCAAGATGGACTTGGTGCGGCCTAGTTGGCGGGCGTCGGCGATCGTGAAGTGGCGGCTGGGGTTCAGCGCCATGAGGTCGGAGAAAATATCTTCTTGAGTCTGGTTATATACCACGTTGTAGAGTATCCCTTTGACGGCGTTGTCGGGGGCCGCGACATATGTCTTCATCGGATACTGTTGTTCATGGAGCCTGAGTTCTTGAAGTTGGACATATCGTTTCATTCGGGCTTCCGAAGGCGAACTCACGATGAACCAGTTATTGTAAGGGTTGATTCGGAGCTTGTCCTGGCTCCGCGCTTGCCCGTAGTCGATCTCTGCGCCAGTGCAGAGAAGCTGGAGAAGAGCTCCGTCGTTCACGGGCCGCAGGTCGGGACCACCGCCCGGGCGGAACACAATCTTGAGGTCTGAAACTGGTAGACGAGGAAGTGGAGCGTGTTTCTTGTTTTTTGGTGGAGTAGACTTGCCTTGCGGCGGTTGAGCGGGCTTGCCTGGACCTGCCCGGGAACTGGACGCTGCTGACGCGTCATTGGACGATGACGGCTTCGTGGTGGGGTAGAGCTTGTTGTGGGCCCGGACGGCGTGGGACCACCGTGGATCATTTTTGAATTCTTCTGGGGAAATCACTTCGCCATCGACGCGGTACTCCATCTGTGACGATGTAGACCCGGAGACGAACAGGGCGATGAGCAGCCGGCGGCGTTAGGCCTAACCGGTGACGGCGTTCCACGCCTGGTGCGACAGGAAAATCTTTCAAAATCGGTTCCAATGGGCGAAAAGGGCCGAAAAATGGTGCGTAGAGGTGCACAACACCTTCACTGACTGTGTCCGACGGAAAGCAGGTCACTTCAGGTCGATATTCCGCCACCACGAGCAAACGTTGACGGAGCCCATGTGATGCATGTCCTCATCATCTCGCTGCCCGTTGACCCAAGCCCCGGCTTCGGAGTCTCCCCTGCCCCTAGCATGGGTGAACATTCGCTCGTAAACTTGCTTGTGAGTCGGTCGACCTCGATCCCTCACCGTGTTTTGTCGCCAGCTGGCGTTATTGTTGCTGTAGCAATAAATGCTTTCTTTGTGTCAGCCAGAGTGCCGCTCCTATGTTCCCTCAGAGCAAGGCCCGCTGCGGTCGGCGTGCGCTCGGTAGCGCACGCGATCACGGAGTGGAGTCTAGCGGTTTTGAACAATGTCAGCCGCGATTAAGTGGGCAGAACGTATTTATCCCCCTATAAAAACCCCACAATTTTGAATGCAGAATATCGGAGAAATGCAATGAAAAGTGTGAATGGCTGAGAGCTGGATCTTTTGTTTCATGGTTTTATACATTGCAGCGCAAAGTTGCCCTATCGAAGGGCCTCACAATTTTCTATCTTGCATGAGGGACTGTTGAAAACTCCCACTGTGGTGCTACATAGAAAGCCACATTCAGCAGTTGTCAGCCGACTGAGTGCTGATATCTAGCAGCAGTCTGAGAGATGTGAAGAGCCGTAGTAGTAGATAGGTCATTTAGCCATAAGTCGTCGTCAAGAATTTATACCCACAGGCGCTTTAAGCTGCACCAAATATTTCAAGCACAACGGCGGCCACAATAATAATCTTGTAGCTCCCAAAATTATGCCTAATTTCTTCTTCGCCAGCCGCCAGCATGCATATTTATTTATTTATTTATTTATTTATTGTACCCTCAGGGCCCGAAGGCATTACAGAGGGGAGTGGGAATACATAAAAATTCAGCCTAAACAGCAACAACAATAGGGAAAACAAAAATAAACCAGGAATACATAAAAAGTGAAAACACAGGAAGGCAATAAGATTAGAATGCAGTGGGGATATATTAAAACAGTGTGTAGACAGTAAAAAGGCAATTTTTATACAGTAATAAACGACACATACTCAGAAAGAAACATTAAGGACTTTACGAAATGCATTGTTATCGGAAATACCTGCGATGTCGTGGGGAAGGTGATTCCAGCTGACACAAGTTCGGGGTATGAATGAGTGATGAACACATTTGGTGTGACAAGATGGGATTCCAACTTTATGACGGTGATCAACGCGTGCTGATATGTAACATGGTCTAGACAGTAACTTAGGATTGAGAAAGCTGTTGTGGTAAATGTTATGAAAGAGACACAATGAGGCTATTGATCTGCGGTGGGAAAGAAGTGGTAGGGACAAACTTGATTTCATGGCGGTTACACTGCTTGTTCGGTGATAATTAGAAAGAATGAAACGGCATGCGCGGTTCTGTACAGCTTCCAAATCTGAAACGAGTGAATCGATGCCAGGGCTCCAGACAGATGCAGCATATTCTAACTTGGACCGAACCAATGTTTTATAAAGTAATAATTTTATTGAAGTAGATGAACGTGAGAAATTTCTGCGAAGGTACCCAAGCATGCGATCAGCGTTATTTATTATGTATTCAACGTGAGTTTTCCAAGACAGGTTACAAGAAACGTAAACACCCAGATATTTATAACATGACACGGTTTCGAGAGACACGTTGATAATGTGATAAGAAGAAGGGGCATTAGAGAGACGAGAAATGCGTACATGTTTACACTTATTATTGTTTAGTTGCATGTTCCAAGTAAAACACCAGTCAAGAACCTTGTTAATATCAGATTGAAGACAAGAGACATCATTACCATCTTTAATTTCGCGGTAAATAACACAATCATCGGCAAAAAGATTAATTGAAGAAGAAATGTTAGCCGGTAAGTCATTTATATAGATGAGAAGAAGGAGGGGCCCAAGAACTGACCCCTGTGGCACGCCGGAACGGACAGGCAAAGAATGAGAGTTTATATTGTTCGCTGTTACGAATTGTGAACGGTTAGAAAGAAAGCATTGTAGCCATGCAAGGACATTAGGGTCTATGTTAAGATTGCTTAATTTAAGAAAGAGAAGCTCATGTGAAACAGTGTCAAACGCTTTCGAGAAGTCCAAAAATATGCAATCTGCCTGAGACCCGTGGTCAATGATGCAATGAAGGTCATGTGTGAAACATATTAGCTGAGTTTCGCATGAAAAAGACTTACGAAAACCATGCTGGGCAATGCTGAAAAAGGAGTTAGATTCTAAAAAAGAGATGAGATGAGAATATATGACGTGTTCCATGATCTTGCACGGAATACTAGTGAGTGATATAGGTCTAAAGTTATCAGGAGAATGTTTACTTCCGGACTTATGCAGTGGAATCACCTTCCCAATTTTCCAATCATTGGGAATACAACCTGTCGCAAGAGACTGCTCAAACAATTTAGTAAGAATTATGGAACAATAGTACTTTGTATTAATTAAAAACTTCGAATTAATGTTGTCAACACCGCAGGAAGAGGAAACCTTAAGATTTTCTATGATGCACTGGATGCCTGACGCGTCGAAGATAACTGGATCCATAGGAAGAGCATCAAAAACAGGGCACACGCGATGAACAAGAGAAACGTTGGTAGAAAATGCCGCAGCAAATATATTGTTTAGAACAGAAGCACATTCGTATGGAGGAAAGGCAACACCATCAGAAGAAGTAAGTAGTATTGGGGAAGGGTCTTTCTTGTTAACTACATTCCAAAATTGTTTTGGATTATTGACCAGCATAGCAGGCAGTGTGTGGTTAAAAAATGTGTTCTTTGCGTTTTTTAGCGCACCTTTGTACTCTGCAGCTGCGGAAAAGTAGGCCTCCCATCGTTGTTTAGAATTCAACAACTTCGCAGAGCGGAACAAGCGCTTCTTTTTATTGGAGAGTCTTTTTAAAACATTATTAAACCAAGGTGATTCCCGATCGCACTTCAAAGATCTTAATGGTACAAAAGTGTTAATGAGATGTTCAACGATATCCTTGAACAAATCCCAGTTAGCGTAAAGAGAACGCTGTGAAAAGCCTGGTAAGTAATCATCCAAAAAACCAGCTAGTTCGCAGTTAATAGCATTAAAGTCAGCCCGTTTATAATCTCTAATGTGTTTAGTCTGACTAACTCGGATAGATACAGGAATTTGTACATCAAAATGCAGCAAAGAATGATCACTGAGACCAGGTAGGTAAAAAATCGAAGGGATATGATCAGGCACGTTAGTTAGAACAAGATCTAAAACATTCGATGAGGATAAAGTAGTTCGAGTAGGTTTAGAGACTAACTGCGAAAGATTGAAATTCATACAAGTTGACAAAAACTTTTTACACTCAGTAGAAAAAGAGCTGAGATAAGGTGATGTACTAGTCCACACGATACTAGGGTAGTTAAAGTCACCAGCTAAGACAATAGGTGTACTCGGAAATCGTACAGTGATCATGTTAAGGGAATCATGCAATTCATCAACGAATGTATGGCTCGAGGACGGGGGACGGTAACATATACCCAAAATCATTCTCTTAAAACGTACACTAAGTTCCACCCAAACCAGTTCCAGGCTAGTTGGAATATTAATAGGCGATGCTACAAAATTATCCGCGACAGCTATTAAAACACCTCCTCCAGATCTCTCACTTCTGTCAGATCTAAACACGTTATAGCGTTTTTTACAGTCAAATAGTTCAATGTCCGCTATCTTGGAAGAAAGCCATGTTTCGGTTAGTAAGACGACATCAGCATCACACGAATCAATGATAGGATTAAGTTCATCGCGCTTGGGTAGTAAGCTTCGTATGTTGGAAAAAAGAAAAGAAAGCGAGTTGCCAGTATCGGACACTGGCCCACTGCCCCTCGCGCAGCCCTACGGCGCGTAGGTCGAGCCAGAGGTACCGTCATTTGACTGCTGATTGTGGACTGGCGAAGGAGACAATCGATCAGTCGGCTCAGCATGTGATGAACCAGCGATACCGTGACTTGAGTTACTACCAAGAGAAGTTGCTGATGCCCGAAGATTAGCCTCCATGAAAACGCAGTCGCGAGCAGGGTTATAACTGTAGCATTTGTTCTTAATGTACAGTTTGTTGTGCCTAAGCTTGTAAAATGAGTCCTGACCCTTAGCGAATTGAAGCAGCTTTTTCCTGGCCTGACGCGTTTCCAACGAGTAATCTTCACTTACGGTGATACCTTCATCTTTAAGTTTCGCTGACTGGGATAGAATTTTTTGCTTTGCTTTAAAGGAGGAGAACTTCACGATGACCGGGCGACATTTATCATCCGTAAATGTACCAATCCTATGGGTACGTTCAAACGCATCCTTCATAAGCGCCGGACTGAAGCAGTTAGAGATAACGCTCAAAAGCTTGTCTTCCGTTCCTTCCCATGTTTCCGTTGGACTGTCACGTAAGCCAAAAAACAATAGATTGTCTCTTCGCTGCCTGTCTTCAAGCTGTGACTGACTAAGCCGCAATTTGGCATTCTCGCTAATCAGGTTATCAGCGAGTTCGCGCAGGGTCAGCAGCTCTTGTTGAGCTTCGTCAGAAGCAGAAGCTTGAAGTTCAACTGCCGACAGCCTCGCATCGATATCGGAGATATTCTTTTTCATAGATTCCTGATTTTCCTTTATTTCAGATATGGAAGCAATTAAGCGTAACTGTTCGGTTTCCATTCTAGCAGTGCGTGAGTTAACGTTCTGTAATAAAGTTAACACGTCATTAAGCTTTTCCGGTACAGAGTCATCCGTATCACTGTTCTTAGAACGCGTACCAGGGCCAGGGTTAAGTTCGACGTCACCCGACTGCAGAACCAGCTGAGCACACACATCAAATGACTGCACAAGCAAACCTAATAGCACTTGTGGGCGTGGGAACAGCACAAGACAAACATTGCTAGATTTCTTTGCAAACATAGGAACGTCATTACTAACCTGCATGAACAAACGCATGCTGTCAAGCAACCGTGCCACGATGCTGTTCACACGCCCACTGGAAGGCGCGGGCCGCTGGCGTTCTTTTATATCCAGAGGAAATGGTGATGTCGTAGGCGATGAGCTGAACTTCTGCGAAGGAGCCACGGTCCAAGAGGGTTGCCAGGACGGGTCATATGAAGCCAGGTCAGCATAACAGCAATAAGGTGCAGGTGCAATCCATGCGGTGTCTGTTGGAGCGGTCGATGCCACGTAGATCTGAAGATATCCCGCTATCTGCATGAACAAACGCATGCTGTCAAGCAACCGTGCCACGATGCTGTTCACACGCCCACTGGAAGGCGCGGGCCGCTGGCGTTCTTTTATATCCAGAGGAAATGGTGATGTCGTAGGCGATGAGCTGAACTTCTGCGAAGGAGCCACGGTCCAAGAGGGTTGCCAGGATGGGTCATATGAAGCCAGGTCAGCATAACAGCAATAAGGTGCAGGTGCAATCCATGCGGTGTCTGTTGGAGCGGTCGATGCCACGTAGATCTGAAGATATCCCGCTATCTGCATGAACAAACGCATGCTGTCAAGCAACCGTGCCACGATGCTGTTCACACGCCCACTGGAAGGCGCGGGCCGCTGGCGTTCTTTTATATCCAGAGGAAATGGTGATGTCGTAGGCGATGAGCTGAACTTCTGCGAAGGAGCCACGGTCCAAGAGGGTTGCCAGGACGGGTCATATGAAGCCAGGTCAGCATAACAGCAATAAGGTGCAGGTGCAATCCATGCGGTGTCTGTTGGAGCGGTCGATGCCACGTAGATCTGAAGATATCCCGCTATCTGCATGAACAAACGCATGCTGTCAAGCAACCGTGCCACGATGCTGTTCACACGCCCACTGGAAGGCGCGGGCCGCTGGCGTTCTTTTATATCCAGAGGAAATGGTGATGTCGTAGGCGATGAGCTGAACTTCTGCGAAGGAGCCACGGTCCAAGAGGGTTGCCAGGATGGGTCATATGAAGCCAGGTCAGCATAACAGCAATAAGGTGCAGGTGCAATCCATGCGGTGTCTGTTGGAGCGGTCGATGCCACGTAGATCTGAAGATATCCCGCTATCTGCATGAACAAACGCATGCTGTCAAGCAACCGTGCCACGATGCTGTTCACACGCCCACTGGAAGGCGCGGGCCGCTGGCGTTCTTTTATATCCAGAGGAAATGGTGATGTCGTAGGCGATGAGCTGAACTTCTGCGAAGGAGCCACGGTCCAAGAGGGTTGCCAGGACGGGTCATATGAAGCCAGGTCAGCATAACAGCAATAAGGTGCAGGTGCAATCCATGCGGTGTCTGTTGGAGCGGTCGATGCCACGTAGATCTGAAGATATCCCGCTATCTGCATGAACAAACGCATGCTGTCAAGCAACCGTGCCACGATGCTGTTCACACGCCCACTCAGCAGACCTTAATCCCAACATTATTGTTTCATGTTTTTTGCTTCAGGATTTGTTATTACAGGCTTTTATTACTATTACGGACTTTTATTACGGACTTTGTTATTACGGGCTTCATGGACCGTTTTGTGCAGGAACCATACTGCCCATATTAACGAGGCACAACTGTGTACTCATTTTTGTAGGAATAACATAAGGCATTAAAATGTGATGATTAATTACCTATTATCGTAATCAATTTCTAACATCACAAGCATTCCTAGAGCTGCAAAAAATTGTCGAGAGCCTGCTGCTGCTCCGGTGCATACGACAATTTCTCCGAATGCACAGACATACTCTTTGGAGTCGTTCCACAGTGTGCTGAACAGACTTGCTCCGAAGTGGAATGCTTTTTCAGATAAGGAAATACACGAAAGGTACATGAGCAGCAAACAACAGCCCGGAAAGAAATGTCACACTGTTATTTATTTATCAGGACTCGCCTTGCTGTGTTGAATATCCATAAAAATGCTTCACGAGAACAAGCTGTCACCAAAGCTGGCGGGGAAAGCTGGAAAATGAGAACTTTAAAGGCGAGGAGAGGCCACTTCACTGTGAGTGAAGTGAAGGAGGGGCCAACCTACAGTGCATAAACCCAGCTATGAAAACTGATCACCAGTCAGTGGAAGTATGCTGATGCACCGTGCAGTAATTTCCAATACCAAGCCCTAGTGCGTCCACAGGCACTATTTTGGGAACAAATGTACTATCAGCAACAAATGAAGTGTAATTAAGCGAACGAAATTCATGCTTGCTAAATAATAAACATTATGGTGTAATACAGTCAGCTTCCAGAGATGTATGCTAAGATAGCACTGCTTCCTTGTTTCCGCATAGGCTATGTTGACGTGCTGCTGCGAGTTACTGTGGAGCGGTCAAAAAGTTCATACAGAGAAAGATACCAGCAAAAGCGACAGTCCACTCCTTACCACATAGTGGCTGCATATGACAGGCCAGCCTGTCATATGCTATGAGGTAGCCTGAAAACAGTGAAGAGGAAACTAGGCATAGGTAAAAACCAGATGTATGCATTAAGAGACAAGCAGGGCAATGTCATTAGCAATATGGATAAGATAGTTAACGTAGCCGAAGAGTTCTATACAGACCTGTACAGTAGCCAATGTAATCAGAGCGCTAAAGAGAAAGACAGCAGTGCACAGCAATGCGTCATCCCGCCAGTAACGAAAGATTAGGTAAAGAAAGCCTTAGAAGCAATGAAAAGGGGAAAAGCAGCTGGGGAGGATCAGGTAACAGCAGATCTGTTGAAGGATGGAGGGGACATCGTGCTAGAAAAACTAGCCACCCTGTATACGCAATGACTTATGACCTCGACTGTACCAGAAGCTTGGAAGAATGCAAACATTATCTTAATTCATAAGAAGGGAGACGCCAAGGACTTGAAAAATTACAGGCCGATCAGCTTACTATCCGTTGCCTACAAAGTACATACTAAGGTAATCGCTAATAGAGTCAGGGCAACGTTAGACTTTACTCAACCAAATGATCAGGCAGGCTTTCGTAAAGGCTATTCCACAATAGATCATATTCACGCTATCAATCAGGTGATAGAGAAATGCGCAGAATATAACCAATTTCTATATATAGCTTTCATTGATTACGAGAAAGCATTCGACTCAGTGGAAACCTCAGCAGTCATACAGGCATTGCGTAATCAGGGGGTAGAAGAGCCTTATGTCAAAATACTGGAAGATATATATAGCAACTGCACAGCTACTATAGTCCTCCATAAAGTCAGCAATAAAATTCCAATAAGAAAGGGTGTCAGGCAAGGAGACACGATCTCGCCAATGCTGTTCACCGCATGTTTGCAGGAGGTATTTCGAGGCCTGAATTGGGAACAGTTGGGAATAAGAATAAATGGAGAATACCTAAATAATCTGCGATTTGCTGATGACATTGCCTTGCTGAGTCACTCAGGAGGTGAACTGCAAATCATGATCAACGAGTTAGACAGGCAGAGCAGATCGATGGGTCTAAAAATTAACATGCAGAAAACCAAGATAATGTTCATCAGCCTAGCAAGGGAACAACAGTTCACAATTGGCAGCGAGAGCCTAGAAATTGTGCCGGAATACGTCTACTTAGGGCAGGTAGTGACAGCTGATCCTGATCATGAGAGGGAGATAACTAGAAGGATAAGAATGGGGTGGAGCGCATATGGCAAATTCTCGCAGATCTTGAGTGGCAGTTTACCAATTTCCCTCAAGAGGAAAGTGTACAACAGCATGATCTTACCGGTACTCACCTACGGGGCAGAAACGTGCAGGCTAACGAAAAGAGTTCAGCTTAAGTTAAGGACAACGCAGCGAGCCATGGAGAGAAAAATGATAGGTGTAACGTTAAGAGATCGGAAGCGGGCAGAGTGGGTGAGGGAACAAACACGGGTTAATGACATCCTAGTCGAAATCAAGAGAAAGAAATGGGCTTGGGCAGGGCATGTAATGCGAAGGCAGGATAACCGCTGGTCTTTAAGGGTAACGGAGTGGGTTCCAAGAGAAAGTAAGAGTAGCAGGGGGCGGCAGAACGTTAGGTGGGCGGATGAGATTAAGAAGTTTGCAGGCAAAGGGTGGATGCAGCTGGCAAAGGATAGGGTTAATTGGAGAGACATGGGAGAGGCCTTTGCCCTGCAGTGGGTGTAGTAAGGCTGATGATGATGATGATGACAGGCCAGATAAAGCGGAACACATAGCATCCAAAAAGACCCCCTATTCAAAGCCATGATGTGAGCTAAGCTGCAATGGAAGCCAAAATTCTTCTGGCCACTAACCTTTGTCTTGGAAGGCACCGTGTAGACCAGCATGCCATGTTTAACTTCCAAAACCGACTCAGGCTATGATGGACACCATAGTGAACGGCCCGGAAATTTTGGTTTACATAGGGTTCTTTGACGTGCACTAGAATCACACAGGGCACGGACCTATAGCATTTTCCCTCCATTGAAATGCGAACGCCGAGGCGGGATCGAACCTGCATCCTTTGGGTCAGCAGTCGAGCGCCATAGCCAGTATGCCACCACGGTGGCCATTCTCTTGCAAAATGAAAAAAAAATGTATTGTCAAGCATTGCATTGACTTATCATTGCCAAGCACGAAATATTCTGCGAAAGCAAGGGTTTTTTGCACGTAGACAAAACCGCCACGTATCTCAAAGAGCGATTGCAGTGTCCACTGACCTAGGGAGCCAGTTATATGCTTTTCCTTTGCTCAAAAACAACCGAGTCTACAATGCGGTCAACACCGACGACAATGAACCAATTGAATGCCGGCGGCCTTTTGCTCCCGTGTCACGCTTCTGGCGCAACCTTGTCAACGCCAACGCATGCAGCGCACATCTCTATGTCACCACCGCCACATACCTCAAAGCACAATTGAGGCGTCCACTAATCCAGAGAGAACGTTATGCGCTTATCCTAACTCTGGCTTTCAAGGTCGTTTCGTCGCGATATCTACACTGTCACGGTAGTATCTCGTAAGCTTCATATCCACCATCGGATCTTGTGAGGTATGAGGCTAATTGTGCTTTCCCACTAGAAAGTCCATTAACCAGCATCAGAAACCTCGTCATGGACATAGTATGGCCATGAAGAAATCTCCTTGGATCTTGCTTTCACCGAATCAGCTACCAGCCAAGTTCGTGAATAACTTCATGAGTGCAAACTGGACTCTGTAGAGTTTTGCCTTGGAGTTTACGACCACACAATACTAAATGCGGCTGACTGGTTGCAAAACATGGTGTCAAGACGTAATACGCCAAACAACCTGTACAGCCCAACGCGATTTGAAGGTGATCGCTTCAGGCTTAACCTCCTCTAACGAAACCGCTCTTACATGGTTTATTTTTAGAAGAAAGCTGCTACGGATACATGAGTTGAGCTAGCCGCAGGATTCCTCTATTCTTCACCTGCATGTTTGCAGCGGACTAGGTGACTGTCATGTCAGTAAAAACTTTTTGTCTGTTTCAGGCCCAACGAGCATGATAACATTTACATCGCACTAGACCGTACTTAGTTGTTAAGTGGAAAGGAGCCCTCAAGGTATATCTCTGCAGCTGCAGAGTGACCTTGAAGGAGAGCTCCCTGGACCTCATAGCTGTAAAGACCTTCAGCATGTGCCTGTTTCCACAGTTTTCTGCAGGGTAATTTCCCCCTGCTGTCAAAGAAAGCATCATAACGATGATATTGATGTTTGTGGATTTTTATGGAGCAAGGGCATCTTTGGCCAAAGTGCGCCATGGATAAACTTGTTTTCGTCTACTAAAGATGCAGTAAAAGACCAATTTTTCAAGCAGTTTACAAAAAAGAAGCTGTGCACCAGGCTACGGGAAAGCTTGAACCCACTGTAGCACTGGGTACTCTGCAGCATTTGGGATAGAAACCCGCACCTCCTGCATGCAAGCTGGATGCTCAAACTACTATGCAAAACTTGTGGGCCTAAACACAGGCCAGCCAGGTGGCACAAGACACGCCTAGTTTGGACGGGAATGCACATGCAAATTCTTTGCTTACACTTGTGCACAGCACAAGTGCGTGCATTCCGACAAACTTGAGCTTCAGGGCGAGATGATAGCATTCACCACCAACTTTCGCGATACATTACCACAGCCAGCGATGAAAAATGAGGACCGCTTAAGAAAAACACTGCGAACTTGGTGTTCCAATAGAAAATATTCTCAAATGGGGCTTCAGTACCGCTGACAACATGAGGACAGTCCATGAATGAAATTATGCTTGGACGCTATCCTTTCTCCCTGTCCCCTCACCTCTTTCATTTCATTTCTCTATTCGGCCTGGTGCCCTTTATTTCCGCTGCCCCAGCTCAGTTGCTTCAGTATCGATGGCAGATGCCGGGGTTAACAAAAATCTTTTCTTTCCTTTTTATTATTCTTTAATAAAACCACTTCTACTTACTACAAAGACAACAGACAGCAACGGTCACAAGAAAGCGGCGCACATCCCACACTACTTGTATGCGACACTTCCGAGAACATAGGTATCCTACATATCAAATGAAACCAGACAGAATTATGCAGTGCAGCCACTGGAGGTAGGTGGCAAATAAAAAAAATGCATGTAGAATGCTTCTCTGATAATGTGGACAGTGTACTGCAACGACGTGGGCAAACAGTAGCCGTGGAAGAAGGAGTGGAAGTGGAGTTGAAGTAAAAGAAGCGTGAGCTTGAATCTACCAATCATTTTTGGCTCCATTGTCGCCGTTTCACCTTACTGAGGAGAGGTTGCTGGAGAAGCCCTTGCAGCAACTTTGCCTTAGTTTGAACAGCCTGCTCTTGCCATCATTTGGTGCCACTACACTCTGGTTCAGCCACAGGCCTATTTGTGCCACTTTTCAAAATTTCCTGCTGGAACCTCATAGCCTGCCTTGCTAAATGTTGCAATGTTTTCTTTTTTATGCATTATTACCATAGGACTTAATCAATTGATTCTTTCTCTCTTTCTCTTTTGCATCCAACTCTTACCTTTTCAGTCCATGCCCTACTCAACGCAGAATCCACCGCTGATGCTCTGCGGCGTGCTTTTCTTTTGCCTATATTATGTACAGGCGAATAGCAACCTTTCTTAACGATCCTTGACCGATCCCTTAGTGTGTATATGTGCCACCTATTGTAAGACTAATAACAACAAGCGTGTCAGAGGAGCCGAGGCTCGTATTTTGATCAGGGCTTGATCACAATGAGTCAGCCCCGGGAACCAGATGTCAGGACCCACACCGCAGCGGGCCTCCATTACCACTGGCACGACGCTGCAGGTAACGTCTTCGCAGCTCTACCAGATCTGGCGACAGCAACCGCAGGCGATTCTCGCTAGCTCTCGCCTGACCTTCCAATCAGGCAACGATCCTCGGCCCATCCACTCCACAGCTTCGTTGAGCTGGTCAGTGGGGTTAGATGGGACCGAAGTCAAGAGTGCTGAAGAATACGAGTGCAAAGTCGGTTGGAAAGTGGATGAATGGCTTCCGTCTTATAAGAAGCCCCTTTTACATACACAGAACAGCTTTCGAAATGCCTCACGAAACTCTAGTTAAATATGTAATGACATATCAGCCACAGGCAGATGGATGAGTGGGGTGAATACACCGAAAGTTGCAGAAAATGATATCAGCCCAGGCTGAGAAAGAAAGATGAAAAATAAGGTGCTACTGATTTTGCAAAGAGTGGCCATGATAAGCAGCCAGAAAGGAAGACAAATGAGGATCACAAAAAGAACGCAAAGACTACCAATGCACACGAAGCGACGAGGTTCCCATGAAAAAAAAGAAAACAAACCTAGCTCTCAACAATATTCAGGCCCCTGGCTATAAAACTTGTAGACAAAAGCACAACAGTCAACAGTGCAAATAATAAAAGGAACTCCTCTTTCTTCAAACAGCTAGAGGGACCAAGACAGCGGATAATAAAAAGAGAGGAGAGGGGGGTGTGCGATGCAGGGGAGCAACAGCCAGTAAGAGTTAGTGCATAGGCGGTGGCCGAGACAGTGGCTGAAGTAAAGCTGTTTGAAAGCCTGCAGTAGTGTGCCTACACTTTGAAAACGCAGCTGAAAAAATATCCCTGAAAGTAAAGGGTGCATGAGTGCGCCATCTGTCACGTTATCTCTTCGAGAAATGAATATACAGCATAGTGGGTAGCGGTTCTGCGGATGCACACGTGCTTTTTTAAGCGGTTTTACATTTTACCAGCAATAGGAGTTCTTTGACATTGTGCATGTGCGCTGCTTTTGTAGCGTAAGCAAGAGTGGCCGAGGTTGACAAGTTTCGCGTGGCTCCTGGAGAGCCATGCTGCGCATGCGCGAGGAGCAGTGACGTCACAAAGCGCACAGCTGGCGCGCCGGATCCGCCGCTGCCGCGCTCGCCTAGCCGGTCTGCGCATGCTATGGGAATCTTACCACGTGCCCAACCACGTGATCACGTGGCCAACCGCGTGACGAACCACGTGACCGACCACGTGGCCAACCACGTGGTCAAACCCCCCGCCCACACACACTCACTGACTTAAGAAAAACCCAGTGTAGAGGCTGGGAATCGAACAAGGGCCTTTGGCTCTTGAGGCGGAAACGCTACCACTCTGCCAAGACATCTCTAGGTTTAACTGTGAATAAAGGCGCAAAATAAATAAGCGCAAGGTTTCCGACATAAGAAAGTTTAATATGGTGAGAATCGAGCATGCTCTAAAGAACGGAGGTAGCCTAAAAGCAATGAAGAGGAAACAAGGCATAGAGAAAAACAAGGTGTACGCGTTAATAGACACAAAGGGCAATGTCTTTAGCAATATCGATAAGATAGTTAAAGTAGCCGAAGAGTTCTACTTAAATCTATAAAGCAACCAATGTAAACAGGACGTTAATAATAGAGATAGTAGCGCACTGCAATGTGTCATCCCGCCAGTAACGAAAGAGGAAATAAAGAAAGCCTTAAGGGCAATCCACAGAGGAAAAACAGCTGGTGAAGTTCAGGTAACCGCAGATCTGTTGAAAGACGGACGGAAGATTCTGGTAGAAAAAATAGCCACCCTGTATACGCAATGCCTTATGACCTCGATCGTATCAGGAGCTTGGAAGAACGCAAATATAATCTTAATTCATAAGAAAGGAGACGCCAAGGACATGAAAAATTACATACCTATAAGCTTACTGTCCGTTTCCAACTAGATAATTACTAAGGTAATCCCTAATAGAGTAAGGGCAACCTTAGATTTTAATCAACCAAATGATCAGGCAGGCTTTCGTGAAGGATATTCCACAATGGACCATATTCACAGTATCAATAAGATGATAGAGAAATGCACAGAATATAACCAACACCTACATATAGCCTTCATTGATTATGAGAATGCATTTGCCTAAGTGGACATGGTAAAAGAATGCAGCGCGAAAAAAACAAGGACGAACAGAAGTGGACAGGACAGGGCGCTGTCCTGTCCACTTCTGTTCGTCCTTCTTTTTTTCGCGCTGCATTCTTTTACCATGTTCACTGACCAACAAGCCCAAACAGCCGCTTTAGTGCCTAAGTGGAAACCTTAGCAGTCATACAGGCATTGGTGAATCAGTGTGTAGATGAGTATTATGTCAAAATACTGGAAGATATATGTAGGAACAGTACCGCTACCATAGTCCTCCATAAAGTCAACAATAAATTTCCAATAAGGAAAGGCATCAGGCAAGAGGACACGATCTGGCCAATGCTATTCACCGCCTGTTTACAGGAGGTATTCCGAGGCCTGAATTGGGAACAGGTGGCGATAAGAGTTAATGAAGAATACCTGTATAATCTGCGATACGCTGATGACATTGCCTTGCTGAGTCACTCAGCACATGAACTGAAAATTATGATCATTTAGTTAGACAGACAGAGCAGTAAGGTGGGTCTAAAAATTAACATGCAGAAAACCAAAGTAATGTTCAACAGTCTAGCTAGGGAATAGCACTTCACAATTGGCAATGAGGTGCTGGAAATGGTAACAGAATTCGTCTACGTAGGTCAGGGAGTGACAGCTGATCCGGATCATGAGAGGGAGATAACTAGAAAGATAAGAATGGGATGGAGCGCATATGGCACGTTCTCTCAGATCTTGGATAGCAGGTTACCAATATCCCTCAAGAGCAAATTGTACAAATTGCTGTATCCTGCCGGTACTCACCTACGGGGCTGAAACGTGGATGATATCGAAAAGGGTTCATTTAAGTAAAGACAACACAACGAACCATGGAAAGGGAAATGACAGGTGTAACGTGATTCTAGTGATTGGTTGCCTTTGTGTTTCTTTTTGAGATGAATTTGAATGCCTTTTTCTTGCAGAGCGACACAGAACAAAAGCCCGACGAAGTAAATTCTTTCGTGTTCGTCAAATGTCATTCAATTTTTGGCCGCCAGAAAATAAAGGGCACTGGCATGCATCACTCTGAGCAGGATGCCAGGCACACGTGATAAAATTTAGAGGGAATTACATAGTGCAGCGAAAATCACCAGGGATTAGAGGGGAGGGTGCCTGAACCACACGTTGCTTGCCGAGGGCAGCTGGCACCGAATCCGGGCGATGACGCAAGCGGGTAGCGCCACCCTGTTCTTCCTTCCCAGCCTGCTGCTTTGTACTCACATCGTTACTAATGTTTTTCCCACGATCTTCCTTTCCATACTCACGTTCCTTACGTTATAGCGCAGCCTTACAATAGCTCAGTTCAAGATTTGCTTTTCACTGTTGCGGAGATTGAAGCTGTAATAAATTCGATCGCTCTGACGTCTTCTCCTGGCCCTGATCTAATCTCTCCTCGTTTCGTTCTCACCTTGTTTAATGCACATCTCTTGTTTTCCTTTCTATTTTTAATACTGCTTTGTCATTTGGGTTGCTTTCTCCAGACTTGGAGAGTTGGGAGGATTATTTTTATTTCCAAACCGAATAGACCAGCGCACCTTTCCAATTCTTACCGGCCTGTCTGCATTAATTCGTATTTCGGAAATGTTCTCGAAAGTTTGCTGTATGGTAGGCTGTACTACTTCATGTTCCAGAATAATGTACTGCACAGAAATCAGTATGGTTTCACGCATGGCCGTAGTTTTGTTCAGGCTCCCTATCGTTCGCGGCAGTGAATATATAAACCTTTGTCCGTAAAGTTCTGAGACTGAGTCCATTGAAAAAAATTGCGTTTAACATTGAAATCACTTGTGTGAAGCGCCCCTTCGAAATAGTCTCCCTTGCAGTCTATACAGCTTACAACGCTCCTTGAGGTCTTGGAAACAGTTGGAAAACGCTTCTTATGGCAGGGCTGTCAGCTCCTTTGTTGTGGCGTCTTGAACGGCCTCCACGCTCCTCATCCAGCGACCTTTTAGGGCTCTCGTCACACGAGGAATCAGGAAAAAATCGCATGGAGAGAAAGGTTAGGGGAGTATGGCGGATAGGGAAGTACAGTAATGCTGTGCGTGGCGAGTAATTTGCTCAGGCTGAGAGCAGTGTGCGGCCAGCGTTATCGTGGGGAAGGCTTCATTGTCCATATGCCCGTAAGTCAGGGCGACGGCGTCGCAGCGCATCACCCATGCGTTGGAGCACGAGGATATAAAACTCCTGATTAAGCATCTGTCCTTGTGGGACACCTATGACACCTCTGGTATTGAAAAAAAAACTATCAGTATCGTCTTTGTTTTGGTCTTCTGTCGCCGCAGTTTCCTCGATGCTGGAGAGCTTGTGAACCGCCATTCGGTGCTCTGCCTCTTTGTTTGAGGATTGTATTGAAAACACCATGTTTCGTCTTAAGCAATGATACTGTCGACGAATGAACCATCCTTCTCTGCCTCGTAGAGCAAACCAGCGCTCACTGATGCCCGCGTGTCCTTCTGGAATTCAGCTTTCGTTTCCCCAAGTTCTCACGCAAAATTTGGTGGCCTCTTATCTTACTAATGTCTAGAGCATCTGATAGCATGCGGGCTGTAATGGTGCGGTCTTGCTGTACGATCTCCTTGATCCGAGCCACGTTGTTTTCATTCCGTGAGGTTGAAGGAAGCCTCTGCCTCCTGTGGTCTTCCCCCGACGTTCTCCCGGAAACCAACTTGTTGAGCCACTCAAAAACTTGCACCCGCGATAGTGTCTCGTTGTCGTAAGTGTTACGAAGGAGCTCATACATCTATGTGGCTGTTTTGCCAAGCTTCACACAGAATTTTATGTTTACACGCTGATCGAGGTGGACGTCCTTCCCTCCAAATTCACTCACAGCAGAATGCGCAAACGACTAGTGAGAAAGAATATTTCGACATGTACTACTATCTAGCGGCTGCCAGACCAATTAACATAAATAGCTCAGGTGAGCGCGAAATGATGGCGCTACACATAAGCACCAACATTTGTTTCGGGGAATCCTTTCTAGAGAAGAAAATAAATTATTCTAGACAACATTGTTGTCCAGGAAATTTATATTGTCACGTAGTGGTAACGACAGTCGTAGCAGCGATGAAGACGGACGATAGGGTCTTCGAAAAGAAAACTGTTTATTGGGCTGACTTGCACCCAAAATGGACTGAATCACTCGGCGGCGGCGAAGCGACAAGCGTGCTCGGCTGTCGTAGAACAGAATGCCCGCCGCTGTCGGCCGTGCTCAATTTAAAGCTGATAGCGAACTTTCGAGATAAAGCGTGCAAAGTTACTAGAACATTACGGAAAACGTAGAATCAGCTCTGCTTGGCTGCGATCAATCGAGATAAATCTAGTCGCGTCTTGCGTCGCAAAGAAAGTGATCAGGTGGTGTGGCAGCAGATTTGAAAAACGAACAAACACTGCAAATATTCGCGGCATTACTCCCCTCTCAAAGAAGCATCGACCCGATGCATTAAAACAAATAATGCGACTAGTAAGAGAAAAAAAGGGATTTTGCGAAAATAGAGCATGGAAATGCAGCGGCCTTCAGCGCGCATAATACGGCCTCAGACGGACTATATGGACAATTTCTGGTCGTACGCGGCGTCGCTGGGATGCAGTCATTGCGTCAGGGATGACTTCATAATCCAGCTCACCTAGCCGATGAAGAACCTTGTACGGGCCGAAATAGCGGCGCAAAAGCTTTTCACTCAATTCACGGAGGCGAATGGGCGTCCACACCCAGACTTGGTCTCCTGGATTGTATTCCGCGTTGCGTCTTCGTAGGTTGTAGCGTCTGGCGTCGGACCGCTGCTGATCTTTGATCCGTAATCGGGCAAGCCTTCGAGCTTCTTCTGCACGTTGAAGGTAGGCGGCAACGTCGACGTTCCCTTCTTCTGTAACGTTGGGCAGCATGGCGTCTAGCGTGGTCGTGGCCTCCCTGCCATGGACGAGTCTAAAAGGCGTCATCTGGGTGGTCTGCTGCACTGCGGTGTTGTAGGCGAGGACGACGTAAGGCAGGATGACATCCCAGGTCTTGTGTTCGGCATCGACATACATGGCGAGCATATCGGCGATGGTTTTGTTCAGGCGCTCAGTCAGTCCGTTGGTCTGCGGATGGTATGCAGTTGTCCTCCGGTGGCTGGTTTGGCTGTAGCACAGGATGGCTTGCGTTAGATCCGTTAATGCTGTTCCTCTGTCCGTGATGAGCACATCGGGGGCGCCGGGTCGAAGAAGAATGCACTCCAAGAGAAATTTGGCGACATCTGCTGCTGTTCCGTTCGGTAGGGCTTTCGCCTCGACGTAGCGGGTCAGGTCGTCGGCCGCTATGATGATCCACTTATTTCCAGATGTTGACGTTGGAAAAGGGCCAAGCAAGTCCATGCCGATCTGCTGAAAGGGCCTTGAGGGAGGTTCAATGGGGTTCAGAAATCCTGCTGGTCGTGTGGGAGTGGTCTTTCATCGCTGACAATCTCGGCTGGATTTCACATAGTGTGCGACATCGGCAGACAGTCGGGGCCAGTAATACTTGTCTTGATTGCGGCGGAGGGTGCGAGTAAACCCGAGATGTCCAGCTGTCGGCTCGTCGTGTGAAGCCTGTAGAACTTCTTCGCGGAGACAGACAAGTAGGTACAACAAGGAGGTAGGCTGTTTTGTTCGCTGTAAAGTTCTTCTTCACAAGGACCTCATTCTGCACACAGAAGGAAGACAGTCCTCGCTTGAATGAAGCGGGGGATGAAGAAACCTTGCCCTCTGGGTACTCGATGAGGCGTTTTAGGTCGGGGTCCGAGCGTTGCTGCTGGGCAAAAGAGCTGGGGCTTATGGGTCCCAGGAAGGCGGCCTCATCGTCGTCCGGCGGCGGTGTATCTACAGGGGCTCGTGAGAGGCAATCGGCGTCAGAGTGCTTGCGTCCGGACTTGTAAACGACGGTGACGTCAAACTCCTGGAGACGCAGCCTCCATTGAGCGAGTCGGCCAGAGGGGTCCTTCAAATTGGCGAGCCAGCACAGCGCGTGGTGATTGCTGACCACCTTGAACGGTCGTCCGTACAGGTAGGGGCGGAATTTTGACGTGGCCCAGACGATGGCGAGGCACTCCTTCTCAGTTTTCGAATAGTTGGCCTCGGCCTTGGAAAGGGAACGGCTAGCGTATGCGATGACCTTCTCCAGCCCGTCGCTTTTTTGAACGAGAACGGCACCTAGGCCCACGCTGCTTGCGTCGGTATGAACTTCAGTGTCGGCGTTTTCATCAAAATGCGCGAGGATCGGTGGGGACTGCAAACGACGCTGAAGTTCCTTGAAGGCTTCTGCTTGCGACGCTTGCCATTTAAACGGCACATCTGTTTTCGTCAGTTTAGCCAGGGGCTCGGCAATGCGCGAAAAGTTTTTCACAAATCGTCGGTAATATGCGCACAGTCCGAGAAATCTTAGCACTGCTTTCTTATCGGACGGCGGTGGAAACTGTTCAATAGCAGCTGTTTTCTGCGGGTCCGGGCGTACTCCCTCTTTGCTAACGATGTGGCCTAGAAACAGTAGCTCTCCGTAGGCAAAGTGGCACTTCTCTGCCTTCAAAGTTAGGCCAGACGACTTGATGGCGTCTAGTACTGTTCGAAGTCTTTTGAGGTGCTCTTCTAAGTTCCAGGCGGAGACAACGACGTCATCTAAATATACCAGACAAATTTGAAACTTCAGGCTTGCCAGTACTGTATCCATTAGTCACTGAAACGTCGCTGGTGCGGAAAAGAGACCAAATGGCATTACCTTGAACGCAAACAGCCCATCCGGAGTGATGAATGCTGTCTTCTCGCGATCTTTTTCGTCGACCTCAATTTGCCAGTACCCGCTCTTGAGGTCCATCGATGAAAAATATTCGGCGTTGCAGAGCCGGTCCAGTGTGTCGTCGATGCGGGAGAGGGGGTAGACGTCCTTCTTTGTTATGTTGTTCAAGCGGCGGTAATCCACGCAAAATCGAAGGGTGCCGTCTTCCTCACTAGAACAACCGGTGCCGCCCATGGGCTGTTTGAAGGCTGGATGACGTCGTCGCGAAGAACTTCTTCGACTTGGTCCCGGATGGCTTGTCGTTCTCGCGGTGACACACGGTAGGGGCTTTGTCGTAGAGGTCGGACGTGTTGGTCCGTTATAATTCGATGCTTGGCAATTGGCGTCTGTCGCACCTTCGGCGATGCCGAAAAACACTCACTGTAGCTTTGAAGCAGATTGCGGATCTGGTAATGTCTGTTCCGGTGCAGGGCTGGGTTGATGTCGAAAGTGGGCAAGTTCTCTTGGTCAGGCGAATCTTCTGCGGAGGGGTAGGAGAGGGCAAAGGAGTCTCGTACGTCGGATATTTCGACGAAGAAAGCAATCGTCGTTCCTCTGTTAATATGTCGGTATTCTTCCCTGAAGTTAGTCAGCAGTACTTCGTCCTGGCCATTGCGCAAATGTGCGATGCCTCTTGCGATGCTGATTCCTCGGTCTAGGAGCAACTGCATGTTGCCCTCAATGATGGCTTCAGCACTAATGCCTTTCGTGGCGCCTACGGTAACGATAACGCTTGATCGGGGGTGGGACGCTCACTTCTTCCTCCAGGACACACACGGCAACGTGATTTTCCCGAGTTTATATCGAAGCGATGGCTTCGTCCGTCGAAATCGTGATCTGCTTGGATCGGAGGTCGGTGATCGCCTGATGTTCATTAAGGAAATCCATACCCAAGATCACGTCGCGGGAGCATTGCGGTAGCACAACAAAGGTCGCAGGATAGGTATGCCCTTTGACAGTCACTCGCGATGTGCATCGCCCTGATGGTGTAATGAGGTGGCCCCCTGCGGTGCGAATTTGTGGGCCGTCCCAAGCCGTTGTGACCTTTCTCAGCTGCGCAGCGAAAGTTCCATTCATCACCGAGTAATCGGCTCCTGTGTCTACTAGAGCGGTAACTTTCCGGCCGTCGATAGTCACTTCTAAGTCGGAGGTCCTGGCTCTTGCATTGCATGTCACTCTCGGCGTCGGGTCACGGCCTCGTCGAGTATGCGACTCGCGGCTGGGGCGTGTGGCCGAAGCTCTTCTGGGTGGCGACGTCGTTTTCAAGGCGGCCTGCGTCATGGTCGGTGTTCTCATTGTGTGCGGCGTCGGTGCAGCGAGTGCCGCTTCTTCATGCGGAGTCGCGGGTGCAGCGTCTTCATGGGGCGTGGTCGGTGGAGGATCTTCGGCGTTTCGCTCTTGAGCAACCTCACCTCCAGAGGTTGCTTCCTTTAGTTTCCCCTATGGCGGCTGGGAGACCTTCCTCGTACCGTGGCTGCGTAGCTGTGGCGTGGCGACGCAAAGCGTGAGGTTGACGGCGATGGTGAGCGCGAAAAGCGGTTCAGCGTGTACTCTTCTCGACGCAGGTACTCGTCGATTTCCTGCGGACGTTGTCCGAAGCGTGGTCGTGGGGCGTTAACGGCAAATCCTCGAAGACCGATACGTCGGTACGGGCAGTGACGAAGAATATAGCCGGCTTCGCCGCAATGGAAGCACAACGGCCGGTTGTCGGAAGTCCTCCAGGCGTTGCATTTCCTGTGGCTTGAGCGTCGTCATAGGCTGGGCGGGCGGGGGCTGGGAGGCGGCGTTGTGGAACAAGTGGCTCATCTCGGGGAGGACGTGGGGGTTGTCGTTGGGGCGGGGCAGTCCTTACTGCAGCGGCGTAGGTCATGGCCTGGGGTTCTGTGGCCGTCGGGGTTCCAAGTGCCTGTTTCACGCCCATCAGAGTCGCTGCTTGTGGCTGTGGGGAGGATGACAGTAATCGGCGTAGCTCTTCTCGGACGATTTCGCGGATAACTTCCCGCAAGCTGTCGCTGGTGGTCGCCGGCGTGTCCGAACGGATTGCTCAGGCAGAGGAAGGGCGGTTGTACTGCCAAGCTCGGACGTCGACGGTCTTCTCAATCGTGCAGGCTTCTTGCATGAATTCCTCGACTGTTGTTGGCGGCTGGCGGACGAGGCTGCCAAATAGTTGTTCTTTTACGTCGCGCATTAAAAACTGAACTTTCTTTTCCTCGGTCATCCCGGGGTCGGCGCGATGAAATAGGCGCTTCATCTCCTCGACGTAACCGCGGACGGGCTCATTCGGAAGCTGGATTCTGGACGAGAGGAGTCGTTCGGCTCTTTCTTTCCTCACGACACTGGTGAATACCTTGGAGTAACACGGACAGTTGAAGGAGTTGGTACATCATTGTAAAACTTTCGAAAGCGCTGCTACGGGGGACACCAAGAGAAAGAAAAACGAAGGACAAGCGCTACTATCATCTGAAGTTTATTGGAAAAAACACCTAAGGTTAAATAGCTCACACAAGGCAGCCGGCAGCTGCCTTAAAGGTGGCTCGTTCCTCTAATTTGGCCCTGCATTACAGAGACTGCGAACTTAATCATCCTAACCCGTTGGAAAAAAAATGCTTGAGTACCTCTGTTCAATAGTACGAAAATTCTGTATAGGCATTCCAATCAGCTAACAAGAGAATTATCTGAGGCATTTCATATTCACAAAAACTCCGACATGTGCGTAAGCACCCCATCTGTTGTCATCCACGATTGTAAAATTCGGTATCTTAATTCAACACAGTGATTCGTTTTGTGATTCTGAGGGTAGGCGCATGCGCTGCTGGCTCCCTTGTGTGAGCTATTTAACTTTGTGTTTTTTCCAATAAACTTCAGTTGATAGTAGCGCTTGTCCTTCGTTTTCTTTCCCTTGGTGTCCCCCGTAGCAGCGGTTTCGAAAGCTTTAAAATGGTGAATACCTTCAATAGTTCTCTCTTGAATAGCTCCCATGTCGTAAGGGACGACTCGTAGTTTTCGTACCACGTGCGTGCGGAGCCATCCAATGAGAAGAACACGTGTCCAATTTTTGCCGCATCATCCCACTTGTTGAATGACGCCACGCACTCAAATTGATCCAACCATTCTTCAGGGTCTTCGCCTAGGGATCCATTTAAAGTTGGCGGCACCCGCGGATTCTGTACCATGATCGGTGTCAACATCTTCGGCGAGGTTGCGGTGCTCGTAGCAGCGTCTTTTCGCTGTCTGGTGAGGTCCGGCAGTTTCCCGAACTCAGGCTCCTCTCCCTGGAGACGTCGGCTGGCTCGCTGAGCTGTTGGCTCGTCCTCGCGTGCAATTCGCTGAGGGCTGGCTTCACTACTTGAAAGGGGCGTCCGGAACATGGAAGGCTACACCGCACCTCCACCAGATGTCATGTAGTGGTGATGGCAGTCAAAGCAGCGCTGAAGACGGACGAAAGGGTCTTCTAAAAGAAAACTGTTTATTGGGCTGACTGGCACCCAAAATGGACTGAATCACTCGGCGGCGGCGAAGCGACAAGCGAGCTCGGCGGTCGTCGAACAGAATGCCCGCCGCTGTCGGCCGTGCTCAATTTAAAGCTTATAGCGAACTTTCGAGATAAAGCGTGCAAAGTTACTAGAACATTCCGGAATAACGTAGAATCAGCTCTGCCTGGCTGCGATCAATCGAGATAAATCTAGTCGCGTCTTGGGTCGCAAAGAAAGCGATAAGGTGGTGTGGCGGCAGATTTGAAAAACGAACAAACACTGCAAATATTCGCGGCAATATTCCCTTTTGGCTTCTTTCCTAGAAAACCGGTATTTAACCTATCCATCTCCTTCTTGTACTCTTTCTGTGCCTCCTGTTGGCAGTCCGCAATGTTTGCCTAGTTCACCTTTACTTTGGAACATTTTAATTTATGACCTCTTAAATCTCCCTGTTCCCTTACCTATCCACATTCAGGCATATGCTGACGATACCATTATCGTTGTCCCTGGAAAGACAAGCCGCGATTGGTCAACATTGGGTTCAAATGTTTTAACATTAATCCAAAACAGGTGTGCTAAGTATCGTGTTCACTTAAAGCCTCAAAAGTGTTCTTATGTTTTATTTTTTAACGTTGTACCGGCGTTGCACAAACGTAAGCCACCTATACGCCTAGACAATTGCAGTCTCAAATGTGAACCCAGTATTAAATTATTAGAAGTTGTTTTTGACTCCCAACTAAGCTTTATTATTCATGTTAATAATTTTCAAGCATAAATTATTTCATCTGCGACCAAGCTCCTTAATTGGTTCTATTTACATTTTCGTGTTTCTCCATCGTATTGGCGCCTAATGTATCATCAGGTTATTCTTCCTACAATCACCTATGCCGCCCCAGCTTGGTGGTTTCATTGTCCGCTTTCCAGACTCAGAGATCGTGTCTTATCGTTGCAACGCATTCCGCTTCTTGCTCTTACTGGTGCCTACAGTACAATGAAAACTGTTGCTCTTCATGTCCTTCCCAATGTTCTTCCATTGCCTATTTATCTTGACCAATAATGTGCAGTTTATGCTTTTTACATTGCGGCAACCCGTCGTCTATGGCAAGACATTTTGTAACCCGTCTGAAATTCAGCCTGTACTTAATATCTGGTCTGACCATCCCTTATTGAAATTTAAATTTTCTTTTGCTCAACTTAGTAATCAGGAAGCCTTGGCCTTTTCTTGTCAACGCGCATTGCATATTTGCACTGACGGGTCATTCACTCCTCACTGTGCTGGTGCTGCTTTTGTCGTTCTTAGCTCCACACAAAACATTTTATACGTTTCTCGCATATCCTTAAAACCACCTTCAAGTGCCGATGCCGCTGAGCTTCTAGCATTCCATTGTGCTGTTGCGGTTGCTATTAATAACTCTCCTCCTATGCCGGGTCATTTCTACACTGATTCTCTATCTCTGCTTTCTGCCCTCTCTTAAGTTCCTTCATTTAACACGACAATTATTTCTATTATGAAAGATCTCTATGGTTTGTCTTCTCTTGCCCCATTTCTTATATTTCATATCCGGGCTCACTCCGGAATTCTTGGAAATGAGTTAGCCGACCAGGCTGCTGGTAGTGCTGAGCAATATGGCCATTTACACACTTCTACCCTTTCACGACGTTGCGAGCGTTCCTGTTTACACCATTCTTAACTTCTTTTATGGCGAACTTATTGGCAAGAAAATAATGGCGGCACCGAATTATTCAACTGGATCCCTGATACGCTCAATATTCCTTCCATCCGTCTATCTAGGAGTCCTCTCATTACCTTACTCACTGGGCATGGTGTATTCCCTTTCTACTTAAAAAAAATTGGCCTATCTCCTTCTTCAACTTCTTCATGTGGTATTTTGTGCGATGTGAGTTATTTCCGGAATTGCTCCCTTACTGCTCCTTTAGTTTCCCGTTTAAAGTCCCTCTGCTCATCTGACATTACACAGTCTACTTGCCCCTCTCTTTTGAATAACCCTGCTGCTTGTGCTGTTCTGATTCAAATGGTTCATCTCATAAGCAGCACAATTCCTACATATTGTCAGGACTCGGTAGAACCCCGAGGAGAGCTGAAGGTAAAACGGTTTACTGGTTAACCAGAAAAAGTCCCAGCGCACTTCAGCTTCTTCTTCTTCTTGTCTTGCACTCGTAGACCAAGTCTTCATCTTTGGTGTCCTCTTGCATGCGACATTTGCCCCCTCCTCAGGAAGCATCGTCTCGATGGTAACAATAGGAAGTAGGAGGTCAAGATCGGTCCGAGTAGTACGGCTTCATACGTACAACATGGACGACGTCGACTTTTTGCTCGCGTCGCTTTGATGTCTATAACCCGTCCGGCACCACCTCATACGTGACGTCGGTTAAACGTCGCAGCACAACATAGGGCCCGAAGTACCACCGTAATAATTTTTCGGAGAGTCCACGACAGCGAATAGGCGTCCAGACCCACACTTTGTCGCCAGGTTCATACATGACATGTCTGTGGCGAAGATAGTAGCGTCGTGCGTCAGCCTCCTGCTGAGTTCTGATGCGCACACGCGCTAGTTGGCGAGCTTCCTCTGCGCGCTGTGCGAATTCCTCGGTGTCCTGATCAACATCATCGCCGTCGGCATTCGGGAGCAGCATGGCATCTATCATAGTTGTCACTGGCCGGCCATGAAGAAGGCTGAAAGGCGTCATGCGAGTGGTGTCTTGTTGTGCCGTATTGTAGGCGAACGTGACGTAGGGAAGAATTTCGTCCCAATTCTTGTAGTCTACGTCCACGTACATACAGAGCATGTCGGCGATTGTCTTATTGAGGTGTTCCGTCAATCCATTGGTTTGGGGGTGATAGGCCGTCGCTTTACGATGACTGGTACCGCTGAGGCGGAGAGCGGTTTCCAAAAGCTCGGCCGTAAAGGCAGTTCCTCGGTCAGTTATAATGAGTGCCGGAGCGCCATGCCTGAGGACAATGTTCTCAACGAAGAACCGAGCTGCTTCGGCGGCGGTACCCCTGGGCAGAGCCTTTGTCTCCGCGTAGCGAGTGAGATAATCGGTGGCGACAATTATCCATTTATTATCAGCAGTAGACATCGGAAATGGTCCCAGGAGATCCATGCAAATTTGCTTGAAAGGTGTCTTTGGCACTTGAAGAGGGTGGAGTAGACCGCCTAGTTTTTCAGGGGGTGATTTACGACGTTGGCAGTCTACGCACTTCCGTACATAGTGCTTCACTGTCGCCGGTAGTTTCGGCCAGTAGTATCCGCGCTGTACTCTAGCCAACGTGTGGGTGTAGCCTAGGTGGCCGGCGGTTGGCTCGTCGTGACACGCTTGCAAGACTTCCGTGCGAAGAGCTGCTGGGACGACGAGTAGATGACTGTTCCTCCCAGGACAGAATTTCTTGTAAATTACGTCGTTGCGAAGAAAGAATGACGAGAGGCTGCGGGCGAAAATCTCAGGCACATCCGTAGTTCGCTTCTCCAAGAAACCAATAAGAGGGAGCAATTCCTGGTCCTCGCTCTGCTGTTGGGCAAGAGTTGCGTCATCTATGACTCCTAAAAAGCAGTGTCTTCGTCGGTCATTGTGGAGGGTCCGACTGGTGCTCGCCAAAGGCAGTCAGCATCCGCATGCTTCTTTCCGGATTTGTAAACAACCGTCATGTCAAAGTCTTGTAACCGAAGGCTCCAACGCGCGAGTCTCCCTAAAGGGTCCTTTAAGTTCGTCAGCCAACAGAGAGAGTGATGGTCGCTAACGACTTGAAAGGGGCGAGCGTACAAGTAAGGGCGGAATTTCATAACCGCCCATACAACTGCAAGGCATTCCTTTTCTGTTGCCGAGTAGTTCGCTTCAGCTTTAGAAAAAGTACTGCTGGCATAAGCAATCACTTTTTCCGCACCATCCTGGCGCTGCACCAATACAGCACCTAAACCCACATTGCTTGCATCGGTATGAAGCAGGGTAGGGGCGTCGTGATCAAAATGCGCCAGGACAGGTGGCGTCTGTAGGCGTCTCCGGAGTTCATTAAAAGCTTGGTGCTCTTCTTTACCCCAGCGAAACACAGCGTTGTCGCATGTCAGTGAAGTTAATGGCCAGGCAACGCGTGAGAAGCCAGCAATAAATCGACGGTAATAGGCGCAAAGCCCCAGGAAGCGCCTAAGCGTCTTTTTGTCCGTAGGTGTTGGGAACTTGGCGACTGCGGAGAGCTTTTCGGGGTCAGGCCGGACACCTTCTTGGCTAGCAACGTGTCCTAAGAATCGCAGCTTCTCGTAACCAAAGTGGCACTTCTCGGGTTTGATTGTGAGGCCCGCAGATCATATGGCCTGAAAAACAGCTACCAAACGGCGCAGATGCTCCTCGAAGGTTGCCGAAAACACGATCACGTCGTCAAGATACACCAGGCATGTTTGCCACTAGAGTCCTGAGAGCACAGTGTCCATCAGGCTCTGAAACGTTGCTGGTGCCGAGCATAAACCGAATGGAAGAACCTTAAACTCATACAATCCGTCAGGCGTGATGAATGCTGTCTTCTCCAGATCCCTCTCATCTACTTCAATTAGCCAATATCCACTTTTCAAATCCATTGAAGAGAAGTAACGTGCATTTCGTAGCCGATCAAGGGAATCATCGATGCGAGGGAGGGGGTACACGTCTTTTTTGGTCACTTGATTGAGCTTGCGGTAGTGAATGCAAAATCGTAAGCTGCCGTCCTTTTCTTTAACAAGTACCACGGGGGAAGCCCAGGGACTCTGTGACGGCTGGCTAACGTCGTCTCGAAGCATTTCGGCTACCTGACGCTGAATAGCCTCGCGCTCTTTCGGAGCCACAAGGTAAAGATTTTGTCGAATCGGACGAATCGCGTCATCTGTGATAATGCGATGTTTGGTCAAAGGTGTTTGGCCGACCCGCGATTCTGAAGCAAAACAGTCTCGAAAGTGATCTATGAGATCCAAAAGACGTTCCCGTTCTGAAGACGACAGATTTGGGCTCACATCGACTATGGGTGCGGGCGCCTTGCTCACTGACCCTTCAAGTTGCAGCACGAAATAGTCCTGGTCACTTGGGACGATATCGAAGAAGGCCACAGTTGTGCCTTTCGGAATTTGCCGACGCTCGTCGCTGAAGTTTGTCAGCAGCACTTCGGCGTGCCCATTGGCCAAACTGACTAGTCCTCGAGCTATAGAAACACCTCGGCTGAGTATCAGGGTGACGGCCCGTTCGGCGACGCCATCGCCGGTATGCGCCACATCGCACTTCACTTCAACAAGAGAGCACGATCGCGGAGGTAATGTCACCCCCTCATTGGCAACTCGTAAGGGCATCAGTGGTACTTGCGCATAACCAAGGTCTCCATGATTTTTGGTGAAGGCAACGATGTTGTCCTGAAAGCTGATCACAGCCCCATGAAGGCGCAGAAAGTCCATGCCCAAGATGAGGTCTTTGGAACAGTCTGACAGGTTAACGAAGCTGCCAACGAACACTTAGTTTCCAATTCCTATGCGGGCAGTGTGCACTTCCCAGTCGGTGCCAGTAGCTGACCCCCAGCACTTCTTATTACTGGCCCAGTCCATTCGCTTTTTACTTTGCGCTGCTTGTCAGCCAGTTTTTGACTAATGATTGAAAAATACGCCCCGGTTTCCACCAGAGCGTGTACCTCCAGCCCATCAATGCAAACGGCGAGGTCAGCGCTAACAACGTCGTCTGGGTTGCTCGTCTCTTTCGGCATTTGCGGCGGAAGTGCGGTAAGGTCGGCGCTGTTATTTTCGTCGTTGGGGCTGCTTATCTGGTTCGGCATGTTCGGCGCTAATGTAAGCGGCATTTTCAGTGGTAGTGCGGCAGCGTCAATGTGAACAGAGGCGTCACAGTCATGTGTTGCGGTCGGCAGTTGCGGCGGTAGTGAGGGCTTTGAAACTTTTGGACTGGTTGCAACCTCCCCTCGCGAGGTTGCGGCGCTTAGTTTCCCCGGCGAGGGCTCGGGGTCCGCCGTCCGCTAACGTCCGCATCGCTACGACGCGTCGGTGAAGAATAACGCCGTGGAGATGGGGAGCGGTGGCGGAAGCCCGGTGAGTCGGCTTCTCTGCTGAGCGGTGGGTCCTCAAGTTGGGCACGGCCAGCGTCGAAATGGCGTCGAGCAGAACCAGGCGGAAAGGCCTGCCCCTCTTGGCGGTAGCGGCAGTACCGATACACATGGCCAGGTTGCCCGCAGAAGAAGCAGAGTGGTCGGCTGTCATAAGAGCGCCACAGGTCAGTTCGGCGCGGCTGAGGGCGGCCGGGACGTGCCCACTGAGGCTCTTGGAAGAACCGCGTCTGCTGACGGCTCGCTGAGCTCGGTGGGGCGTGGTGTGGCGGCGGACGACGAAGGACTTCCGCATAGCTCGCGGGTTGCGGCTCCGGCTCATAGTAAGGCGCCGTGTTGACGGCCGTGTTGCTGTTGGGTGGGGGCACGTGGTATGGTTCGCAAACGGCTGCCGCGCTGTCAACTGGATGAGACTCGTGGTATGGTGCAGACGGTGACAGAGCCTGCCGAAGCTCTTTCCTAACGGCTGCTGCGACGGCCTGTGGTGACTGAACGCTTGTAGCAGTAATTCGCTGCAGCTCCTCAAGGACAATTTCTCGAATGAGGTCTCGAAAAGTGTTCCCATCGGTTGCAGTGAGTGCCGCCGCTGTCGGTGGAACACCGGTGAAGGGTCGGTCGTACTGACGGCACCGTTCTTGGAGGTCTCGCTCTATAGCTGTAGCGTCCTTGACGAACTCACTGACGGTTTGAGGTGAGTTGCGCACCAAGCCGGCAAACACCTGCTCCTTGACGCCATGCATGAGATGTCGTAGCTTCCTTTACTCAGTCATATCGGGGTCGGCACGGCGAAAAAGTCGAGCCATGTCTTCCGCAAATATAGCTACGCTTTTATTTGGCTCTGGACGCGCACTTCAAGCAGGTGCAGCGCTCTCTCTCGTCGATCAATAGTGGCAAAAATGTCCACCAGCTGGCGGCGAAGTCATTCCATGTGGACAAGCTGGCCTCGTGGTTTTCATACCAAGTTCTAGCAGTATCCTGAAGTGCAAAATAAACATTGCAAAGCTTCTGGTCCACGCTCTACTGGTTGAACTTGGCCACTCGTTCAAACTGGTCGAGCCAGTCTTCCACATCTTCAATCGCGTTCCCGCGGAAGCACTCCGGTACCTTGGTGTTGTGAAGAGTCACCTACGTAGGGGTGGGAGGTGCCCTGGCTTGGAAGACCCGGCGAACTTTGACGTTTGAAGAGTCGCCCGGTAGATGGTTGTACTCCAGGCAGAGGCCTATACGTCGGCGGCTAGCGCGATGGACAGGCGTGTCGATGTCTGGGACTCGCTGTGGACTGCCGGAAGGAGTACTGTGCATACCCAGCACTTCCACCAGTGTCAGGACTCGGTAGAACCCCGAGGAGAGCTGAAGGTAAAACGGTTTACTGGTTTACCAGAAAAAGTCCCTGTGCACTTCAGCTCTTCTTCTTCTTGCCTCGCGCTCGTAGACCAAGTCTTCATCTTTGGCGTCTTCTTGCATGCGGCAATATTCCCGATGAGTTCCTTCGTCACTCTCATTTCTCTTGCACAAGCTCTGCACAGAGAAGCGCTCTGTGTTCCTTTGCTGGACATGGATGCATCTCTCTATGGCCTGACACTGTTTGTATCAACTGTGCCTGTGACTTTACCTGTGCTGACATTGTATTTGAGATTATCTGTGCCTCTTTCTCTTCTGTGACTTTGGGTTTTCACGTTGTTTTCGTTGTTTGTGGTTTATATTTTACTGCCTTTTTCTTTAAATTAAGTTTTTTTGAGCATTTGGCTCCTTTTCTTTCTTTATTGTATTGGCTTTAAGCCCGGTAAACCGTTGCTGGTCCGGGCTCCCTGTGCCTTCCGTTTATGTTTTTTGTATTTTTTTCTGAGAAGACCAGTAAAAGGGTAAAAGAGTGAACAGGTGGTATGCTATTGTAGGCTTAACGCCTCAGGAGCGAAGGAACAAGACCACTGCTGCGAACTGACGCCAGAACAGAACTTCGAGCCAAAGCCAAGTGCCGTGTTTATTTTCTTCGCCGGGTGGCGCGCGCTATCCGGGTTTCTCGCGGCACCCAAGAGTGGGCGCTACAGGGCCCCCCGCCTAGACTGGAAGTCGAAACGGACCGAGGGCCGGCGATGGCACTGGAGAACTAGGTCAGGAGGCGATGCGAGACTTTCCAGTGCGGCCGCCACGTAAGCCGGCTTGAGGTGGTCTAGGCTGACGGTCTCTTCACGGCCGTTCTGTAGGAGGTTGGCGGTTTTCGGGTGCGATGGAGAACGCGGAAAGGTCCGTCGTAGGCCTGTGTTAGTAGACAGTTTTATTTGATTAGAGCGACAGTCCCGCTCCGCTCACGATCGCACGGTAAGCGGTAGGGGATCGCTGACACCGAGGTCTTTTTTAGTTGCGCGTGAAACGATTTCCCTTAGCGGAGGAGACTCTCGTAGCGCCCTCTGTGTAACTAAACTGGAAGCACTGCATTCGATAAAATATACAGGGTCATTTCTTTTTATACTGTAAAAATTACTCTTTTCTGTACCATTTTATATGCAGTTGAAAATAATTTAGGCAGCAGAAATGTTTTTAGCATATATTGATGTACCTCGACAGGTCGGTTCTTCTCGATATCCAAAGCAAGCCAACAGCAGCCATAGCCAAGGTTGTACATATTTTTCCTAACGTTGATGTTGATTTCACGCGGCACCGTACATATGTACGTACATCTTCTACATTTGCTACATGTACAAAGACGATGCCAAAGCCGATTTAGCACCGCTGGCGGAAAAATGTCGACGACCAACTCTGCGTGCTTGCCTCGCTGGGGGCAGCCATCTTGCTCCGCTGCCGGGGGCCGTCTCGCTAGGCTCGCTCCGCTAGATTCGCAGCGAGCGAAACGGGAGGTGTGGTCCGGTAGCCTGCTCAGGGTCAAGCGGGCTGCGCATGCGCAGTTGTGTTCCCGCTGGGCTGCCTGAGAGGAGTGGAACGCCGCTCCGGTGAACTAAAACTGTCTAGTGGTGCGCGGACAGCGTCGCGGCGCACAAAAACGTCGCTCGAAGTGGCCAGGTCAGGGTGCACGAAAATGGTATGGTGGCGGGACGGACGATGTGGAGTAGGCCGGAGGTCTTTAACGCAGTCCAGCAGACGTTGAAGGAATGCTTGGGGCTGGGATGGGAGCTGCTGGGATGTAAAGAAGTCGGCTGGAAGACGCAGAAGACTACCCTACACCAGCTCTGCAGCGGAGCACTAAGTCTTCCCGTATTACGGCCTTTAGACCAAGGAGCACAAGGGGAAATCAGTCGACCCAGGTTACGTGTGCGCAATTGAGGCGGGCAGCTAGGGCGGCCTTCAATTGGCGGTGAAGGCGTTCCACCATGCGACTGGCACAGGTGATATGTAATGGTACGGAAATGCCTGGCGCCGAGAATGTGGTTAGGGGAAGCAAACAGGGAGGACTCCAACTGGCGTCCACGGTCGGTTGTCACGGTGCCAGGACAACCAAATCGAGATACCCACTCAGAAATGAAGGCGCAAGAAACAGTCTCTGCGGTAATGTCAGGAACGGGGACTGCCTCCGGCCAGCGAGTGAAGTGGTCGATAATGGTCAGGAATAACGGTAACCTCGAGACACGGGTAGAGGGCCCACGATGTCGAGATGTACATGGTCGAAACGACGGCTAGGCGGTAGGAAGGCTGGGAAAGGCGTCTTGTTATGACGGAAGACCTTGGTCGTCTAGCAGGGCAGACACAGGCGCGTCCAAGCGTGCACATCAGCGTTGATTCCGGGCCAAACATAACGCTGGGTGAGAAGGCGCTGAGCAGCCCGAATGCTTGGGTGGCATATGTCATGTAGAGAATGGAAGATAGGGCGACGTAGTGAAGCCGGAACAAAAGGGCGGGGAAGGTCTGTTGGCACATCGCACCACAAGGGCTCAGACGAGCAGGGATGGGGCATAAGCCGTAGTCGGAGAGAACGGGGGTTCTCTCGAAAACCGACGAGCTCACGGTCATTCTGTTGTGCGGAAAAGAATGCGGCCCCAGTCGACTGTGGGAGATGGAGTGTCTACTGCGGCTATACGAGACAGGGCATCAGCGGTGGTGTTGGGGGCAGCTTTCGCATGGCGGATGTCGGTAGTATACTCCGAGATATAAGCGAGCTGACGGAGTTCGCGCACGTACTTCGATGAGCTGGTGCGGAAACACACGCTAGTGGCTTATGATCGGTCAGCACCTGGAACTGGCATCCTTCAACAAAATACCGAAAGTGCTGTATCGCGGAGTAGATGGCTAGTAGCTATCGGCTTAAGACGCTGTAGCGGGTCTCAGCAGGAAGTAGCTTCCGAGAGTAAAAAGACAATGGTCTCCACTCGGAGTTAATGTATTGCTATAAGACGGCTCCGACGGCCACACTGGAGGCATCCACCATGAATCTCGTAGGGCGTTGCTGCGCGGATGGAAAAGAAGCACGGCGTTCGCGACTGCTTGCTTTGCGGCAGTAAAGGTGGCTCGGGCTTCTGAAGACCAAGAAATGGCGGAGGAAGGGCCAGCGGTTGATCGGAGGAGGCAGGCGAGCGGGCGAAGCAGTTCTGCACAGTGCAGGTAAAGCGCCTGGAAAAAATCACCAACCCCAGGAATTGTCGTAAGTGGCGCAGTGTTTTACGCTGGGGATAATTTTCGATGGTCTGGACATAGGACGCGAGAGGGCGGATACATTCAGAGGATATGTGATGACCCAAGAACTCGAGGTCAGATGCACCAAGAACACACTTGGAGGCGTTCACAACCAGGTCGTACTGCTGTAGACGCTTGAACAAAGCACATAAGTGTTGCTTATGATTATCAGGCGCAGGGCTGGAGATGAGGACATCATCAGGGTATAGCGAATATAGTCGGTAGGCCCCGTGTGACCTCAGCTATGAACCGCTGGCAGGTTTGAGCCGAATTGCATTGTCCAAAAGGCATCCCCTCGTACTCAAAAAAAGCAATTGGTGTCGTGATGGCGGCCTTAGGTATGTCGGCGGGTTTGATGGGAATTTGGTGATACGCCTTAACCAGGTCAACTTCGCTAAAAATGGTGCAGCCGGCGAGCCACGACGTAAAATCCTGGATGTAGGGCAGCGCATAGCTGTCGTGGACAGTCTTGGCATTCAACGCCCGATAATCGCCACACAGACGCCAGTCACCGGGATCACGCTTGGGCACTAGATGCAGCGGAGACGCCCACGCGCTGGACGACGGGCGTACGATGCTAAACTGGAGCATGTGGTCAAACTCACGTTTGGCGATAGCTGACGGTCTCCAAAGAAGCGGCGTGGTCGAGCAGCTGCAGGTGAACCCAGGGTGACGATATGGTGTGTCACCGTATGTTTAAGCGTTTGAGTAAGGTTGCATGGCTTAGCGAGCTCCGGGAAATCCGCCAACACTTTTTAGAGTTTAGAGGAAGGTATGAGCGTGCGGATACTCATAGGAACAAGGTCGGACAAGACTGCCGAGATGGAGAGATTAGTCAGACCGTCGGTAAGGCGACGATGCAGCACGCTGACGTCCAAGTCGAACTATGAGAGTAAGTCCGAGCCAATGATCGGGTGAACCACGTCTGCGATGACGAAGAGCCATCGAAAAGTGCGGCGAAGCCCTTAGTCGAGCTTGAGTGATCGTAGTCCGTACGTGGCTACATACGAGGCGTTGGCAGCTCGGAGCGACTGCCCTCATGACTTGGAACGATGAGCCTTAGTCGGTGGAAACACGCCGATTTCCGCGCCCGTGTCTATAAGGAATCGGGTGCCGGAGAACTTGTCAGTTATCATAAACAGGCGACTCGGACGACTGGCGAGACCACACGCCGCTGTTAGTGATCCCGGCGGGCGTGATCCCGGCCATGAACAGGGCGGTGTACACTTCGTGGCCCGGTGTCGAAAACGCCAGTGGTACCAGCAGAGAGACGGAGGGCTGGGACTCCGAGCTTGACATTTGCGCAGAAGAGCGCGATGATCGAGACGAGGCAGCCGGGTTTCCTGGGGTGGTCTGCGGAGTGCGGCGGCTTAGGCGGCAAGCTCATCAAGACGGGCCTCCCTCAAGGCGTGAAATCGCCGGATCTGTAGGCGTCAAAACAGCAGTGACGGACGGGGAGGTCGCCTCATGAAGGTTATCGGCGAGCTCAGCCAGGCGGTCGAGGGTGACGTCACCGGCCACCGCAAGGACGAGGCAGATGGGCTGAGGAAGGTGTTGGAGGAAAGGCTCTCGAAGCAACGCTGCGTGGTTGGTGATACCGCACTCCCCTAGAAGCTGTTGCATCCGGCGCAGAAGCCGGGAAGGGCGCCGGTTGCCAAGGTCTTCTTCTGTAAGGACCTGTTGGAGGCGGGTGCGTTCTGACCGAATAAATCTCTCCAGCACCTTGGTTTTCAGGTGCTGATATGGTGTAGCGCCCATGGGGGCGGAGAGCTCACGGCAACGTCAGGAGGAAGGCTCGAGGCAACCTGGTAGTAGCGCGTCGTCTCCGAGCTGATGCGGGAAAGGCAAAATATCGCCTCGATCTGGAGGAATCAAACTTGCGAGTTCTGGTACCAGAAAGGTGGGAGGTGAACCTGCAGTGACGAGACGTCCTTCGGACGTGAGTCCTGTTCCGTTGACTCTGCGGCATCGGTCATTGCTCGTCCTAGGTCACCAGTTGCAGGCTTAACGCCTCAGGAGGGAAGGAACAAGACAACTGCGGCGAACCGACACCAGCCAGGTGCCGTCTTTATTTTCTTCGCCGGTTCCCGGCGCCACCCAAGAGAGGGCGCTACACTATAAACCGGTCCTGCCTCAAAATAACAAGCGTTACAGCGGGTCACAAATCTGCGCATCCGACACGTGACGCTTCCACACTACCTACTTGTTCACATCGCCATTTCCTTCGATGTCGACCCCGTACTCTTCCAGCACTACATGCTCAGTCCGTAAAATTAGTGACATGCAGCACACTGTCAGGAAGGCAGGGTGACCGGTGATGCCGCCGTCACGCTGTTCATTCAAAACTCCCGGGCACATTGCGGCACCAAAGCTGCTCTTCAAGCGTCGCCATGCGCTCACAGAGGCCGCAACTGCACCTCTATGGGAATACGCCGAGGCAGACATGAAGTGGGCTGTCGTGAAAGAAGGCAGTTGCGATAACATATGTGCCTAGGCGCGCAAACTGCGGAACGCACCACGGAACGCCGTCGTCGCCGCTGCCGCCGGGTGAATCTGGTGAACACGCCGACGAGTCGCCGCTGTCGACGCTGTCTTTGTTCTGCGGGTCTCGAAACGGCGTGTACATGTACGGCTCGAAGACCATCGCAGTGGTGGCTGCACGCAACCGCGCTTCGAGCTCTGGATTTATGCAGTTTGAACAGTTCAAGTAGTACGCAGTTAGGCAAAGGACAAGTTATGCGATACCAGCGATACCAGCGATGCGATACCAGCGATACACACGCGTGCGAAAATGGCTGCGACCACCGGAAGTAAACAAGCCGAGCGTCATTACGTGACGCATTCTTGGGTGGGTTGTTGTTGTTGTTGACCTCACACAATGGCACATACCCACAAGGGGGATTGGCCATAACCAGGCGGTGACTATTTAAATGACCAGTTGCATGTGGCAAGCATGGGATGACCTACCAAAATTTGGATCGCACAGTTTTCGTAGCCGAGGAGGTTGCAGGAGGTTAGGGGGGCATACAAACTAAAATTTAGGCAAAGAAGGGGTAGGGAATACTATAAGTGGTTGTAAAAACCGACATACAGAAGCTGATAATGGGATGGGCAGGACGAAAGCTCATGAAGGTAGACGTTTTGATTCTAGTAGATAATTTTGAACGGCAGAGCAAACATTCCCATTGGTATGGCCAAGCATAGAAGCGCCAAGAGACAGAACAACCACAGAAGACAGGCGCAAACTGAGATTCTGTATTGCAACTTCTAATAGTCGCCTCCTAATCGATGAGTAGCGACGGCAAAAAAGAAGAAAGTGCTCTATTGTTTCCGGCTCCGCACAATACGGACACAATGGGGAGATCGCCAGACCAGGCCTGTATAGGTAAAAATTTAGTTGCGGCACTCGGCAACGAAGCCTCGTGAAGGAAACTTCAAGGTTGCGCGACCGCCAGACTGAGCTTCTCCATGGGAACAGTAGGTGCTGGAAGTCGTCCAAGGAAGTAAGCGCTGATGCGCCCAGTTCGTTCATTACAGTGTACCGTCGGAAGCGTGCCGCCGTGATGTAAGCAGTTTTTGGAAGCGGGTCAACAATCGGTCCACTCAGGGCTGCCTTCGCTAAAGCATCAGCTTATTCATTTAATAGAAGACCCCTGTGCCCAGGAACCCAAAGAAATCGAATTGATGTGATGTGTGGAGGGATAAGGAATTTTAGAATCCGAAAGAGCTGCGATTCAGTGGGCGCCGAGAAGGAAGTGCATAAAGATAACGAGTCCGTAATTATTATTACTGCTGATAAAGAAATTGGTACCTTTCGCAGAGCGAGAACCACTGCTAGAAACTCAGCCAGATAGATAGGAGTGAAATCTTGGAGACGGAGAGAAAAAGACCAGTCAAAGGACTGGGAGTAAATACCTACACCTGCCTTTTCTGCACTCACCGAGCCATCAGTCGCAATTGCAACATGTGAGCTGAAGGTCGACAAATAATCCTGCAACATACCATTTAACCATGAGAAAGGCAGTAATTTTGCATTACGTGGATAAATATCATCGTAGATGATAGACACATTTGCAGGGATGGACCGCACCGGAACAATTTCAGGTATTCGCACGTTCAGTGGGCCCAGCAAAGATTCAACGAAACAGATTTGGGGAGTTTGAAGGCGAGACCATCCGACACCCAAGAACTCCGCTCGCTGCCCTAGGAAGATCAACTCGGATGCATGCTGGTCCGAGTCGCAAAACTTTAAAAACGTTTGTACTGTCAAAAGGCGAAACCTTGCAGTAAGAGACGGCACCCGCGCTTCCAGATACAAAACATTGTTTACCACGTATTTAGGGAGGCCCAAGCACAGGCGCAGAGCTTCTCGCTCTAAGAGCAGAAGTGGGCGCATTTTGTATGCAGCTGCTCCAGAAAACAAAACGCAACCGAATTCCAAGATTGGCCGGATATACATTTTGTAAATCAGCAGCAGAGCATGTCTGCGCATACCGCAGCGAGGGCTACTCATCCTTCGCAGAAGGCCTACCGCCCGAATCCCTTTCGCAGCAACCTGATCTATATGTGACCGCCAAGAGAGAGAGGAATCTTAAGTTACCCCGAGATACTTTAGGGAACATACCTGAGGAATGACATGATGACGATAAGACAATGAAATGTGTACCTGTTGAGTAACCGGAAAAGGAAATAAAGCGCACTTGTTTACATTAAGACTTAAGTGTAATTCAGATAATAATCGGTCAAGGGAATTTAAATATGACTGTAAAACCATATACACAGAATGTAAATCACTCGCAGCAGCAAAGAAAGCTATATCGTCTGCATACACGTACGTAGTCACGTCGGGGGAAGTCGGAATCGAACTAAGAGGTTGAATAGAACAGGGGAGAGAACTGCACCTTGAGGCACACCTCTAGATTGATGAAATTTCCTTGTAGAAACTCCGCGTTGACAACAATAAAATTCTCTGTCAGCCAGGAAAGCTGACATCCATTCCACAAAATAACTTGGCAAGCCCAGAGCACGTAGTCTGTACATCAGAGGCCCATGTTCGACACTGTCATATGCTTTCGAGATGTCAAGAGTTACCAGCGCAGCATACTGTCGACGCCGGCGCGCTAGTCGGACACGGCTTTCGAGGTCAGTATGCGCACACCATATAGAGCACCCAGGCTTGAAACCAATCTGACAGGGGTTAAGTAGTCCCTTTTCAGTAATAATGGGCATGATTCGTCCATACAGCACGCGTTCAACCAATTTCACCAGATTCGATGTCAATGAAATTGGTCGAATGTTGTCTAAGACCAACCCTTCGCCTGGCTTTTTAAGCACCGGGATAATTTTGGAAACACGCCATACATCCGAGATCCATGGGGTTCTAATAGAGTAATTTACCAGCTCCAATATAGCATTGGGGGATTCGTCGAACAGTATTTTAATCATTGCAGAGGTGACACGGTCAGGACCAGGGGCTGCAGAAGGTAACCGATTTATCACCTGGGAGAGCTCAGAAACCGAGACATTAAGGAAATCATCATAGTGATTCCCAAGCAGTTGTGGGCGAGAGAGCGCAGCCGAAAAACGGTGTTCCAAGCCTTTGCCAATTTCTTCTAATGACCTGGCAAGCTCTACTGGAGTGAGCACATTAGAGGGAATGTTGTTAGGCGGTGGCAGCCTGTTCCTTGACCTCAGAAAGCGAAACAAGGCTTGTCTGTTATTAGATTTTGATAGATGGGCATAATTCTCTTCATCATATTTTTCTTTTGCCCTAGTGACTGTGCGCTTGAAGGTAGCTGTAAGAAACTTATAATCGATCCAATTCCGGGGACATTGATTATGGATAAGTTTCTTCCAGACTTCCTTGCGCCGCCAGTAGTCCTTTGAACATTCTGCATTCCACCAAGGGCTCTGAGAAGTGCCTATGCTATCGCACACTGTAAACTCTGATTGCCTCCGTACCCGATCTAAAATAGAGCATATGCCTAACACCCAGCTCTCCTTAGACAAATTCGGCAAAGAGTGTAGTTCTGAACTGAGTGAACTTTTGAACTTGTTGTAATCGACTAGGGTGCAACTGAATCCGCCGATAGAAGTCATCGGACACACAATGTCAAAAGTGAGTGGGAAATGGTCACTGTTTGTGGCACAGTCAACCGGAGTCCAGGAGGAAACTGCTACCCCTGGGGTTGAAAACGTTAAATCCAATGCTGATCGGGAGTGCCCACGGAGAAAGGTAGGAAAACCCGAGTTATGACAGTTTAGGTTATTCACACAAGCCCAATCCCATAAACGCAAACCGCACTGGTCTGTTCGATAACCCCAAGTCAAGTGATGCGAATTGAAATCCCCAACAAGCAACACATGTGATCTGCTGACAGAGAGTAAGGAATCTAATGGCCGTGAGTCATGAACCCCAGATGGAAAATATACATTTGCGACAGTAATGGGATGGAAACCAGGAACTGAAAGATCCACTGCCTGAAATTCGCAATGAGCGTCCACCCGCTGAAACACCAATCGTGCCTTGTGGCAGAATCTGGATGAAACCAGCAGAAGCAAACCGCCCCCCTTTGATGGACGGTCCATTATAAAAATTCGATAATGTTCCATTTGAAATTAAAACTCTTTCGACAACGAGGTTTCTTGAAGCGCAATGACATGAGGAGAAAGTCGATTTGAAAGAGTTACTAAATCAGTGAAAGCTGATTGAATGGAACGGCAGTTCCACTGCAGCACTCTCAGAGACCCTATTCTGGCGAGAGATCTGCAGCAGCAACTGCCTTTTCAAAATGCTGTGGTGACCAGTTTTTCCTGAATTACTCTTTTTTGTTTTGGATTGAAGGGAGCTAGACGGACCAGCAACGGCTAAAGGAGACCGGCTACGTTTCTGAGCTCGAGCATCGAGCTCCATCAGCTCAACACACCCATCAATTGCTGCGGTCGTGACTTCAGGTACATGAGTTGGAGGCGTGCGCTCTTTTTGCGGCTGCATTGAAACAAGGGAAGGCGTCTCCGCACTGAGTTCAGTAGGTACTGCAGGATCCACGGATGACTTGAACGCAGCATTGGAGGTCATTATTGAAGAGGTCATTTGCGCCACCATGACTTGCGATATGCACTCTGTTACTGAATTCACTAGCCGATCCATGACCTTGGCCATTGCCTTTTCAACCGCTGTAGCAATCGCATCTGACAGACTTGAATCCACGACCGCAGTCATCTGCCGTGCTGCCACACTTGAGTACCCATACGTCCTTTCCTTAAGAATAGCCATAGCCTCGCGCCTTGAGCACCGGCGCTTTTCTAACACTTCCAGCACCTTAACCTCCTCAGCCCTTGCAGGACAATTAGAATATGTGGCGGAGTAACTACCGCTGCACAAGCAACACATCTCATCTTTTGAACACCTTCCTACACGGTCATGATTACCACCACACACACTGCACCTTGAGCTCGACTTGCAGGTGTTCGCGCTGTGGCCAAACCTCCAGCAGTTGCGGCATTGAAGTGGCCTTGAAGAATACGGATCGACCCTGAAAACCAGGGGCCGCACCTTCAACCCAGATGGAGAGGAGAGACCCGCAAAGGTGGCAATTACCGTTTCAGTTGGAAGTTTTGTTTCCTCAACGACCCGAGTGCACCGATGTACAGAAATCACCCCTGCGGAGGAGAGTTTCTCTAGCGTTTCCTTAGGGCTAAGGCGTGGGTCAACCCCTCGCACCAGCCCTTTAGAGCACGCCAAGTGCGGCGGTATAAATGCGCTTACCGACTGGCTTCCAAAAGCTGTGGACGTTAACAAATCCATGATGCAGGCCTGGTCGGCCGACCTGCACACCACGCCTCCTCTGTCGTACTGCCGGACATCACAGATTTTTAAGAAGTGAGGCGTAATCGCCTGTAGCGCAGTCTGAACCGCATCCGGGTTATTGAGTCGAATGGCGCCACCATCCGATGGAACCAAGGCCACGGGAATAGTGCCGACGCCACCCCGAAAGAAGGTGTCCAGGGGGAGTTGGTTAGGGGGGAGGCTGGCCGACCAGGGGGAGTTCCCCTGGCCAGGAGAGGACGTCGACATGCGCCCCTAGCGACCTGCAAGCGTCCTGCAAAAGCGAAAGACAATCAAGCAGTCAGAAGCTAGTGATACGAACAGTCACCGCCCAGTGAGACCACGCCCGCCTGTGGGAACAGGGACAGCCACGTCCACGCCCAGGTCTTTTCTTTCTTTTCGGTGCGAATTCGCGTGTATGAGTAGCGGGGAGTCGGTAGGGTAACGGGAAAGCATCATTTTTAATCGGCGATATCTTTGGTGAGGAAGTTCGTTTAACAGTTTTTGCATTGCAGCGACAAGTGATGGAATACCCATCTCTCGCGCTTTTCCTAGCCTTCGTAAACAGATTTTCGGGGTCGCTTTATGGGCAACGATGTGGATTCCAAGCGAAGGCAAGCGTACAAGGGGGCGGCAGAAAGTTTGGCGGGCGGATGAGAATAAAGAGTTTGTGGCGATAAGGTTGGCGCAGCTGGCAAAGGGCAGGGTTAATTGGATACACATGGGAGAGGCCTTCACCCTGCTGTGGGTGCAGTCAGGCTATTGATGATGATGACACCAGTCATAAAACTATTTCTAATGTGCTCAAAAATGTAATCTAAATGCATGGTGACTTCGCCCCTTAAGACGCAGATTATATGTCCGCCAAATTTTTTTTGTAGCTCTGAACAGCGACAAATTCTGTTGAAACACGAGTGTCTAAAGTCGTCACATTGTTCGCTCGGTGCCTTCGACCGCTGACAATAATTCAGGAGCGTCCTGTGAACGGCCATGTTAGGTTCTTGGATTTGGGTCGGGACATTCGTTTTGACCACTTGCGTACGGCTTGTGAGCCAAGGGGCAACGAGCTAGTCTTTCGGTATGCTTCGGCACATTCCAAGTAGGAGACACATAAGTCATAGAAATAGCAACGGAGATCGTGCAAAGCTAATGGTGCACCGAGTGCAACATGATTTTGAGAGGCAAGCGCAATATCTTGAAGTCGCTTACCAGGCACATCTCAGTGCTGTTGAAGAAAGCAAGCTCAAGAAATCAAGGAAGGAACCAAGCGCAAGTGGAGGAAGGTCCCTGTGATACCTAACCTGCATGCTTAATCACACAACCCGAAAAACGAAAAACATGGGACGTAGAGCAGGAGTTGAGGTCGTTTTTAGGCCTCCAAAATTACACCAGCTGTGCAGAATGGTTAACTATGACAGCCCATCGAAAGCATGAATGCGTGTCGAAACACAACCCGCGTTTTATGAGCAGCAAGAAAAAATGTTCAGTCAATCCTGTCGTCATGTGGCAATATTGTTACGGGGAAATAATATTTATATTTATTTACAAGCGTGAGAGGTTAGAATGAAGAGTTCCTAGCAGGGAGCATCAACACGAACAGGGAGCCCCATTAACCTCCTCCTCTTCCTTTGTCCTTTCTCGCAGAGGCCACTTCGTCTTCCACTTCGTCGTAACATAAACCCGGTGGCACGAGCGCTGTCTCGGCGCTAGGCTGGTGATAGAGGAACGACGTGGTAGGGCTTGAGGCGCATAACGTGAACAATATCGGTAGGTGGTCCACATGATGAGGACGCAGGCGTATGAGGAGCAGCTTCATACGTGACGTCGGTGACCTGACGCACCACACGATAAGGGCCATGGTAGGGGGACAAATGTTTCTCAGAGAGACCGGCGCGGCGGGAAGGACACCACAGAAGAACGAGCGACCCCAGTTCGTTGGTGACGTGGCGATGGCGATTATCCTACAGAGACTTCTGTGTTTGCTGGGACGCTTGGAGCCGACTACGGGCTATTTGGCAAGCGTCTGCAGCTTGAGCAATGGAGTCACGGGCGTCGGCGGTGACGGGACGGTCAGCGGATGGGACGAGTATGTCCAGAGGCAGGCCGGCGTGTCACCCGTATAAGAGATAGAACGGAGAGTAACCAGCTGTGTCATGCCGGGAGGTGTTTTAAGCGAACGTCACATAGGGCAAGGCAAGATCCCAGTCTTTGTCGTCGGTGGATCCGCACATAGACAACATGTCTGTTAATGTCCGGTTCGAACGCTCGGTTAGCCCGTTCGTTTGTGGGAGGTATGCTGTGGCAATCTTATGCTTTGGTTGAACATCATCATTTTTATTTTTGAAAAAAAAAAGTTTTCCAGGAAATCAAAAACAGTGCTCTATTGAAACTTTTATTTATGCTTATTTTACTGTCTGATGCGATATATTGCTCTTTTTCTTTTCTCTTTGCCACAAAAAAATGTGATATTGTGTATTGCCCCACTCTGCTGCAATGTACACTGTAAGGGGGCGGAGGATTTGTGAAGCCGCAAATGTACGGCTTTTCCCTGCGCCTCCTTCAACATCTTTGTGGAAAATAAAGCTTGTATGTATGTACGTACGTACGTATGTATGTATGTATGTATGTATGTATGTATGTATGTATGTATGTATGTATGTATGTATGTATGTATGTATGTATGTATGTATGTATGTATGTATGTATGTATGTATGTATGTATGTATGTATGTATGTATGTATGTATGTATGTATGTATGTATGTATGTATGTATGTATGTATGTATGTATGTATGTATGTATGTATGTATGTATGTATGTCTTATCCCTTAAGGACCCTGGGTTGGGCCTTACATAAAGGGGGTAACAAGTAAAGTATTCACGTTGTCATATAATTATAAAGCGAAATAAAAAGCAGAGAGGCAAGTTAACGTTATACATTCTTATGAAACCGTGGTTATTGAAAGGGCAATACGGAAAAAAGACTAATGCGATTTATTTTCTCATATATTTACAGTTCAATACAAAGGTGTATATGCACAATTATTACAAAGACAGAGGAAAAGACAAAGCAGAAAATGTGAAATATACATAGGCTTAGGGAAGAGCTACAGAGCTGTTTGATATATGAGTATAAATGAAAATTTTTAATGATAAGGAGATTATTTGGTAAAGTGAGCTGGTATTAGCTGCCTGAATTTAGAGTTGTCACGTTCATGGACTGTTGGTTCAGGAATCGAGTTTAATTCATCAATGGCCAAGCAATGGTAAGAAGGACTTATCAAATCCGTTTGTCGAACCAGTTATGCGCTGCATGCTCACGAAATTGAAAAGACGACGTGAAGTTCGTACAGGTGGCACTTAAAGGAAGGTTCTCAGGACAGGGCGATTATTATACAGATTATGAGGTAGGCACAGCCGTGAAATCTTCCTTAGATGAGCTAATTGTAAGTATGCGCGCAGTCATGTTAACAGGTGCCCTTACGGTACAAAGTTCGCATGCTCATGCTTGTACCTGTCCTTATATAAGCAGCTCCTTGTCCGATAATGAACACACTTTCTACATTGCCTCCAGACCGTTCAGATGGTGCCAGAAGCGGGGCCGCGACGCGTTTCGCAAGCCGCGTTCACCGCTGATCTTCCTCACCCCCTCGTCCAGCTGCACCCCTAGTGCATTCCTGAGAAAGAAGTATGGCGTCGACGGTTCTTCCACCGCCAAAGCCACTGGAAAGTACGGGTGACGCTTACCAGAACTGGAAAAGTGAGTTCACTCTGTTTTCTGCGGCGACGGGACTAACGAAGCAGCCTAAAGAAGTTCAGGCAGCAACATTTCTTGTCACAATTGGTGAAGAAGCAAGGTGGTGTTCTGTACCTTCAAACTCGCAAATGAGGACGAAAAGCAAGACCTCGATAAGCTGACTGAAAAATTCGAGGCCCACTACAAACCAGCGAAGAATTTGACGTTCAACGAGTTTCGTTTCAGCTCCCGAAATCAACGCGAGGGTGGTGGCTAATCGATATCGGAACTCTTGCTCGCTTGTGCGAATTTGGAGATCTAGAGGACAGACTACTGCGCAGTCGAGTAATTTTAGGAGTTAGAGACAAGGAACTGCAGAGAAACTTGTCTGAAAATCCGTCGTATGCCAAAACAGTGGAAATATGCCCAGCAAGGCAACAAGCGAAGGACCACTTTAACAATACCAGAGAGGCAGAAACAAGCGCTGCAGATGACGGCACCGTACATGCTCGGAAATCGAAAGTTAGCCTCAGAATTTTCCCGAATAGTTATTTCATGGAACACGGAAAAGCAAAGTGCCCTGCGCAAGGCAAGAGCTGTAACAAGTGTGGCGGCCGAAACGACTTCGCGCGTTGGTGTCGTCAACCAGATGCGAGACCAAAGGGCCAAGCATGCAAGATAAAACAGGTCGAAATGGCAGAGGACGATGGCTATTTCCTTCAAACCTTGGAAGTCATTGCAATTGATGGCCACGACCACTGGTCAGCGACTGTCTACATCGCAGGTTCTGCCATACGCTGCCAAATAGATACCGCCCTTATGAAAATGGTCTACAGACTGTCTATAGACATTTTATAGACTCTATAGACGCCCTTTAAACTTAAATTTTTTCAATAGACTGTCTATAGAAAATCTATAGACTAAAGTCTATAACCGCCCTAATTTCCTTTTGTCTATAGATGGTCCATAGACTATCTATAGACTAAAGTCTATAACAGACAATTTTCCTGTCTACAGACGGTCAATAGATTATCTATAGACTAAAGTCTATAAGAGCCTTATTTCATTTTGTCCATATACTGCCTATAGATCATCTATAGACTAAAGTCCATAACAGACATAATTTTCCTTTGTCTATATCCAGCCAATAGATTATCCATAGACTAAAGTCTCTAACAGCCTTAATTTCCTTTCGTCTATAGGTGGTCGATGGACTATTTATAGACTAAAGTCTATAACCGCCTTAATTTTCTTCTGTCTATAAATGGTCCATAGAATATCTGCAGACTAGTCTGTAACAGACGTTTTCTTTGTCAATAGACGGTCAATAGATTATCTATAGACTGAAGTCTATAACTGCCTCATTTTCTTTTGTGCATAGAAAGTCCATAGACCAAAGTCTATAGTAGACATAATTTTCGTTTGTCTATAGGCGGTCAATAGATTTTATATAGGCTGAAGTCTATACCTGCCTTATTTCCTTTTGTCCATAGACAATCTTAAGACCATCTATAGACTAAAGCCTATAACCACCATAAATTTCTTTCGTCTATAGACAATCTATAAACCATCTAAAGGCTAGTCTATAACCGGCTTAGCAGCCATTTGTCTATAGACGACCTATAGACAATTTATAGACCCAAATCTCTAACCGCCTTAATTTCCTATCGTCTATAGACAATCTTTAGACTGCATATAGACTATTGTCTATAGACCTATTATCTATTGTTTATAACAATCCTAATTTTATCTAACAATTTATACACTGCCTTTCGACTAAGTTCATAAAATATCCATTTCTTTTCGCACTGCATGCTGAGTAGAACTGCATCGGGCCGCCGCGGTGGTTAAGTGGTTACGGCGCTCGGCTGCTGATCCGAAAGACGCGGGTTCGTTGCCAGCTGCGGCGGTCAAATTTCGATGGAGGCGAAATTCTTGAGGCCCGTGTGGTGTGCGATGTCAGTGCACGTTAAAGAACCCCAGGCGGTCGAAATTTTCGGAGCCCTTCACAACGGCGTCCCTCATTCCCTGAGTTGGCTTGGGACGTAAAACTCCCACGAACCAAACTTCATCGGGTGACCGCAACTATTGTCAGAGTCCTCCGCTTCCTTTGCTATTTCGGGAATAAAAAAATATCGTCCAACGGCAATGCAATACCTTCCTGTATATTGTTTTTAGAAGCTTTGAAGACCTAATTTTCCTTAAACCGCGACGCATATTGAGAATATAATTAAATAATCTTTAATGCTGACCGGTAGAGCGAGGAAAGGCACCCAGTTCTGAAGTAAGGGTGCTGCAAACTGTACTACATCAAACTAACATGTACACGCTCTCCCTTAAAGGAATCGCTCGAGAATATACCATTACATCGTTCTATCGTTACTGTCCAACACGCTTAATTAAGAAGCATTTCATCAGTGACTGTACATTTATTTCTCCTTATAACCTCCTGTAAAATAAGCGGGAACAACGGGGGTGAGAATTAGAGGATGTGCCCATCTCTCAGAAACATGATTAGAAGAGTCTCAAAGATCATGGTTCTCTGCGGAATTAAGATATGCCATTTATACCTTTGCAGTTTGCCTTCACGTGAAAAAGTGCTGCGACTCAACAATCAGAAACCTAAGATATTTTCGGTCTTCGCCGTACACCTGCTGCATCAGAGGCGATAACACGCTGTTGTCCATACCGGTTTTCCAAACACGAGCACACGCCAAAAAGACGTCATGCTATGCAGCATTATAATAATTTGAAAAGGGCTCCACATACTGTTCGATGGGAGATGAGGCGCGCATGGAATAAGTAGTAAGGCTTTGGTTTTGGTTTTCGCGAAAGTAATAAGGTTTTTAAAGCGCGAGTGGAGAATTTATGCTTTAAACCAAAGGTCCTTTGTGTTCTTGGATGCTAGAGCAAGCGACACTTGGCAAGAGTGCAACCAATATAGACATGACCGTGAAATTGGTTTCTTTCACTTTTTACCCCCTTTTGCCCGGAGTCGGCGGAAAATCATCCGGGCAGCAAACGACCGTGTGCGCCAGTGTGTCGGCGTCGGCGGAGTTTTCTCTCGTGGATTACGTTTTGATTGAAATTCAACTGAATCATCCACTTACGGTAAGTCTACACGATTATTTTTATTCATTTGGTCTCCTTAGCCACTCTAAGCAGTGCTGTGTGGGCAGAGCTGATTATGCGCGCAGCGACAAACTTCCTATCCACGTTTGTAAGCGGCGTTTGTAAGCACGTTTGTGTGAGCAGCGGCAGCCGCCATGTTTTTGAATAATGCGATTACGTCTGTGCCGCTATGTCTTTCCTAACGCGCGGAAAGGCACATGGTGCGAAACCCGGGACGGTAAGCCCTCCTCGCGAGCACTCTACTGGCTTTTCTGTGTTGAAAGGTAGGTGCGCAGCCAGAAATATCGCTTAGCCAGTGAGTGAAGGCCGAAATGAAACTATGCGTTAGAGCCATGTGAGCACGATTTGCTTGGCATCTGCGGAAACGCACAATCAAGTTGTGAGGTGGATTACATTTATTTTTTATTCTTTGTGTTATCGCCTGTCGGGACCATGGAGTGCTGTTCATTGAGAGGTGTGGATTAATTGCTTGTTGTAGGCGCTCACTCGGTGTGCGTCGTGGGCAGCGACGTTTCACCAAATATGTTTTTTAACGCTATTGACTAGAGCTCGACTCGTTTGTCAAAGTTGTAGTGAAGCGGCGGTGGAGGAATGCTTATAGATTGATGGATGAAAAGAAAAAAAAAAGTGGTTGCCGGCGCAAATCGCGAGCGTGTTCAAACACCGCGAAGAACCTACGAGCTGCATCCCGTCTCCCCTTTCGTTGCACACGTATGGATTCGTCGATCCCTTTTATCCGAGCCGTTGGCCGCCGCCGCTGGCCTGCGGGCAGTTCATTTCGATAGCTGAGTAAAGGTCGCCCCTACAAGAGATGGCTTACATTTCGCTCCGAGAGGCTCGTTCATGAACCCCGCTTACGCGTGCACAAATTTCTCCTGTACCAATTGTGCGAGAGGCAGAGTATGCGTTTCTCATCTCAGACTGCTACATTACAAAAACGCCAATGTAACTTGGCGCTTATTTTCGCCACGAATGCAATTCTGCTCGCGCTGTTTGATGAACACGTTAATTGTTTAAATGAAATAATTCTTACTTTGAACATCTTCGTGGCGTTCGTTGATTTTTCTATCATTGTTAGTTTAGGGTACCTGCATGCAAGTGTCTCCTTTTTACTGCTCTGTCCGGGCTGCACTTGAATTAAAAATTAACTGAATTTGAGATGGTATTTCATCCTTACAATAATGAGCTTGTTGTCTGAAGTTCACGTCTGGTTCTGAAATGGTGCTGCTGCAACCACTATGTGCTGTTTGAGTATTTCTGAATAATGAGCACGGCATGGAAGCGCTGTAACCCGCTTGTTCCAAAGAGCGCATGCAGATGTATGGGTATGCTGTTTCGTCTTAGTGTTTCAAGTTGTGGGCGCAAAACCGTGTTGAACTGGTTCGCAGTCTGCCCGGTAGGTTTTGCATGGCTTGTGGCCGTATGAGTATCAGCATACGTACCAGGCTTCATGCAGGGTATTTTGAAGCGCTTGTTCAATAGCGGGTATAAGAATAAATGCTTGAATATTCTCCAGTTGGGATCCTTTTGCAAGGAGCGCTGAATGTACGTTTTATGGGGAAGCATTCTCAACAGCTATTAGCGAGTCAATGATGATAAGTGGCACAAGTTTTCTAAGTATTTTATTCCAATTAATATAAAGGGAATACATACAGAGGTCAGTTTCGCAGTAGGTATTTAGTGTAGACGTAGAGTGCTGCACGGAATGTGGATATTAGTTTCAATGTTTTATGACAGCCACTTAGAATTTGTCATACATAATTACTGAAATGATGGATCCAGCGCGATGGCTCAGTGGTTATCTTCTTCTTCAGGTGCTCAAGTTATCGTCACCACTGCAAAGTAGCGACGATAACTGCGAGCATCACAAAAACATCTCTGCCTCTGTACAGATTCCCCACTGTGCAGCCGTACATCTCAGTGGTCATCGCACGTGCCCTGAAGACAGACGGTAGTCTCGAGCAGCGGACCAGTAAGGCGTGGTCGTCGGTGTCACCCGGAAATCCGGCACAGCATTAACGGCTCACTGTGGGCTATAAAGAAGATTCCTTCCACTGGGACCTCACTTGGTAGCGGTGACCGTAACTGCGAGCATCATGTACCCGTCTCTGCCTTTGTGCAGGTTTGTGCATAATTATGCCTCACTCAATGTGATTTTGTTTTCCTTTTATGGCGTCGCTGCTGCTAAGTGGATGGGGTTTTTGTAAAAGATCTGAGCGTACTATAGCTCGTTGTTGTGCTTGCCGTCTTCCACTCACTGATAGCATCTTTGCAACATGCTCAGTGTGCAAATTTAATTTTTATCGTGGTACATGTGCGGGAATAACAGAAGAATCTTTGAATGCTAAGCGCGAAGCTAAAAAGAAAGCATGGAAATGTGACTCTTGTCGAGGCAAACACAAGGGCACAAGCACCACAGAAAATCCGCAGCATGATTCCGACATGATACTCAGATTACTGCAGACTGAAACGAAGCTTTATGCTCTTTTGCCTTTGTCAAAAAAGTTTGATGCATTTGAGTCGCAAATGCAGTTGCTCTCTGATAAGTTTGACGACTTTCAGAACCACTTGACTGTTCAAGAAAAAACTACAAAAGAACTAACGAAGTGAGTTGAAGGGCTGGAATCTAACAATGTAAGTAGTGATATAACTCAGCTGAAGCAGGACCTAGATGATTTGGTGTGGCGTAGTCGCTTTATAACCCTAGAGCTTCATATATTGACTGAAACCCAGGATAAGGACTTGCTAAGCAAAGTAAATGAGATTGTAGAAAAGCTGCAATTAAGGCTGTTACACAAGACGACATTACCGCTGTGCATTACTACACAGGGCTGAACTGACGAAAACATTTCTAACCTTTTCAACATGCACTTTGTAGAAGTTGGTGCCTCAAATGATATTCATGGTACATTATCGTGTGAACAATACATGAATGTTCCATGTACTCAAGCTTTATTTCTCGCTCCAACTTGCGCCAAAGAAGTCCTCAACATAATAATTACGCTGAAGGACAACTGTGCATTAGCCTACGATGATGTGGAAGTTTCCTCGTGAAAGCTGTAGCCGCACTGATAACTCCAGTCCTTATGCATATATGCAACTGAATACTTCAAGTAGGGATATTTTCAAACCAAATAAAGCTTGCGCGTGTTCCAGCTATTGATAAAGGTGGTGCTTTTGAAGACTTGAACAACTATAGACCAATGTCAGTGCTTCAAGTCTTTTCAAAAGTTGCTGAACACATGATGAACAAAATAATTGTCGATTTCCTCACTCTGCATAACTTGATAGTAAAAGAGCAGTTTGGGTTCAGAAAGAATAAGGCAACTGAAACTGCTTTACTTTATATTAAAGAGAAAATTCCTGACAACATTATAAAATGAAAGCTTACTTTGGGATTATTTATTGATTTCAGGAAAGCCACTGTTTCTGTCCATCATGATATATTATTAATAAATCTACCGTACTATGGAATCCAAGGTACAGCACATGTCCTGATGGAAAGCTGTTTAATTTGCAGGGAACAATACTCCACAATAAAAAGCATCGCATCCGATCGAGGCACTATTAAATGCGGAGTTCCGTAGGGTCCATTCTAGGCCCCATATTGTTTTTGATATATATGAGTGATACTGTAAAGACCCCAGGCTGCTCTGAAATGTTATTACATGCAGATGACACTGATGTATTTTTTTCAGGTTGCAACGAAAGCTTCGTTTACAGGGAAGCAAAGGAATGGCTTCAATATTTAGACGTTTGGTTAACCGTTAATAGACTAGACCTGAAGATAAACAAGACGGAATACCGGATTTTCAATCCTAAAGGTAGAAAAAAAGATAGAGAGTTCAAATTGAAGTTCTGGAATAACATTATCAACCAATCTAAGAGGATTTTCTTTCTAGGTGTTATCTTTCATGAAACGTTTCTCTGGAATTCGCACACAAAAGCTCTCTGAATTTAACTTTCACGTGGTTTTGGCATATTAATCAGGTTGCCAGTGAAGCAACACACTTACTATGCTCTCTTTGATTCACGTTTATCATACTGCTCCCGGCTATCGTCAGACACAACACAAAGGAACCTTGATAAGCTGCGCCCTCTGCAAAAGCGCTCAATATGTGGTATTCGAAAATTCCAAGAATAGAACATTGCTTGCCATACATTAAAATCTATGACATACTAGAGATTAGAAACCAATTCAAATATAAGTTATTTCTCGAAATCGTGCACCAGTATATGTTAAACCGTTCAAATATTGAGGTTCAATACAAAAAGAAACACACTCCACATCTCCTTAGGGAAGATAAAACACAGGTGCCCCGATCTCGCACCAACTATGGTGATGTGAGATTATGTATGCAAATAACAAATTTATTCTATCAATATTCAGCCATGTTTGAATTATTACTAATCTACCCATCACTACCTAAATAAAACACTAAGACATATGTACCTAATGGAATAATAAGTCAAAAGAATTTCTTTTGTGTCATGGATGATATTTCGGTGTTTTGTACGTATAAATAGTATTCGGGAATCAGTAAACCTTTTTTTTCATATACAGAAGCATGCACACACTCCTCAAGGTTGTCCATTTGTTTGTTTTGTGTGCTCACATACATATTGGTTGTTGTACGATGTACTGTACTGCAAATGTGTTCGAATAGGCCTATAGTGGTTGCCACTGCTGTCAGGGGTGGGATGGCCTCATTAGGCAACAATGCCATTAGCCTTGTCACCCAGGAGAAATTTTGTATATTTTTGTCCCAAATAAACCGTACTACTACTACAACCTGAATGATGCAGGTTCGATCCTGGTCTAGCCGGTCGCGTTTTCATAGAGGCAAAATGCTAGAGGCCTGTGTTCTTTGCAATGTCAGTGCACGGTAAGAAACCGCAAGTGGCCGAAATTACTCCGCAACCTTTCACTACGGCGCCTCTCATAGCCTGAGTAACCTTGGGTTTTTGAACCACATAAAACCAAACCAAAACATCGACTAGCTTTCTTGAATGGGATAGCCAGGATATATATGCCTTGTGTTGTAAAGCGCATTTGTAGAGATGGAGTGGGAATTTTTTTTTCGGTTCCTCTTATTTTTTCCTCCCACTGTACAGGTCAATATGCCCAGATGACTGACTGCAGACAACAGGTCGCTAGATTACTTCTGAGGAAACTATATTCAGACCATTACTTTCAACATTTATTTTTATGTGGTGCATTCTTATGGTGCATGTATTGCATATTCCTTGCCTGCATAGCTTGGAAATAAAGTAAATTGTAAGCATATTGATCGTCATGTCATTTGTGGAGACCATGTGGTGACCTTTTTCAATAGTTGTAGACTCTCTATAGGCAGTCTACAGACAATGGTCTATTAAGGTTTTTAGACAGAGCTCTATAGACTGTCTATAGACAAACGTCTACAGCATTGCCAGGTCACATAACTGTGGAATGTATATATACAGTCTATAGACCTATGTCTACTGGATCAGTAGATTTGTATATAGACAGAAATCTACAGGAATTGTATGGCTAAGTCTATGGATCATCTATATACTGCCTATAGGCCTGTGTCTATTATCAGAAGACATTTGTCTATAGACAGTCTATGGACAGAAGTCTATAGGAAGTGATAGGAAGTCTGTAGGAAGTGTAAGAAGAAATTTTTGTAAGGGCAATCTTTTTCCCTCTGACTGTCACGTGGTTTTTGGCATATATCGCGCTGGGTTTTCCTCGATAATAAAGAGTTGTTTGTCAGCGCCCGTCCTGTCGTCAGTGTTTTTTCTTCTCGTGTCCCCGTGTGTTTCCGTGCTGGTCATTTCGAAAAAGTAGCGCCGTGGTAGACTGCGCTGCACTGGCGACCGGACGCTCAATCTTCGTCGTCTTTTATATGTGCCCGAAAAAGGACCGTAGTGTAGAGCAGCGCTCTTGTGCTAGTTTCGTAGTGATATTTCTGAGTGTCGCTTCGGGCGGGACGCAACAGTTGGCTCTGCCCTTACAAAAATTTCTTTAGACAGTCCATAGACTGTCTATGAACTTTAGTCTAAGATGTCTATAGACTGTCTATAGACAAATCCTTTAGACCAGTTTATAGACAATCTAAAGATTTATGGCCATACACTTTTAGTAGTTTTTGTCTATAGACAGTCCATAGACAAATGTCTACTGAAAATAGGTAGGTCCATGGACAGGCCATAGACACAGGTCCATAGACAGTCTATAGAAGATTTATCGATTTACGGCCTTACACTTCCTATAGACTTCTGTCTATAGACCGTCTATAGACAAATGTCTACTGATGATAGACACATGTCTATAGGCAGTGTATAGATGATCTATAGACTTAGCCATACACTTCCTGTAGATTTCTGTCTATAGACAAGTCTACTGGTTCAGTAGACATAGGTCTATAGACTGTATATAGACATTCCACAGTTATGTGACCTGGCAATGCTGTAGACATTTGTCTATAGAGAGTCTATAGAGCTCTGTCTAAAAAACCTTCATCTTGAAGCAGCGCGAAACACAGGACAAGAGGAAGAAATATGAGACGACACGAGCGCTTTACATGAGACGAAAAGCGCTCGTGTCGTCTCATGTTTCTTCCTCTTGTCCCGTGTTTCGCGCTGCTTCAAGATGAATACATTCCAACTCGACAGGTTTTCTGTTCTCGTTAAAAAACCTTAATTGACCATTGTCTGTAGACTGCCTATAGAGAGTCTACAACTGTTGAAAAAGGTCACCACACGGTCTTCACAAATGACATGACGATCAATATACATACAATTTAGTTTATTTCCAAGCTATGCAGGCAAGCAATATGCAATACATGCACTATAAGAATGCACCACATAAAAATAAATGTTGAAAGTAATGGTCCGACTATAGTTTCCTCAGAAGCAATCTTTCGACCTGTTGTCTGCAGTCAGTCATCCGGGTATATTGACCTGTACAGTGGGAGGAAAAAATAAGAGGAACTGAAAAAAATTCCTACTCCATCTCTACAAATGCGCTTTACAACACAAGGCATATATATCCTGGCTATCCCATTCAAGAAAGCTTGTCGATGTTTTGGTTTGGTTTTATGTGGTCCAAAACCCAAGGTGACTCAGGCTATGAGAGGCGCCGTAGTGTAAGGTTGCGGAGTAATTTTGGCCACCTGCGGTTTCTTACCGTGCACTGACATTGCATAGAACACAGGCCTCTAGCATTTTGCCTCTATCAAAATGCGACCAGCTAGACCAGGATCGAACCTGCATTATTCAGGTTGTAGTAGTAGTACGGTTTATTTGGGACTAAAAATATACAAAATTTGTCCTGGGTGAGAAGGCTAATGGCATTGTTGCCTGATGAGGCCATCCAACCCCTGACAGCAGTGGCAACCCCTATAGGCTTAATCGAACACGTTTGCAGTACTGTACATCGTACAACAACCAATATGTATGCAAGCACACAAACCAAAACAAATGGACAACCTTGAGGACTGTGTGCATGCTTCTGTATATGGAAAAAAAAGGCTTACAGATTCCCGAATACTATTTACATGTACAACACACCAAAATATCATCCATGACACAAAAGAAATTCTTTGACTTATTATTCCATTAGGTACATATGTCTTAGTGTTTTCTTTAGGTAGTGATGGGTAGATTAGTAATATTTCAAAGATCGCTGGATATTGATTCAATAAATTTGCTATTTGCATACATAATCTCACGTCACCATAGTTGGTGCGAGATCGGGGCACCTGTATTTTATCTTCCCTAAGGAGATGTGGAGTGTGTTTCTTTTTGTATTGAACCTCAATATTAGAACGGTCTAACATATACTGGTGCTCGATTTCCAGAAATAACTTATATTTGTATAGGTTACTGATCTCTAGTATGTCATAGATCTTAATGTATGGCAAGCAATGTTCTATTTTTGGAATTTTCGAATACCACATATTGAGCGCTTTTGCAGAGGGCACTGCAGCTAATCAAGGTTCCTTTGTGTTGTGTCTGACTATAGCCGGGAGAAGTATGTTAAACGTGAATCAAAGAGAGCATAGTAAGGTTGTTGCTTCACTGGCAACCTGATTATTATGCCAAAAACACGTGAAAGTTAAATTCAGAGAGCTTCTGTGTGCGAATCCCAGAGAAACGTTTCATAAAAGATAACACCTAGAAAGAAAATCCTCTTAGACTGGTTGATAATGTTATTCCAGAACTTCAATTTGAACTCTCTATCTTTTTTGCTACCTTTAGGATTGAAAATCAGGTATTCCGTCTTGTTTATCTTCAGGTCTAGTCTATTAAAGGTTAACCAAAAGTCTAAATTTTGAAGCCATTCCTTTGCTTCCCTGTAAACGAAGCGTTCGTTGCAACCTGAAAAAAATACACCAGTGTCATCTGTATGTAATACCATTTCGGAGCAGCCTGGGGTGTTTACAATATCACTCATATATATCAAGAATAATATGGGGCCTAGAATGAACCCTATGGAACTCAGTATTTGTTAGTGCCTCGATCGGATGCGATGCTCTTTATTGTGGTTTATTGCTCCCTGAAAATTAAACAGCTTTCCATCAGGACATGTGCTGTACCTTGGATTCCATAGTACGGTAGCTTTATTAATATTATATCATGATGGACAGAATCAAAGGCTTTCCTGAAATCAAGAAATAAACCCAAAGTAAGCTTTTATTTCTTAATGTTGTCAGGATTTTTCTGTTTAATATAAAGTAAAACAGTTTCAGTTGCCTTATTCATTCTGAATCCAAACTGCTCTTTTACTATCAAGTTATGCAGAGTGAGGAAATCGACAATTCTTTTGTTCATCATGTGTTCAGCAACTTTTGAAAAGACTGAAAGCACTGACATTGGTCTATAGTTGTTCAAGTCTTCAAAAGCACCACCTTTATCAATAGCTGGAACACGCGCAAGCTTAATTTGGTTTGAAAATATCCCTACTTGAAGTATTCAGCTGCATATATGCGTAAGGACTGGAGTTATCAGTGCGGCTACAGCTTTCACGGGGAAACTTTCACATCATCGTAGGCTGATGCACAGTTGTCCTTCAGCGTCATGATTATGTTGAGGACTTCTTCGGCGCAAGTTCGATCGAGAAATACAGCTTGAGGACATTGAACATTCATGTATTGTTCACACGATAATGTACCATGAATATCATTTGAGGCACCAACTTCTACAAAGTGCATGTTGAAAAGGTTTGAAATGTTTTCGTCAGTTCAGCCCTGTGTTGGTAATGCACAGCGGTAATGTCGTCTTGTGTAATAGCCTTAACTTGCAGCTTTTCTACAATCTCATTTACTTTGCTTAGCAAGTCCTCATCCTGGGTTTCAGTCAATATATGAAGCTCTAGGGTTAGAAAGTGACTACGCCACACCAAATCATATAGGTCCTGCTTCAGCTGAGTTATATCACTACCTACATTGTTAGATTCCAGCCCTTCAACTCGCTTCGTTAGTTGTTTTGTAGTTTTTTCTTGAATAGTCAAGTGGTTCTGAAAGTCGTCAAACTTGTCAGAGAGCAACTGCATTTGCGACTCAAATGCATCAAACTTTTTTGACAAAGGCAAAAGAGCATTAAGCTTCGTTTCAGTCTGCAGTAATCTGAGTATCACGTCGGAATCATGCTGCGGATTTTCTGTGGTGCTTGTGCTCTTGTGATTGCCTCGACAAGAGTCACATTTCTATGCTTTCTTTTTAGCTTCGTGCTTAGCATTGAAAGATTCTTCTGTTATTCCCGCACATGCACCACGATGAAAATTAAATTTGCACTCTGAGCATGTTGCAAAGATGCTATCAGGGAGTGGAAGACGGCAGGCACAACAACGAGCTATAGTACGCTCAGATCTTTTACAAAAACCCATCCACCTAGCAGCAACGACGACATAAAAGGAAAAAAAATCAGATAGAAGAGTGAGGCCTAATTATGCACAAACCTGCACAAAGGCAGAGACGGTTACATGATGCTCGCAGTTACGGTCACCACTACCAAGTGAGGTCCCAGTGGAAGGAATCTTCTTTATAGCCCACAGTGAACCGTTAATGCTGTGTCGGATTTCCGGGTGACACCGACGACCACGCCTTACTGGTCCGCTGCTCGAGACTACCGTCTGTCTTCAGGGCACGTGCGATGACCACTGAGATGTACGGCTGCACAGTGGGGAATCTGTACAGAGGCAGAGATGTTTTTGTGATGCTCGCAGTTATCGTCGCTACTTTGCAGTGGTGACGATAACTTGAGCACCTGAAGAAGAAGATAACCACTGAGCCATCGCGCTGGATCCATCATTTCAGTAATTATGTATGACAAATTCTAAGTGGCTGTCATAAAACATTGAAACTAATATCCACATTCCGTGCAGCACTCTACGTCTACACTAAATACCTACTGCGAAACTGACCTCTGTATGTATTCCCTTTATATTAATTGGAATAAAATACTTAGAAAACTTGTGCCACTTATCATCATTGACTCGCTACGAGCTGTTGAGAATGCTTCCGCAAATAAGTACATTCAGTGCTCCTTGCAAAAGGATGTCAACTGGAGAATATTCAAGCATTTATTCTTATACCCGATATTGAACAAGCGCTTCAAAATACCCTGCATGAAGCCTGGTAGGTATGCTGATAATCATACGGCCACAAGCCATGCAAAGCCTACCGGGAAGACTGCGAACCAGTTCACCACGGTTTTGCGCCCACAACATGAAACACTAAGACGTAACAGCATACTCATACACCAGCGTGCGTTCTTTGGAACAAGCGGGTTACAGCACTTCCATGCCGTGCTCATTATCCAGAAAAACTCAAACAGCACATAGTGGTTGCCGCAGCACCATTTCAGAACCAGACGTGAACTTCAGACAACAAGCTCATTATTGTAAGGATGAAATACCATCTCAAATTCCGTTAATTTTTACTTCAAGTGCAGCCCGGACAGAGCAGTAAAAAGGAGACACTTGCATGCAGGTACCCTAAACTAACCCTGATAGAAAAATCAACGAAAGCCACGAAGACGCTCAAAGTAAGAATTATTTCATTTAAACAATTAACGTGTTCATCAAAAGGCGCAGCCATAAAAAAACAGCGCGAGCAGAATTTCTTTGGTGGCGAAAATAAGCGCCAAGTTACATTGGCGTTTTTGTAATGTAGCAGTCTGAGATGAGAAACGCATACTCTGCCTCTCGCACAATTGGCACTGAAGAAATTTGTGCCCGCGTAAGCGGGGTTCATGAACGAGCCTCTCGGAACGAACTGTAAGCCATCTCTGGTCGAGGCGACCTTTACTCAGCTTTCGAAATGAATTTCCCGCAGGCCAGCGGCGGCGGCCAACGGCTCGGATAACAGGGATGGACGAATCCATACGTGTGCAATGAAAGGGGAGACGGGATGCAGCTCGTAGGTTCTTCGCGGTGTTTGTACACGCTCGCGATTTGCGCCGGCAACCACTTTTTTTTTCACCCATCACTCTATTAGCATTCCTCCACCGCCGCTTCACTACAACTTTGACAAACGCCTCGAGCTCTAGCCAATAGCGTTAAAAAAACATATTTGGTGAAGCGTCGCTGCCCACGACGCGCACCGAGTGAGCGGCTACAACAAACAAGCAATTAATGAACACCTCTCAATGAACAGCACTCCATGGTCCCTACAGGCGATAACACAAAGAATAAAAAATAAATGTAATCCACCTCAGAACTTGATTGTGCGTTTCCGCAGATGCCAAGTAAATCGTGCTCACACGGCTGTAACGCATAGTTTCATTTCGGCCTTCACTCACTGGCTAAGCGATATTTCTGGCTGCGCACCTACCTTTCAACATGGAAAAACCAGTAGAGTGCTCGCGAGGAGGGCTTACCGTCCCGGGTTTCGCACCGTGTGCCTTTCCGCGCGTTAGGAAAGACATAGCGGCACAGACGTAAGCGCATTATTCGAGAACATGGCGGCTGCCGCTGCTCACACAAACGTGCTTACAAACGCCGCTTACAAACGTGGATAGGAAATTTGTCGCTGCGCGCATAATCTGCTCTGCCCACACAGCACTGCTTAGAGTGGCTAAGGAGACCAAATGAATAAAAATAATCGTGTAGACTTACCGTAAGTGGATAATTCAGTTGAATTTCAATCAAAACGTAATCCACGAGAGAAAACTCCACCGACGCCGACACACCGGCGGACACGGTCGTTTGCTGCCCGGATGATTTTCCGCCGATTCCGGGCAAAAGGGGTAAAAACTGAAACAAACCAATTTCACGGTCATGTCTATATTGGTTGCACTCTTGCCAAGTGTCGCTTGCTCTAGCATCCAAGAACACAAAAGACCTTTGGTTTAAAGCATAAATTCTCCACTCGCGCTTTAAAAACCTTATTACTTTCGCAAAAACCAAAACCGAAGCCTTACTACTTATACCATGCGCGCCGCATCTCCCATCGAACAGTATGTGGCGCCCTTTTCAAATTATTATAATGCTGCATAGCATAACGTCTTTTTGGCGTGTGCTCGTGTTTGGAAAACCGGTATGGACAACAGCGTGTTATCGCCTCCGATGCAGCAGGTGTACGGCGAAGAACGAAAATATCCTGGGTTTTTGATTGTTGAGTCGCAGCACTTTTTCACGTGAAGGCAAACTGCAATGGCATATCTTGGCATATCTGAATTCCGCAGAGAACTATGATCTTTGAGACTCTTCTAATCATGTTTCTGAGAGATGGACACATCCTTGAATTCTCACCCCCGTTGTTCCCCCTTATTTTACAGGAGGTTTCAAGGAGAAATAAATGTACAGTCACTGATGAAATGCTTCTTAATTAAGCGTGTTGGACAGTAACGATAGAACGATTTAATGGTATATTCTCGAGCGATTCCTTTAAGGGAGAGCGTGTACATGTTAGTTTGATGTAGTACAGTTTGCAGCACCCTTACTTCAGAAGTGGGTGCCTTTTCTCGCTCTACCGGTCAGCATTAAAGATTATTTAATTATATTCTCAATATGCGTCGCGGTTTAAGGAAAATTAGGTCTTCAAAGCTTCTAAAAACAATATACAGGAAGGTATTGCATTGCCGTTGGACGATATTTTTTTATTCCTGAAATAGCAAAGGAAGCGGAGGACTCTGACAATAGTTGCGGTCACCCGATGCAGTTTGGTTCGTGGGGGTTTAACGTCCTAAGCCAACTCAGGGAATGAGGGACGCCGTTGTGAGGGGCTCCGGATATTTCGACCGCCTGGGGTTCTTTAACGTGCACTGACATCGCACACCACACGGGCCTCATGAATTTCGACTCCATCGAAATTTGACCGCCGCGGCTGGCAACGAACCCGCGTCTTTCGGGTCAGCAGCCGAGCGCCGTAACCACTTAACCACCGCGGCGGCCCGATGCAGTTCTACTCATCATGCAGTGCGAAAAGAAATGGATATTTTATGCACTTACTCGAGAGGCAGTGTATAAATTGTTAGATAAAATTAGGATTGTTATAAACAATATACAATAGGTATGTAGACAATAGTCTATATGCAGTCTAAAGATTGTCTATAGACGATAGGAAATTAAGGCGGTTAGAGGTTTTGGTCTATAAATTGTCTATAGGTCATCTATAGACAAATGGCTGCTAAGCCGGTTATAGACAAATCTTTAGATGGTTTATAGGTTGTCTATAGACGAAAGAAAATTATGGTGGTTATAGGCTTTAGTCTATAGATGGTCTAAAGATTGTCTACGGACAAAAGGAAATAAGGCAGATATTGAGTTTAGTCTATATAAAATCTATTTACTGCCTATAGACAAAGGAAAATTGTCTACTATAGACTTTGGTCTATAGATGGTCTATAGACTTTCTATGCAAAAAAGGACATGAGGCAGTTATAGACTTCACTCTATAGATAATCTGTTGACCGTCTATAGACAAAAAATTGTCTGTTACAGAGTAGTCTACAGATATTCTATGGACCATCTATAGACAGAAGAAAATTTAGGCGGTTATAGACTTTAGTCTATAGATAGTCTATGAACCACCTATAGACGGAAGGAAATTAAGGCTGTTATAGACTTTAGTCTATAGATAATCTGTTGGCTGGATAATGACAGGAAAATGGTCTGTGATTAACTTTAGTCTGTAGATCATCTATAGACAGTCTATAGACGAAAGGAAATAAGGCGGTTATAGAGTTTAGTTTATAGATAATATATTGACCGTCTGTAGACAAAGGAAATTTGTCTGTTATAGACTTTAGTCTATAGATAGTCTATGGACCATCTATAGACGAAAGGAAATTGATGTGGTTATAGACTTTATTCTATAGATTATCTATAGACAGTCAATTGAAAAAGATTCGTCTAAAGGGCGTCTATAGAGTCTATAAAAAGTCTATAGACAGTCTATAGACCATTTTTATGAGACCCAATCCAGTCATCAAAGGGGCGGCCAACACATGTATAAACAAGAAGGCAAAAAAACAAAAAAAATAAAAAGGGCGCGAAACTCTATGAAGTGAATATATAAGAAAGCACTTTAACCAGCAAAAAATCAAGAAAAACATGCGTGCCAAAAAACATCGTGGCCAAAGGCCGGTGTCAAGAACACATTAACAGCAACAACGAGCGAGCCTAAAAGGGCCCAAGCAAGCGGAGCAAAAGCAGAGTCACAAATCTAAAATAAGATAAAACGTCATACAACCCTACGGATGCCAATAAAACTAGAAACAAACGAATACAAGCTAAAATGGAGCAAAAAAACTCGTCAACGCCAAGAAGGTAACAGGCAAGAAACAGTCTACATGTAAACACAATTTGGACGATTACAACTAATGAGCCGTACAAAAAGCCTCAGGAGAAGAATCCGGACCGGCTAACATAAGAAAACTTCATGAGCAAACGGGGAGTGGCAGGCGAACAGGCAAAATCAGGAATCTTTAGGCATGGCCAAGGAAGCGCATTTCTTTCTCGTGCAGTGAAATTGAGGGCGTGCTTACGCAACTATCCCCTGCCTTAGCAATCAAGTAGGCCTCAATGACCTCCCTTTCTGTTTTGTTTATTAAACTTCTATGAACCTTGTATCCTCTAATAAGGTCTACACTTGGGGGGAGGCTGGTTGCAGTGGTCTGCTAGATTACCTCTAGACCCTCTACCTACGTTGGGGAATTGCTCCCTGGCCCTGACATTAAAGCATCTTCCCGTCTGGCCTATGTACGCACTACCGCACGTTGGGGGTATCTGATAGACAACCCCAGTCCGGCAGTGTGTGTACCATTGCCCGTGTCTCGTAGTGCAGGTCGGCTGTCTTGCCTTGTTGTTCAAGACACATATCTTCGAAAGCTTGCACTGTGCGGAAAAGACGACCTGGACGTTCTACCGTCCTGCTATCTTTCTTACGTTGCGGGACATCTTGTGAAGGTATGCTATGATTGCAACGCGTTTCTTCTCTCGCTCCTTCCTAACCTGGCTCCCCTATAAATTTTTAAGCATAACCTCACATATATTAGCCACCAATGAAGGCGTGTACCCGGCAGAGTAGAGGCGCTGTACCTGGTTCTCAAAGCTTGATTCCGCCATATCCACACAGCTCTTGGCTAACGCCGCGTGAAGTGCGCTTGTTGCTACATTCTTTTTGCTAGCTTAGAGTGCGCGCTGTCAAATGGTAGCAAACTCTTTTTAGACCTTACTTTGAAATACCAGCAAACATGGTCGTCCTTAAAAAGAACCAAGAAGTCTAAAAACTGTAAGCGCTTCCTGGATCATGCCTAAAGATTCCTGATTTTGCATGTTCGCCTGCCACTTCGCGTTGGCTCATAAAGTTTTCTTATGTTAGCCGGTGTGCACTATTCTCCTCAGGTTTTTGGTGCGGCTAAAAAGTTGTAATCGCCCAAATTGGGTTTTACGTGTAGACTGTTTTTTACCTCTTACCTTCTTGGCGTTGACAAATTTTTGCTCTATTTTAGGCTTTATTCGTTTGTTTTTTTAGTTTTTTTGCGGCATCCGCAGGGTTGTAGAACGTTTTATCTGATTTTAGATTTCTGAATCTGCTTTTGCTTCGCTTGCTTGGGCCCTTTTAGGCTCGCTCGTTGTTGCTGTGAAGTGTTCTTGACACCACCCTTTGGCCACGATGTTGTTTGACACGCGTGTTTTCCTTGGTTTTTGCTGGTTAAAGTGCTGTTTAATATGTTCACATCATAAAGTTTCATGCTCTTTTTCATTTTTTGTGGTTTTTTCCTTCCGGTTTATACATTTGTTGGCCGCCCCTTCATGAGTGTGGATTGGGTTGTAATCTTTGGCCCCCGGACTGTCACGTGGTTTTTGGCATATATTGTGCTGGGTTTTCCTCAAAAATAGAGTTGTTAGTCAGCGCCCGTCCTGTCGTCAGTGTTTTTTTCTTCTCGTGTCCCCGTCTGTTTCCGAGCTGGTCATTTCGAATCATATCCCACAAACTTGCCCATTCGGCAATTTTGATTGAACTCTGTTTTTTTATCGTGAAACTAGCAGTTCCTGTTACATTGAGTGGCAAGGTGGCTGAACGCTTAGGGCTAATTGGCCGCATAAACTCCATGGACGCCTTGGAAACTAAGGAAATAATGGAAAGATTTGGAGATGTTTTTTTGTTCTACGGGCTGGGAGAATTCAAAGACGTAGCCTACCACATGGAGCTTAAACCTGAAGCTCGAGGCGTCGTCAAGCCAGCACGACGAATCGCCATCGCCCTTCAGGAGCGCGTCCGAGCTGAGCTGGATCGGATGGAGCACGACGGCGTCGTTGCTAAGTTAACAGAACCGACTTCCTGGTCTAATCACGTGGTTGTGGTAGTAAAGAAATAAAACATACGCATATGCTTGGACCTATTTGACTTAAATAAGGCACTTCTGAGAGAGCACTACCACATGCAGACGTTAGACGATATCCTTCCGCGGCTGCATGGCGCGAAATTCTGTTATACTCTGGATGCATCGTCAGGATTCTGGCAGATTAAGCTGGATGAGCCGAGCTCCCGCTTATGAACTATGAGCACGCCCTACGGGCAATAGAGATTCCTGCACATACCTTTCGGCATCGCTTCCGCACCGGAAATTTTTCGGCGGGTGATGCACCAGGTACTAGAGGGCTTGAGGGGCATTGCCATCGTTATGGTCGACATATTGGTTTGGGGCAGTCGCGAGAGCAACACGAGAGAAATTTAGTAGTTTTGTTGTCCCGGTGTACACATCACAACCTGAAGCTCAATAAGAACAAGTGAAATTTCCTCCAGCCCAGAGTCCGCTACATGGGCCAAAATCTGACTCCAGAGGGGCTGTGCCTGGACCAGAGCAGAGTTCAAGACATCATGCAAGTTGCGCCACCCCAATATCGTAAGGAACTGCAAGTTTTCTTTGGCATGATCGACTTCGTGGCGTGGTTCGTTCCTAACATATCCACGTTGTCAGCGCCGCTTCGCGAGCTGTTGAAAACGGACGTCGCGTGGGTCTGGACAGACCAGCAAGACAGCAGCTTTCGTCAGCTTCGGGCGACCCTCACAAAGGCGCCAGTACTTGCCTATTTTAACCAAGGAAAACCATGGACCTTGTCAGTATAAAGACGCCAATCAGCATGGAGTAGGCGCCGTTCTTCTACAGGATGGGCAGCCAGTTGCCTACTCATCCCATTCGCTGGATGGATGGATAGATGGATGGATACGGCTGAACCTTTTAAATCGAGTGGTGGCTCAAGCCACCTAGCCATGACTTAAGAAATTTTACTCATGTCTTGATTTTAGCCACCAATCAGATAACTTTCGCTTGCTTACTTCTACCCGCTTAAAATCTACTTTCCCTTCATGGTCCTTAAACCCTAATGCCTTGGATAAATCAGCCTCGCTGCTTTCCACTGAAGGGCGAAGCCTTTTACAGAAAAGTATCAAGTGTTCAGCCGTTTCCTCCTCCTCTCCGCACGCAACGAACAGCGTGTCTATCTTGTGGTACCTGACTCTATATGTCTTAGTCCGCAAAACTCCCGTCCTGGCCACAAACAACAAAGTGCTTCCCCTACAATTATCATAGATATTTTCTTTGGTAATTTCCTGCTTAAAAATCCTGTATGTTCCCAGTGCTGATTTCTTCAGCATTCCTGTTTTCGAGAGAGTCCTTTCTGTTTCTTTAACCTTTTTCTTAACCGATAATTGCTGATTTGCCCCCTACTGCTGTCCAGATACTTGCTTGTCAATTTTCTAGTTCGCTTTCTTCATTTCTTATCAACATTCCTTATATAGAGGTCTCTGAAAACTTTCCTAGCCCACTGCTTTTTCCCCGTTTTTCCCAATCGCTCCTCAAGTGCTATCTTACTGCTAGGTTCTCTACTCTCGAGCGACGCCCATCTCATATCACCTTGTACACCCTGATTTGGTGTATTGCCAGGTGCTCCCAAAGCTAGCCTCCTTACACCCTGTTGTTTAATTTATAACCTTGCTTGAACATCTGCTCTCATGCACAGGACCGCATTACCGAAAGTCGGGCTAGGAACCATCAAACCTTTCCAGATCCTTCTTACCACTTCATACTTATTGTTATTCCACAGTGCCCTATTTTTCATGACAGCTGCATTCCTACTAGCATTATTCATTACATATTTTTATAGATCTGTCAGACACTCAGCACCTTTAGTTATCCACACCCCAAAATACTTGTACTCATTCACTACTCTAGCGTGAACTCCTGTAATATTGCTCGCCGACCTCATCGTTAAATATCATGACTGCAGTTTTTTCCTTACTAAACTTGAAACCTAATCTATCTCTCTCTGTACCACATATGTCTATCAACTTCTGTAAATCTTCCTTGCTGTCAGCAATTAGCACTATATGACCGGCGTATATTAGCCCCGGTAATGACTGCTTAGTCCATTCTCCTTGCTTGAAAAAAGAAAGGTTGAAGCCTAGTCCGCTCCTCTCTAGCTTGGTCTCCAACCCTTGCAGGTACAACGTGAACAACAAAGAAGACAGAGGGCATCGTTGCCTAAGCCCCCTCTTCATCTCTACAAGCTCTGATGCATTGTTTCCTACGTTATATGCACTCTGGTACCTTTACATATATATATCATTTAAAAGATTAATTACTCCATCTTCCACATCCAATATGCCCAGCATGTGCCATAGATACTCTGGAATAATGTTGACGTAGACACCCTTAATATCCAGAAATGCTAGCCACAGGGACCTGTGCTCCTTTTCAGCAATCTCTATACATTGCGTCAAAGAAAACAGATTATCCTCCAACATTCTTTGCTTCCAGAACCCATTTTGTAGCTCCCCTAGTACCCCCTCATTCTCCACCCAAGCATGCAATCAGTCCTTTATAATCTGCATCACGACCCTGTAAACCACAGATGTCACTGTTATGGGGTGGTAGTTACGTCAGCTTTGTCCCCTTTTCCTTATATATCATGCTCATTCTACTTAATCGCCATTCATCGGGGACTTTCTCATCCACTATCATTTTATTCACTGCCTGTATTAATGTTTGCTTGGATTTTGGTAAAGGCTTCCTTATTAATATAATCTGAATACCATCTGGTCCTGCTGATGCGCTACTAGGAACCTTCTTCCCTGCCCTTTCCCACTCTCTTTGCTCAAGTGAAGCTATTGCAGTAACCGGTCTAACCTCCTTCGATAAATTATGTGCAACATTTCTTTTCTTTAATTTTTTCTTTCATCCTTGTTCCTATGTGTTTTGTCGCTTTATCCGCTTTTAGTCGATTACTCTGATCTGTAACAAGAAACCTTTGTTCTAGCCTAGTCTCATTACTTATTCCATTTAGATGCTTCCAGAATTTTTGAGCTGCTTTTCTGTCCTTTTTATTTACTTTTGACTTCCATTGGGCACCCTTTCTTCTAAGTTTCTCATTAATCGAATAGGATGCTTCTCTTCTACACTTTATGAAGGTATCCCATTTCCTGTCTACTTTAACCTCTGGTTCCCGTCTCTTCTTGGAGTATCTGTGTTCCCTGGACGCTTCCTGACGTTTCTCTATCGCCCTCTTGACCTCCTCATCCCACCAACTCTTGGGTTTGCGTCTTTTCCCTTTTAGCTTTATACGCTCCTTACCTACCTCTAGCTCCAGTAATCGAGTTAATTTGGTATAAGTCCATTCTGTTTCACTACCCCAGTAGCACAAATGGGGCTGTGAACTGCGGGCCCTTGTGGGCCCGGCACGGGCTGCCCATAGGGGCCCGACGTGGGATATGTGCGGGATTTGCAACTCGGCATCGGGGGGGGGGGGACCCTCAAGGGCTGCCCAGTGGGCTTACTGCATAGCCCCACAAGGCTCCGTGCTGGATCCCATTGGGCAGGCCCGTGCCGGGCCTCCATGGGCTGGCCCGTGCTGGGCCTCCGTGGGCTGGCCCGTGCCGGGCCTGCGTGGGCTGGCCCGTGCCTGGCCTCTGTGGGCTAGCCCGTACTGGGCACCCGTGGTCTAGCCGTTCTTGTCCCAGTGGGCATCTTAGGTGATAACTTGCGGGAAGTCAACAAAGGTAACCCATATAGAACCAATAACTGTAAGCCTTTGGGCCCACCGACCTAATTAGACTTAAGGCCCACCTTGCCAACGCAGAGAGGCTTTCTTCACATCATCAGTATTTTTTGTGTACATGCTACTACTGAAATTACAATGCAAGTAAGAATGCTTCTTATTTATTTATTTGTTTTTGCTAGACATTTTGGGCTTTCTCGCATACAAAGCCCCAATTACTGGGGTGAAGGGCCCGCCCCCTTCGTCCAAGCTTTCCGACTGCCATCCCAGTCTCTCGCCCCCAGCACGAACGCAGCCACTCTGTTGTTGCCTTCCATGGTGGCTGTTGGGATTCTGCGCTGCATAGCAGATGTAAAAGTGAACAAATAAACACACATCAAATTGATATTAAGTATGGTGGATAAAAATCACTTTCAAAAGTATTACAGTTACATCTTTCAGGAAATGCTTCATAGCCGTATGCAATGCTACAATGTGCAATGCTTGAAATATCAGCAAATTTCGTTTGCTGTTAATATCCGTAACCATAATAAAGATAAATATCCATAATAAGAATAACCGAAAGGTGCATGAGCCATTAAAGGACTACAGACACCTAAATTTATTGCGTATTTTCTTCTGTCAAATGATGCGTTAGATAATAAAATACATGGATTACCACGTAGTACTTGCCTACAACCACGCTAAATAATTTATAATCGAATTTCTTCTCTCATGCTGTTTTGGTTTCATCGACCAAACGCCGACTGTCGTGAAGTTGATGTTTTGGTAACATGATGCAACTAGAAAAACTAATACAATCGCAGATATGTAGCTTTAATTGACTACGTCATTTATTCCAGCCTCTTCCAAGACCTGAAATGACAAAAAATGACCTGTCAGCATTAATATAACCGATTTTTTATGCCTCAGGTGAATTAAACACCAACTATACGTCACAGTCATCGTTAGACTGATGAAACCGAAAAAGCGTCAAGAAGAAATTAAATTGCAGAAATACTGCGCATTGCGCTAGTTGGTGTTGATGCATAGTGGTGGTTCAAAAGCGCAAACACATACGGACCATGTAAGAGACGAGACACACAAACCAGCGCTGAACTTACTACAGATTTTTTATTAGGAAGAAGCACGTCATATATACACACACGAAAAAACAGCGCAAATGCGCAGTGTGAACAAAACTCCTAGTGCTAGTACAAGGAAAAAACTGCTTTAAAAGCACGTGAATATCTGCAGAACCACTACCCACTAAGTAGCATATTGATTTCTCGAAGCGATAATGTAGCAGATGGCATACTCACGCACCCATTACTTTTTCTGATAATATGAAACGCCTCAGCTACTTCTCTAGCGCGCTGGTCAGAATGAGTGAACAAGACATCAGTATCGTCAAAAAATGGTGTACATTTGCACGTGAAAAAATGCTCAGCTAGGTTAGTTTTTTCCTAAAGAATTAGCATGCTCCATGAGCCGCACTTTAACGCAGCGGCCAATTTGACCTATGTAAATAAGGCCACAGGACTGAGGGATTTGATACGCTACGCCAGTCTTACAGGAAACATATCTGTTTTCATGATTTATGTTGCGAGCATTTTTTTGCGGCCTTCATGCTTTCTTTGAACTGCCGCCCCCACTCTCTAGCTTGTTAGGTGCAGGGAATAGAACTTTTACCTCGTGCTTGCTTCCCACTCTTTTTAATCCGGTGCGACAGCGTGTGGACACATGGCATAACCCACTACCTTTCTTCTCCCTTCTTCCGAACCCTTTTCCAGCCCCGAGGTACTTGCAGACAATTTCAGCTCACGGAGGAATTTGCACTCGAAACGAGAACTGAGTTCTAGAAACCAGCTTTCCTACATCTGTCTATTTGGGCTAAGAGACTGGGCATCATTTTATGATGAGATTTATTTACTGCCATGCCTAAGCATCCTGTAACGATGCCACTTTGTGCAAGCTTTGAATGAAAGGACCTGTAATTCAAAAGGGAGTTTTCACTCCTAGGCGAATACTGCCCACAGACGTGGTTGGGTTCGAAAGAGAATTTTAAATCAAAGAATTGCAAGACTCTTTTTTGAGGGACTTCATGTGTGAACCTCAGCCCCGACCAATTATGTGCAAAACTATGAACATTTGACACAAATTCGGGATTCACGGACCTAGCCAGCACCAGGTAATCATCCACATAACAGAAAATGCATATGCAATAACCGGCTAGATCAGTCTCAACTTTCATATTAACCCTGCTTAGATAAATGTTGCAGAGAATGGGAGGTACCTTGGTACCTATGCACACACCCGATTTTTGCATATAAAGACGACCATCCCACTCAACAAACGTGTTACTCAGGTAGTAAGATAACAGTTAAAGAAAGGATCCTGTTTTGATTCCACACTCATTTTGGAACACGCATTCATCGCTCTCATCACATAGTGCCCGGCTCTCATTTCGGAGGAAATCCGCTACTGCCTCAGAATTAGGTACGAGAAACGGATCCTTTACGCGAAGTGACGACAAATGTTTGCGAAGATAGGTAGACACAAACAACTGCCAAGAATTGTGCTCAGATACGCTTGCCCGGAAAGGAACTTTAGGCTTGTGCATCTTTTTACCTTTTACTAGCACTAGGAGTCTTGTTGACATCGCACATGTACGCTGTTTTTTCTGTGTGTATATATATGACGTGCTTCTTCCTAATAAAAAAATCAGTTGTAAGATCAGTGCTGGTTTGTGTGTCTCTTGTCTTGGTCCGTGTGTTTGCACTTTTGAACCACCACTATGAAATTAAATAATAAATTATTTAGTGGTCGTACATGTATAGAATGTCTAATGCATGGTTTGAAAGAAGAAAACGCACAAGCAAAAATTTGGTACCTATAGTCCTTTAAATTTTTTTCGTTCACTTTTTGTATTTTGCATCTGAGCCTTGTATTTATTGCTGTATTTTGTGTTACAACTTGTATTTAACATTTTTTCAATTTTGCTAAACCTGTTCTTTTTTGCATATATTATGTACTCGCCCCTCCTGCTTGGGCATACTGTAGGCCTGTAGTATGTTCTAAATAAATAAATAAATAAATAAATTTGGATGGCTACTCAGTAATTGATAACAGAAGTGCTGAAAACCACACCAGGTAGATTGAAAGTAGCTTTTTCCTGCAATTAGATGGTGTGTTCACAAAGTGTCTATAACCTTCAGAAGATTCACATGTACTCACCAAAAATTGCGCTGTACAGCCATAGGTTCTTAAATGCTTCTTTTTCACCCCGCCCCATCAATGTGTACATAAGGGCCACAGGAGTCCTCACTAGTCTTCATAATAAGTTTTGTAGCCTCATCAGCTGGCTCACTCCCAATGAGTGCTAGCTTTTTGATCAGAAATAGATTATACAGATTATACAAAGTGAACTATACCATGAAAACCATACACTGAACCATTCATAAAACTCCCTCTTCGAGGAACCATGTGCAAGTCAACAAAAAATCAGAAGGATGTAGAATAGGATAATACAGAGGACTCAAAGAGGCCTATGATCACAGTGGTGTGACTGAGCTTAATGATAACAGAATTCTCTGTTGTCTTCTAAACGCCCATCTTTGCATCATCATATTAACTTACTTTTATGCACAACTCAATGGCATACGCTTCCCAAACAATAAGATAAGGGGAAAAAGTGAAGCCATTACTTTAAAGCCACCTTGAACCATGGCAAAATTGTAGTCTGGAGCTAAATGAGTGATGTAAGAACATAACCGCCAGCTGCCACTATGAACAGCAAGGCTAATGCTTGTGCTAATTTCTTGTAGTAGGCTAGATATTATATACAGCAAATCCTCTTTCAAATTCACTTGTACAAAATGAAGCTTTCCGGTCTACAAATCGAAATGCAACATGAGGCAATTTCGAAGTCCCAACTTAATCTGAAGTGGACTCACCATATGTAGAGGGTTCAAATTAAACTACAGCTGAACAAAACACTATGCATCAAAATTATATTAAAAGGAATCAATGCGTTGCCAGTAGTTCATAGGCACAATTGAAATAAATGCCATATACCCAGTCGAAAAAAAACACCAGCCCGTTTCTGGTGTTTACACCAAACTGGCTTTTTTAGACACGGGTTCTGGTGTGACCGTGTCTGGTGCACCGACCAGGCCAGGATTTTCAGACACGGGTCCTGATGTGGCTTAGTGTGGCGTGCTTTAGTGTGTCCTGGTCTGGTTTTCTGTGCTGTGACCCGATTTTCTGATACCGGCACTGGTGTGCTTTGGTTTAGTGTTTCCTGGTGTGGTCGGTTTACCATTCGATTTGGTGTGGTTGGTATACCGTAGAATGTCTTGATTGAGATGCTGTGAGTTTGGACATACTATCGTGAGAAAAATTTAGAGATCCCAGCGAATGCATGCCAAATGGTGTAAAACGGCAAGCACTCCTGATGTAGAGTCAAGTGCACTAACATCCATCAATCTCGCTGCGCCGGCCTTGATGGCACGAGCATTTCATCAGATGGCACCTGCACGCAGTTAGGCATAGTGTGGCACACACTCCCAGCACCAGAATTTTTCACATGATTGTACACTGGAGCATGCACATAACCACATCATTTCTGTTCTTGCCGAAGACTAAGAGCAAGCACGTATCGTAAAGAAAGAAAAAATGCTCACATTTTCACAAAAGCATCCTTAGCTTCATTGCTAGACAAAATTGGCAGAACAGCCAAGATGGAGGCCCCTAGCATCATAGCGTGCATCTTTTCTGACAAAGTCGAATAGGTTGAATTTCCTTGATAGCAGCTTGACTTCAGCTGTGTAGCCACAATGCCTGAAGAACAACAGAACAAAATCACGAATTTGTGTGAAATACACTATAATAATCACAGTGCAAAGACAACCAGCAAATACTGCTATTAAATTTAGCTCAGTGGTGCAAACATACAGTACACATTCAATACGACTTGCAATGCCTCTGCAGTAAATCAACTGTCTTCTGCTTTATAGTAAATCAATGCTACTCACATAAAGCACCCCACTTGCAATAATTTGCTTGAAATCAGTGTGTGGATGAGCAAGTATTTCCCACTTTTATTCACACAGTACAACGATGAACACGGACAAGGGGGAAGACACCGAAAAACACTTTGAGGTGCCTCCTCCCTTGCCCCTGTTCATCATCATGCTGTGTGAATGAAAATGTGAATTATTGCGTTGTGTTTTTCTTTTGTATTGAAAGGAGGTTTAATAGCTCAGACACCACCAAAACCAGGAAGGCAGAACCAGGCGCAGAACGAGGCCTTCTAGGCGTCCGCGTTTATTCTAGAGCCCGGCAGCAGCACGCGCTCAGCGGTAGCACTGCCGCTACCTCGTTGTCACATCTTCGTCTTTACAATGGCCCCCGGGAATGAAAGGAGCCATCCTGGCGACTCAAGGCGTAGAGCAGATCAAGGGGTCATGGTAAGGCTTGAGGCGACTGACATGCACCGTTTCACGGCCACGACGGCGAAGGTCAGAGGAGGGTGTCAGTGGTTCGACGACAGTTCACAGGGGAAGGTTGAGAAAGAACACGGTAAGGGCCTTGATATTTGGCTTGGAATTTGGACGACAGGCCAGGAGAGCCAGCAGACATCCAGAGCCAGACAAGTGAGCCGGGGGAAAGGGGTACGTGAGTTTGACTACCGGAATCCCGACGCTTTTTTTGTCAATTCTGGTCAGCGGACGTGAGGGAACGGGCGAGCTGGCGGCATTCCTCGGCATACTTGGCAATTTCAGAAGCAGTTGTGCAGTCAGATGCATCAAGATGGTAGGGAAGAATGGTGTCAAGCATGCTTGTAGGTTCGCGGCCGTAAAGAAGAAAGAACGGAGAATAACCTGTGGTAGACTGGACGGCGGTATTATATGCGTAGCTGACGAACGGAAGAACGAGGTCCCAGTTGGAATGGTCGGAACTGATATACATGGTGAGCATGTCACCGAGTGTCCGGTTAAACCGTTCGGTGAGGCCGTTGGTCTGAGGATGGTACGCTGTGCAGGTTCTGTGAACGATGCGGCACTCTTGCAGAAGCGCTTGGACAACCTCGCATAAAAACACACGGCCGCGGTCGCTCAGAAGCTCACGAGGGGCGCCGTGGCGGAGAATGAGCTGGCGGGGAATGAAGGAGGCCACGTCTCGCGCTGTAGCTGCCGGAAGAGCCGCCGTTTCAGCATAGCGCGTGAGATGGTCTATGGCGACTATAACCCAACGGTGACCGGAAGGGGTAGAGGGCAGGGGCCCGTAAAGGTCGATGCCGACGCGATCAAAGGGACGGGCAGGGCAAGGTAATGGCTGCGATGGGCCAGAAAGGCGCTGTGACGGAGACTTGCGGCGTTGGCACGCAATGCATGAGTGAATGTACTTGCGTAAAAAGCTGTACATTCCACGCCAGTAGTACCGGTGCCGAAGCCGAGTGTAGGTTTTCAAAAAACCAGCATGAGCAGTCTGGGGGTCGGCATGGACAGAGGCGCAGACTTCAGCTCGTAGTTGGCGAGGGATGACGACGAGCCATTTTCGACCGTCGGGCATGCAATTGCGACGATAGAGGAGACCGTCATGCAGAGTGAAGTGGCGGGTTTGTCGCCGAAGTGAGCGAGAGGCAGCTGCTGTAGGGGGCCCAGACAGATGGTGCACGAGAGATGTAATCCAGGGGTCCTTGCGCTGTTCCACAAGCATGTTTACCGGGCACAACGAGGACAGCTCGGAGTCAATGCTCGAGATGGTCGCAGTGTCGGAAGGCAGCGGAGACCGGGAGAGGGCGTCAGCGTCAGAGAGCTTACGACCAGAGCGATAGACGACTCGAATGTCGTACTCCTGGAGGCGCAGAGCCCAGCGGCCAAGGCGACCCGATGAATCCTTCAACGATGACAGCCAGCACAAAGCGTGATGATCGGTGACTACGTCGAAGGGGTGGCCGTAGAGGTATGGTCGGAATTTGGTTATCGCCCACAAAATAGCCAAGCAGTCTTTTTCTGTGACGGAGTAATTGATCTCGGCCTTGGACAGCGTGCAGCTCGCATAGGCGACAACGTATTCTGGAAATCCAGGTATTCGCTGGGCGAGCACAGCACCAATGCCCCCACCGCTAGCATCCGTGTGTACTTCTGTCGGGACATTAGGGTCGTAATGGCGAAGGATGGGAGGTGAAGTAAGGAGTCGACGTAGGGTAACAAAAGCTTCATCGCTCTCAGAGGACCATGACGACAAGTAGTTTTGGGCTTGAAGCCGCGTCAAAGGCGAAATGATTGTAGCGAAATTTCGGATGAAGCGCCGAAAGTAGGAACAGAGGCCAATGAAACTCCGCAGTTCTTGGAGAGTAGAGGGCTTTGGAAAGTCGGCAACAGCGCGAAGCTTTGCCGGATCCGGAAGGATGCCCGCTTTGGATACGACATGGCCGAGAACGGTCAGTTGGCGAGCGCCGAAGTGGCATTTCTTCAAATTTAGTTGCAGGCCGGCGGCGGTGAGCCAGGTCAACACTTGGCGCAGACGAGTCAGATGTGTGGAGAAGTCGGCCGAGAAAACAACGATGTCGTCGAGGTAGCAAAGACACGTCTTCCAGCGCAAGCCGCGCAAGACGTTATCCATAATGCGGTCGAATGTTGCCGGGGCATTGCAAAGACCAAATGCCATGACGTTAAATTCGTATAGTCCGTCGGGCGTGACGAAAGCAGTTTTTTCACGATCGCATTTGGACATGGGGATTTGCCAGTATCCAGAACGCAGATTCAGGGACGAAAAGAATTCCGCACCTTGCAGACAATCGAAGGCGTCATCGATGCGTGGTAGAGGATAAACGTCTTTCCTAGTTATTGCGTTTAGGCGGCGATAATCCGCACAGAATCTTATGGAGCCATCTTTCTTTCGAACCAGCACGACCGGGGAAGACCAAGGGCTGTGCGACGGCTGTATAATCCCACGCTCGAGCATGTCGTCCACTTGCTCGTTGAGGACTCGACGCTCTGTAGCTGACACGCTAGCTAACTGCATATATTTACAACACAGTTGGGTACACCTGCATCATAATCTGTTGTAATATCATATTTTGGCATTGCAGCTGATATTGAGCATGCCAGTCCTTCTAACGCAGTCAGGCTTTCTGAGAACATCAACAGCACTCTAGCATCTCCGGTAATTTGATTCATTACGAGGCTCAGGGATACTAATACTCGGTAGCCTAGAGAAATAAATTGATATGGAAATTCTACTGCTGCAGAAAACAAAAAATAAGAGAAATTAAGGAATTACAGAAATCATTACAAGATCCCCATAAAGATGGGCACAAAAAGGAGATAAGGTGTAGTTCGACTAAAAAAAATATCAGATGCGAGTATATTTCTGGATGACAAATTCCATGTATTGAGACTTTTTATGCGCACAGGGTGCCGAACTGTAAAGCACTGCATGGCTGGCTGCATCTATTTAGAAGGCCATTCCTCTTCATTTCTTCCAAAAAAGTGGCAGCAAGCATAAAAAGCCGACTGCTGAAATTTATTTTCAGCTGAATGCCACATACAAAATGACAAGGGTGGAGTGTTAATGATTTGAAAGGAAACCTTAAACAAGATGCGATGAACTCTGGCACTAATAAAACCCCAACAGATGTGAAAAAAAAGCTGCCAGATTATTTTTCCTGCTGAATGTATTAAAACCAAAGCTTCCTGAGCGCACATGAGTTTTGTTTAGGTATAGCTTGCTATACACATCCTGAGCTTCTGGTGCAATTGACTGCAGAGTACCTGCAGACACTTGCACACATACAAAACCCACACTAGAATCTGCGTACTGTGCATTGCCCACTATAGTGCCTAGCACGCCCTGTCTTCCAGTGAGATGAACTTTTTTTGGTGCATCCAGACGTTAGGGTTCCCGTTATAAAAAATGTCCGAGTTGATAATGAGTTAAGTGAATAAGCTTAACAAGTTGACTGGTTCTAAGCAGGCAGATCACTTGCAAGGGCCGCTTCTCACAGCAAAGCAGAAAACAATAATGGCTTCAGGACACTGCAGTGCAGGGCTCCAAATTAGTTTAGACCAAGTGGGGTTCTTTAAGCTTCGCTGACATTGTATGGCAGACCGGCGCCTTTTCCAAAGTAGAAATGTTTACTGCCACACATATACATAACTCACAAGTCGCATGATTCCTCCCAACATGTATACAACAAAGTATTGCAACCTCTTCGAGCCATCTCTACAGGCCCCACTGGGCCGTCCCTGCTAAGTGTGAAAAAAGTGGCTAAGATATGCTTTGTCATATTCAATGCTACAAACTATTTTTACAAAGCATGCAGCAAAGCTAGCGAAAGAGTGCTCAAGCACACCTATGCTTGAGTAAAAAGTAGCCAAAATCTTTTTACATGTAAACTGAAGTAGCCGAAGTTAGAACGTGATTTGTAAAACTGCATGCATAACAGCTAGACAAGAGAGCAGAGAAGGTAAGGGCAAACAGGGGCTCATTATGGGCTACATGATAGACTCTTACAGTCACTTCCATCATGGCATCTGACAGTTAAACAATAGGCCAGCTAGCATTCAATTCAAGATTATTTTCATGCAAAATGCTTTCAGTGATGGCTACAAGTTATAACATACAAATTTTCGTTGTTAAGTAGAGGCAACCAGAGGATTCATGGACGATGGCAATTGTGGCGGCACCCACGAATGCCTATACTGAATCAGCATCGCCTAGGCCTCAGTACCTAAAATCCAAACTTCAGGGCAAATGACTGCTAAGTACCGTGCGTCTTCTGTTTCCATGGCATGAGAAGTGCATATTCACTAAAAGCTGTTCATTATGAGTAATTTCACTGATCATGCACTGCCGCACTGCACATAGAGCCTAGGCTTTTAAGCTGCTTTATCCTCACACGAGCTAACTGAACCCATCAATTAACCTCCTGTAAATAAACTTTCACATGAAGACCACATCTACAATTATTTGATCATGTTTTGTATGTTTGGCTTTATCCTTTGTTTGGCGCTTTCATATTATAAACCCCTAACAAGCCTGAGTCGTAATTCTCACATACACTGATGGAGTGAGTATATGCCCCTGAGATAAATCCAGCTACAGCTAGCAATTACCTTTCAGTTCATCCATTTTTCACACTCCAGCGCGCAAAAATACACGACGAAGAGGATAGACACCACGGACACCAGACATATTTTTTGTGCGCTGGAATGATGTCTCATAATTCTTCCCAGAACCGACTACCCCCGCCCTCTATGCTTAGCCTTGTGGAGAACCTTTTCCTTGCCTTCCACTGTCACCTCCTGAGGACTTGCCACTGGAACTGCATAGTACAACTGCTTCTGTTGACCAGATGAGAATGGCAGTTGTCTTGTGAAATACTGCATGCTTTGGGATTCCCTTCACGGTGTCATACATTGCCTTCTCTACCTTGAATTCAGATACACCTAAAGGAAAAAGAACACGAATATAAAAATTCTTAGCCATATTTGCAGCCAGAAATATGATAATAATTGTATTTGTACGCTTCACAGCAACAACAGCAGTATGCTTTAACGCCTTTTGAAGCAAGAAAGTAAGAAATCATTTCGTTTATTACCAACACAAGACTTGCACCTTGACGTTGATGGTGTCATGCAATAGTGGTGAGTTCTGATAGCAGTGTGAAGTACAAAAGGGAACTGCTTGCTTCGAATTTTAGAACATGCAACTTTAACTGCACAATTACCGAAAAAATTGTCTTCATCCTTGAAAATCGCAGATTAGTATGTGTGGTAGCAAATACTGAAAATGAAAATAGTAGGAGCACTGCCAGTGTTTAAATCAACACGCAGTGACTGGTTTGGTTTATATTGGTTTAACGTCCCAAAGCGCCTCAGGTTATGAGAGACACCGTAATGAAGGGCTCCAGAAGTTTCGACCACCTGGGGTTTTTTAGAGTGCTCTGACACCCAACAGTACACGGGCCTCAAGAATTTCGCCTTCATCGAAATTCGACCGCCGCGGCCGGGATTGAATTCGCTTCTTTCAGGCCAGCAGCCGAGTGCCATAACCACTCAGCCACCGCGGCGGCTTCGCAGTGACTGGTAAGAGCAATTTTCTTATTACAGGTCTTGCCCATGCCCTTTTCAAGCAAGGCACTAATGCCGGTTGACCTGCAGTAAATCTAACGTGTCCTCAACATGCTGCCTAGTTAGCAAAGCTCTTGTAGTCAAAATTGAACGAAACATTATTTTTTCAGATAGAAGCGCATGAGCTATTGATATATTTCAAGGCAAGCAACTTAGTGCCTTAGAATAGTGTTCAACGAGGGGACCACACGCATAGACTTGACTTGCCACTGTTTCCTTATACAAAGTAATACAGGAGTGCATGGCCTGTGGTGTTCATGCTAAGAAATACAAAAAATAAATAGAAACAAAACTGACGTGCAAAGAAAAATTAGAGACAAGTTCTGTCATTACACCTTATGTGACACTAGAGAGTACATGTTCATAAAGAAGTAGTAAAATGGTCATTTTGAAATTTTGCACAATCATCAAATTGTCATGAGCACAGTCAGTATGCCTTTTGTTCACACAAAAGGTTTCCAGCGGCTCCAGTGCACTTCAGTTTCTTTTTAGTACAGTGCCTTTAAAATACAGAAATTGGTCAAGGGCCACAAAATGATAATAACTGTGTATCACTATTTTCATATCTATGCTTCATTACTTTTTAACACAACCTCTAATATGACCCACATGATTTGCTACAGGAGCAGGATTCTAGTGTGCAGCACTCACATTCAATGAAGGACCTGGCAGCCTTTTCCAAGTGTTATACTAATTTTCACAATGAAAGTGGTGTTGAGCGAGTTTGACAGCAAGCAAAAACATGATTTGAACCCAATAGCATAAGGAAATTTTAAAGTGGTCCGTAACATTATGCTTGTAACAAGACAACTTCCGGTGTCAATACTCATCAAAGTTGCCATCAGATCTCAGCTTTGGTGTGCTCATAAAGGGAGGGTGGATTGCTTAGTTATAATGACCAATTGTCACGGCTGGTACATTGTGCTACCTACTTCAATGATGAAGGATGTGACAAACTATCCTCCAAAATCTGACATCTGGCGTAAAGGCTGAAAAGCAAAAGCAAATGAAGGGCCACTGAGACCTGAAATTATTTCCTACTTGAACAGTTATGCACATGATAAAGGAAGCTGACAAACGGCACGAAGTTATACTGGTATTTTGGCCTCAGATGCTCGCTCATCTGAGCCTCAGTATCCTAACTGAAGCAATAAAAAAGACATGGCTGTTGAAGGCATCATAAGCTCCTGTAAAGCTCATCAGCAGTCAGAAAAACAAATTCTAACCTTCATAATAATATTAAAGTCACCCAATGAGGCCACCGTGTCAGTCACCAACTAAGAGACCATGTACAAACTATACACTGTAAATGTACAAACTCTACATGAGAGCAAAGCATGCCCTGCACTTGTGAAACAAATTTGTGTCAATATAAGATTCTTGGCAACAGTAGGTATCACCATTAATGGCATGTGCTAAAAAAGAAGAGGGCACCTTAATGATGTTGTACAATTTAGAATTCAGCCTTTCAGTAAACTATATTTTGTCTAGTACCATGAGCAACGTCAGAGGATGTGACATCGTTACGATACACGTGGCGTGTCTTACTGTATACTACAGTACGCCGTTCGAAGGTTGCAACATGAATCTTTATTGCTTCCGGCTCGGAGCGTATATATACGAAACAGAGAGGGGGAAAGGGGAAAGGGAGAACAAGGGTAGGATATCAAACGATAAACGCACGTGCCGTCAGCGCTTGCAATGCAGTCTGATTGCGGCTGACGTCACTTTACAACATCTCTTCTTCCTTAATAGTGAAGTCGCTGTACTGGTTTTCTTTGACGTGTAGAGCGCCGCAAGGCTTAGGGTGATCTGACGGGTTCAGCGTTGCTCCCTGCGAGTTCCGGCTGAAGTTCATGCTCAGGTTCTGTTATGCCCCCTTGTTCGGCTGGCGTTCTCGGCAACAGAGGTTAGTCGCTAGGAGTACCTGTTCTCGAGTCTCGTTTTGCCGCTTGTTGGTCTTTACCAAACGGTAGCGTCGCATCTTCCCGGTCCCGCACCTGGCCAACATGTCGTCTTACTGATCCGGCTGGTGTTCGAATGCTCACCATCCGAGAGCCTGTTGTAGACTCTACAATTCCTGGAGTCCATTTCTCACCCCTTCCGAAGTTGCGGGCGTACACGGCAGCTTCAGGCAATGGCAGTGGCCACTCGTCTGCTTCGTTCGCTGGCCCTGCGTGTACAGGAGGGAATCATGTATCTAAACTAGATCGAATTTTATATCCGAAGAGCAGCTCTGACGGCGATTTTCCAGAGCGGTTAGGTGTCCGTCTGTAATTGAAAAGGAGCTTGTTTATATTATCTTCCAGCCGCCCCTCACCAATCTTCTTGAGGCCGTCCTTAATTGTCCTGACAGCCCTTTCTGCTAGGCCGTTCGATTGAGGGTGATATACAGCTGTGCGCAGATGCGTTATGTTGTTCCTCTTGACAAAAGTAGCGAACTCGTCAGCGGCAAACTGCGTTCCATTATCGGATACGATGGTTCGTGGCACGCCAAATCTGCAGAAGATACCGCGCAGGCAGTTGATTGTGCATGAAGCGTTTGCTTGTCGGAGTGGCACAGCTTCAATCCACTTACTGTATGCGTCCACGACCACGAGTATCATGTTCCCTGCAATAGGTCCCGCAAAATCGATATGTACCCTTGCCCATTTTTCAACAGTAGCGGCCAGCCTTTTGGCGTTGCTGTAGCTGGCATGGGCAGGTTTTGGACACAACTCTGACATGACGCTGTCACTGCCTCTATTTCGAGATCTAACCATGGCCACGAGAATGACGATCTAGCAACCGCCTTCATAGCGGACGATCCCTGGTGCGTCTCATGCAAAAGGTATAAGATGCGACGTCGCGCCTCCGTTGGAACGACTACTCGCCGGCCCGAGTATAACAACCCGTGGGCCAAAGAAAGCTCCAATTTCTTGTCAAAAAAAGGTGCGACACTCGTGTTCAAGCCTTTCGCGCAGGGCGGCCAACCGTTCTTGATGAATCGCATAACTTGACTCAGAGCAGGGTCGCCCGCAGCCAACTGCCTTAGCTCCTAAACTGACACAGTTCCCTCATCGAACACACTCAAGGCCAGCAGATAGTCTGAGGGGTCCGCTTCTGGTGGCTTCGGCTCAGACGTCCGTTGTGGCAGTCTACTAAGGGCGTCAGCGTTGAGGAGTTGTTTACCAGGAGAGTATTGAAGCTGATAGCGGAATCCGCCTAAGTACAGCGCCCAGCGCTGTATTCTGGCGGCTGCCAATGATGGAGTTGGTCGATCCGCTTTCAGCAAGCCCACGAGCGGCTGGTGGTCGGTGACCAATACAAATTCTCGGCCTACGAGGTAATCACGGAATTTGGACACTCCAAACACAAGAGCAAGGGCTTCCCTCTCAAGCTGGGAATAATTTTTCTCAGCCCTTGTTAGCGTCCTAGAACGGAACCCGACAGGTTTGTTTACCTTTCCGAATGTATGGAAAAGCACGGCACCTATTCCCTCCTGTGAAGCGTCACACTCTAGCTTGAGGGGTCTCTCGGGATCATAGTGAGCCAGCACAGCCGCTTCCCGAAGGCATTGTTTTGCTGAACGAAAAGCTGCTTCTTGCGCATGTCCCCAGAACCAACGTGTGCTGTTCTCCAATTACTTGTACAGCGGTGCAAGTACGGAAGACATGTTGGGCACGAACTTCGAATAAAATGTAATCATGCCCAGAAACGACCTCAACTGCTGAACATTTTGTGGGTTGGGGGCTTGCGCGATTGCTTCAACATGCTTCTCTATCGGATGCAGACCTTCACGATCAATTTTATGACCCATATACGTCACTGCCTCTTGGCGAAAGCTGCATTTCTCAAGTCTGAGCTTCACTCCATGCTCACGAAAACGCTGCAGTACTTGTCGTAATCTGTCGGTGCTACCAAGTTTTTCTGATACCAAAACGTCGTCAAGGTAAGCCTGAACACCTGTCAGGCCCTGCAGAACTCTTTCTATTTTCCGCTGGAAGATGGCAGGCGCGGAAGCTATGCCGAACGGCAGTCGGTTGTAGCAAAACAACCCACGGTGTGTACTGATTACGCAAATCTTCCTCGAGTCCTCATCGAGGGGGACTTGGTTATACGCGTCTCTTAAATCCAGCGTGCTGAAGCAGTCCCCACCGTTCAGGCATGCGAAGATGTCATCAATAGCTGGCAACGGGTACTGCTCCAGTTCACAGACGGGATTCAAGGTCACCTTAAAATCAGCGCAGATCCTAACCTCGCCGTTCTTCTTCATTACAGGCACAATGGGAGTAGCCCATTCGGCGTGCGTTACAGGTGACAGTACTCCAAGCGATACGAGCCTATCAATCTCTTTCGAATCTTTGTCGCGTAAAGCAAATGGAAGGGAACAGGCCTTACAAAATTTCGGCATGGCGCCTTCCTTGAGCTTCAGATGAACAGGGTGTCCGTCAATTAGGCCCAGCTCTGGGCTGAAGACGTCTTTGAACTCTGACAGGACGGCATGCATGGCGGGGGTATGGTTGCTTCCGGGACCAGAGTTTTGTTGCACTGATACGTTCAACACCGAGGTTCCTGCGTCATTGAACATGGAAATCAACTCCCGTCCACAAAGGCTCGAACCTGAACAGTTCAGGACCATCAAGGAACTCTTGACCTCCTTGTCGTGGTAGGACACTGACATACTCAGTTTCCCTAATACTGGAAGTTGTCCAAGATAACAGGACAGTTTAATGAATGCGGGTTCTAATTGCGGCCAATGTTCACGGTTTTTCTCAAAAATCTCTTTAGACACAACACAGACGGGTGAGCCGGTGTCCACAATCATAGGTACATCAATGCCACACCATGTGAAAGTACGAAGAATAGGTGGTGGTAGCCGACCATTGAAGGGTGCGGTTAGTGTCCAAATGTGCGCATCGTCTCCATTTTCCTCAGTAACATCCGCTGTTACTGCAAACGCTTCTCCTTGCCTGCACTGTGAACGCGCCTTTGGGCGTCCTTTCCGCACGTCGCTTTGGCACATCTTCGCCAGATGGCCGTATACACAACAGCGGTAACACCTCGCTTTCGCCCAGCCGCAGGCGTTTCTGTTGTGTTTCTTACTTCTGCAACACCCACATACTGACACCAGTTCATCAGCTTGTCGTGCATTGACCTTGAGTACGGGTTCAATGTCAGAAGACATCTTCTTTGTATCGTTTTCCGCTGCTTCTGCTGATATGGCAATTGTTTCAGCCTCCTTCAACGTCAAATCTGTTTTCGCTAATAGCTGCTTCTGAATAGCGCTTGACCTCACGCCACAGACGATTCTGTCGCGAAGCATCCGGTCTAGCATGTCACCGAAATTACAGCCATCCGCAATCCGGTGAACTTCAACGATGAACTGTTGAATGGGCTCACCTTCCAACTGGCAGCGATTGAAGAACCGATTGTTCTCTGTTATTTCATGACGCTTGGGGTCGAAGTAGGCATCCAAAACTTTGACTGCTTCCTCGTACGTCAGCGAGTTTCGCTTCCTCGGTGCAACCTGTCCTGAGAGCACTTGCACGGTGCGCGTACTCAATGCTGCAACCAGCAAAGCCCTCTTCTTTCCCGAGTCGCTGATGCCAGTTGCCTCAAAATAAGCTTCTACCTTCGTGATGTAGACCTTCCAGTTGTCGGACTGGTCATCGTATTCCGGTAGTTGATGATGAGCCATGGTTGGTATTTCCGCGGCCGCTGTTTCCTGCTTAACTGCCTGGCTTACATCATTTTTCACCTCCAGGGTTCACCCATCCTCGTCGCCACTGTTACATCGTTACGACACACGTGGCGTGTCTTACTGTATACGACAGTACGCCGTTCGAAGGTTGCAACATGAATCTTTATTGCTTCCGGCTCGGAGCGTATATATACGAAACAGAGAGGGGGAAAGGGGAAAGGGAGAACAAGGGAAGGATATCAAACGATAAACGCACGTGCCGTCCGCGCTTGCAAGGCAGTCTGATTGCGGCTGACATCACTTTACAACAGAGGAGAAGGCAAAAATGAAAGGAAAGCTGCCAGCTGTCATGAGGCCTGCCACAAAAAAAACACTGTACAGAAGTGGTGCACAAACAAAAAAGAAGGGATGCACTATGCGATTACAGAACACAAAATAACACAGGAAAACAGGGCCCAACCGATGAATCAAAAGAGAACCACAAAAAGAAAATAAGCAGTACTGAACACTGCTACCTCTGCAAATTGAAAACAGTGAAATAGACAACACCTAAAAAATAAGTTTCAAGGACTATCAAAACGTAACTTTGGTCACACATTTTTTAAACGCTGCATTAGACATTAGAATACATGAATCCCCAAGTGGTATTTGCCTACCATTAAATAATTTAAAATTCCATTTCCTTCTCTGATGTTGTTTAGGCTTGATCAGCCGAATGATGGCTGTGATGCCTAGTTGGCCTTTAGGTCTGCTGAGGCATGGAAAAGGCTACAATATAAATGTTGATATGCAGTTTTAATGCACTACAACACCTAAAACAGCCTGTTTCGAAAGCTGGAATGACAACAAATGCCATAGCAGCAGTTATATTACCAGTTTTCTTGCTTTTGACATGACCTGAAAACCAACTACACGTCGCAGCCATCGTTCGGTTGATAACACTCAAACAACAAGGAGAAAGACAATTATAAATTATTTACCAGTCATAGAGCAAATAACACGGGGTGGTTCATGTACAGGTGCGGACAGAAGTAAACGGAGCGCGCCGCACAAGAACTGCGTGCCAGCCCCGCCTAGCCAAACCAGACGAAAGCTCGAAATCGCCACGTGCGCATGTGCAGGCCCGCTTCCGGCGTGACCCTCTCAATGCTCCGCTTGCCTCGCATTCGTCCGGCGTCTGAGTCGTGCTGATGATGATAATGTCCGACGATCGTGCGCTGTGTAGCTAGCGAACATTTCGGAAAACAAAGACCGCTGTCTTGATAAGGCAAATTGCGCGGGGACGGCTCTATCATTAAGCCGCTTCGTTTGAGACTGCTGGAGGCGTGTTTGCGCCGCAAACAACCCGCATGTTCCAAACTTTTGCTGCCGCTGGGACTGTTGTGCGTCTCACTCGCAAGCAAACGCGCTCGAAACACTCGGCATACTGCCGCAGTTTTGCGTTAATTTTCTACAGTTATCACTGATGATTCGCCTTGTCCCTACCAAGCGCTGACGCAGCAGTAGTGCATGCACCCTGCCTGTCTCCCCCGAAACAAACAAACTGCCCCTATACTGGATCCTGCTCTTATCACCACTGAGACAGTGCGCTGTGTATCGCGCTGTCATGTGCGGAGCAGAGCTCATGGTAATCACTTTGCATGCACCTTCGGATCTTAGGATGACTACAAGCACCCGCTGTCTCACCCACACGAATGCCGCGGCAGCAGTGCGTCACTGTTGCGTGCCCTGCGTGCGAAATTCGGCATATAAGTGCCCGTGATCGCCCACTAATCAGAGTATGAGCCACGACAGAACCCGGCAAGCGATCCAAACTCTTCTGTGCAAACTGTATTACTTCACTGCTACCGGTTACATATAGACATTGATCTGTTTGAGAATATAGGTGTGGAAACCCAACAGCTGCATCCAGCACATTTGGAAACAGTCACTATCCTTGAGACGCTGAATCGCGCTGCAAAAAGCGCCAAGAGCGGCGGTTTCATCTCATTTTAAGCTGACCTCCTAGGCGAGGCTACAATGCAGGAGCACTGTGGTGCAGTAGACACAAAGGGCGCATGCTTTACCGCTCCGTCGGTTCCTCGTAGGTGCAAGCCGAAAATGAACGGTAACTGTATTAAAAGAACCCGAACCTGCGGTGGTGGATCGAGTGTTTTTGAGTTTATTTGATCTATAGCGAGATGGAAATGAATCCCAGAGGCAACTAAAGTTTGAAGGACGCGCGCTATTTGCGATGGAAACGCGCCTACAGCTGCCACAGCTGAAACGACATAATGATAGCGTCGCCCCCGCGGGATTTGTGGCATCAAGGCAGCGGTCTGTGCGCTCCGAAATGCCCGCTCGCTACTAAGGGCGCAACCATCCGACCATAATCATCATCAGCGTGACCCTGACTACGGCCGAATGCGAGCATATATATATATATATATATATATATATATATATATATATATATATATATATATATTAAGGAAGCCAACAGTCACCGAAACCAATGTGCATAGGGGAATGTTTCTTTTTTTAATATCTAGTGCCAATCAATTAGTTTTTTTTAAAGATTACTTATAAAGCAGCAGAAAAAACAACCATGCCGCCGGTGGGATCCGAACCCACGACCTCCGAATATCGCGTCCGGTGCTCTCATCAACTGAGCTACGGCGACGGCTGTCCAATCTGCTGCTTTCGTGGGTATTTATGTTTTTCGTATAAGCGAACCTGGAGAGTGTTCACCAGCACCACCCTCGTCGATAGCGGTGGACGTAGCACGTCCTGTAATACCGCAAGTGTGACGTAGAACGTCATCTAACGGCGAGGGCGGAAACTGTGCGAGAGCCCTCTTATACTACCTATGGCATCAAGACTGCCAGAAAAGAGACCCCCGTTAAGCTATTAGCAGACATGGGAAATGAAGTGAGGGGCTCGTTTGACAAACATATTAAGGAAGCCAACAGTCACGGAAACCAAGGTGCATAGGGGAATGTTTCTATTTTTTTATTTTTTATTTTTAATATCTAGTGCCAATCAATTAGTTTTTTTAAAGAAAATTACTTATAAAGCAGCAGAAAAAACAACCATGCCGCCGGTGGGATCCGAACCACGACCTCCGAATTTCGCGTCCGGTGCTCTCACCAACTGAGCTACGGCGACGGCTGTCCAATCTGCTGCTTTCGTGGGTATTTATTTATTGCGTATAAGCAGCAGATTGGACAGCCGTCGCCGTAGCTCAGTTGGTGAGAGCACCGGATGAGATTTTCGGAGGTCGTGGGTTCGGATCCCACCGGTGGCATGGTTGTTTTTTCTGCTGCTTTATAAGTAATTTTCTTTAATAAAACTGATTTATTGGCACTAGATATTAAAAATAAAAAAAATAGAAACATTCCCCTATGCACCTCGGTTTCGGTGATTGTTGGCTTCCTTAATATGTTTGTCAAACGAGCCCCTCACTTCATTTTCCATGTCGGCTAATAGCTTAACGGGGGTCTCGGTTCTGGCAGTCTTGATGCTATAGGTAGTATAAGAGGGCTCTCGCACAGTTTCCGCCCTCGCCGTTAGATGACATTCTACGTCACACTTGCGGTATTACAGGACGTGCTACGTCCACCGCTATGAACGAGGGTGCCGCTGGTGAACACTCTCAAGGTTCGCTTATAGGCAAAACATAAATACCCACGAAAGCAGCAGATTGGACAGCCGTCGCCGTAGCTCAGTTGGTGAGAGCACCGGACGCGATATTCGAACGTCGTGGGTTCGGATCCCACCGGCGGCATGATTGTTTTTTCTGCTGCTTTATAAGTAATTTTCTTTAAAAAAACTAATTGATTGGCACTAGATATTAAAATAAAAAATAAAAAAATAGAAACATTTCTCTATGCACCTTGGTTTCGGTGACTGTTGGCTTCCTTAATATGTTTGTCAAACGAGCCCCTCACTTCATTTTCCATGTCGGCTAATAGCTTAACGGGGGTCTCGGTTCTGGCAGTCTTGATGCCATCGGTAGTATAAGAGGGCTCTCGCACAGTTTCCGCCCTCGCCGTTAGATGACATTCTACGTCACACTTGCGGTATTACAGGACGTGCTACGTCCACCGCTATGAACGAGGGTGCCGCTGGTGAACACTCTCAAGGTTCGCTTATAGGCAAAACATAAATACCCACGAAAGCAGCAGATTGGACAGCCGTCGCCGTAGCTCAGTTGGTGAGAGCACCGGACGCGATATTCGAACGTCGTGGGTTCGGATCCCACCGGCGGCATGATTGTTTTTTCTGCTGCTTTATAAGTAATTTTCTTTAAAAAAACTAATTGATTGGCACTAGATATTAAAATAAAAAATAAAAAAATAGAAACATTTCTCTATGCACCTTGGTTTCGGTGACTGTTGGCTTCCTTAATATGTTTGTCAAACGAGCCCCTCACTTCATTTCCCATGTCTGCTAATAGCTTAACGGGGGTCTCGGTTCTGGCAGTCTTGATGCCATAGGTAGTATAAGAGGGCTCTCGCACAGTTTCCGCCCTCGCCGTTAGATGACATTCTACGTCACACTTGCGGTATTACAGGACGTGCTACGTCCACCGCTATGAACGAGGGTGCCGCTGGTGAACACTCTCAAGGTTCGCTTATAGGCAAAACATAAATACCCACGAAAGCAGCAGATTGGACAGCCGTCGCCGTAGCTCAGTTGGTGAGAGCACCGGACGCGATATTCGAACGTCGTGGGTTCGGATCCCACCGGCGGCATGATTGTTTTTTCTGCTGCTTTATAAGTAATTTTCTTTAAAAAAACTAATTGATTGGCACTAGATATTAAAATAAAAAATAAAAAAATAGAAACATTTCTCTATGCACCTTGGTTTCGGTGACTGTTGGCTTCCTTAATATGTTTGTCAAACGAGCCCCTCACTTCATTTCCCATGTCTGCTAATAGCTTAACGGGGGTCTCGGTTCTGGCAGTCTTGATGCCATAGGTAGTATAAGAGGGCTCTCGCACAGTTTCCGCCCTCGCCGTTAGATGACGTTCTACGTCACAGAAGAGCGTGTTGTCGGGCAAGTTGGCTTTGCATGATATATAAGAAGTTAGCGCAAAACTTAGACGAAGACAGAGAAGAAACACACAAGACGACAGACGAGCGCTCGTCTGTCGTCTTGTGTGTTTCTTCTCTGTCTTCGTCTAAGTTTTGCGCTAACTTCTTATATATTCTACGTCACACTTGCGGTATTACAGGACGTGCTACGTCCACCGCTATGGACGAGGGTGGCGCTGGTGAACACTCTCAAGGTTCGCTTATACGCAAAACATAAATACCCACGAAAGCAGCAGATTGGACAGCCGTCGCTGTAGCTCAGTTGGTGAGAGCACCGGACGCGATATTCGGAGGTCGTGGGTTCGGATCCCACCGGCGGCATGATTGTTTTTTCTGCTGCTTTATAAGTAATTTTCTTTAAAAAAATTAATTGATTGGCACTAGATATTAAAAATAAAAAATAAAAAAATAGAAACATTCCCCTATGCACCTTGGTTTCGGTGACTGTTGGCTTCCTTAACATGTTTGTCAAACGAGCCCCTCACTTCATTTCCCATGTCTGCTAATAGCTTAACGGGGGTCTCGGTTCTGGCAGTCTTGATGCCATAGGTAGTATAAGAGGGCTCTCGCACAGTTTCCGCCCTCGCCGTTAGATGACGTTAGAGACATGGAGCAACCACCCTGTAACCCAGACTACGCATGGGAATATTGCAATAGAACAGAGGGCAGCAGAAAGGGAGGTGGAATTGGGGCATTCATTCATAAAAGTATGAATTTTCAAAGGGTTAGACTGGGATGCAGGGAACATTTATGGCTAAAAGGAACAGTGGCAGGCAAGCAAACACTCCTTGGCTTTGTATACCTGTGGACAGGGGTTAATGCCAAAGAGGAAAACAGGAAAATGTTAGAATGTATTGCAAGCGACATTGATGAGCTAGGAGGACAGGGCGAGATAATTATATTAGGCGACATGAATGCACACATAGAAGACCTGGATGGGTACATGGATTCGACAGGAAGCATGCTGCAGGACATGTGTGACAGGCATGATTTAGTTGTATGCAACAGCACCGAGAAGTGTGAAGGGCTCATAACATGGGAGGCGGGGAGTCTGCACTCGACGATAGATTATGCACTAATGTCACAGAGGATGTATAACAGATTCGGGGTAATGAGCATAGATGAAGATGGTTCCAGTAGTCTAGGTAGTGACCACAAGCGTATCAAGTTGAGCTTCAGAAGAAAAAGCAATGTAAGACTGAATCAAGATAAACAATCAGGGGGAAATTTTTACTCAGAAAAGCAATTGGAAGTAGCAGCCAAACAAATCGAGAAAGTAATTTTTGAGGATAGTGAAACAGAATGGACTTATACCAAATTAACTCGATTACTGGAGCTAGAGCTAGCTAAGGTGGGAGTAAAGCTAAAAGGGAAAAGATGCAAACCCAAGAGTTGGTGGGATGAGGAGGTCAAGAGGGCAATAGAAAAGCGCAAGGAAGCATCCAGGGAACACAGATATTCCAAGAAGAGGGGGGAACCAAAACCCGAAGTAGACAGAAAATGGGATACCTTCATAAAGTGTAGAAGGGACGCATCCTATTTGATTAATGAGAAAATTAGAAGAAAGGGTGCCCAATGGATGTCAAAAGTAAATAAAAAGGATAGAAAAGCAGCCCAAAAATTCTGGAAACATCTAAATGCAATGAGTAATAAAACTAGGCTAGAACAAAGGTTTATTGTTACAGATGAGGGTATTCGACTAGAAGGGGATGAAGCAATAAAACACATAGGAACAAGGATGACGGAAAAATTTTCAGCAAAGCACGTGGTACATAATTTATCGAAGGAGGATAGACCGGTTACAGCAATAGCTTCACTTGAGCAAGGAGAGTGGGAAAGGGCAGAGAAGAAGGTTCCTAGTGGCACATCAACAGGACCAGATGGTATCCCGATTATGTTGATAAAGAAGTTAGGACCAAAATCCAAGCAAACATTAATACAGGTAGTGAACAAAATGATAGTGGATGAGAAAGTCCCCGATGAATGGCGATTAAGTAGAATGAACATGATATATAAGGGAAAGGGGGACAAAGCAGACGTAAGTAACTATCGCCCCATAACAGTGACGTCTGTGGTTTACAGGGTGGTGATGCAAATTATAAAGGATAGACTGCAGGCTTGGGTGGAGAACGAGGGGGTGCTAGGGGAACTACAGAATGGGTTCCGGAAACAAAGGAGGTTGGAGGACAATCTATTTTCATTGACACAGTGTATAGAAATTGCGGAAAAGGAACATAGGCCCTTATTGCTAGCATTTCTGGATATTAGGGGAGCCTATGACAACGTTGCTCAGGAGCATTTGTGGGACATATTGGGCACATTGGATGTGGAAAATGGAGTAATTAATCTTTTAAAAGATATATATAGAGGTAACAGAGTGCTCATAAAATGGGAAAAAAATGTATCAGGGCCTGTAGAGATACAGCGGGGGCTTAGACAAGGATGTCCTCTGTCCCCTTTGTTGTTCATGTTGTACCTGCAAGGTTTGGAGGCCAAGCTAGAGGGGAGCGGACTAGGTTTCAACCTATCTTTTTTAAAGCAAGGGGAATTGATTAAACAGACATTACCGGGACTAATATATGCCGACGATATAGTGATAATGGCTGACAACAAGGAAGACCTGCAGAAGTTGTTAGACATATGCAGTACAGAGGGAGATAGATTAGGCTTCAGGTATAGTAAGGAAAAATCTGCAGTCATGACATTTATTGAAGAGGGCGGCGAGCATAGAATACAGGAGTTCGTGCTAAAGGTAGTGAATGAGTACAAGTATCTTGGGGTGTGGATAAATAACAGTGTTGAGTATCTGACAGAGCATGAAAAATATGTAATGAATAAAGCTAGTAGGAATGCAGCTGTCATGAAAAATAGGGCACTGTGGAATTACAATAGGTATGAGGTGGTAAGAGGGATCTGGAAAGGGGTGATGGTCCCTAGCCTGACCTTCGGGAATGCGGTCCTGTGTATGAGGCCAGATGTTCAAGCAAGGCTGGAAATTAGGCAACGGGGAGTAGGGAGGTTAGCTTTGGGAGCACATGGCAATACACCAAATCAGGGGGTACAGGGTGATATGGGATGGGCGTCTTTCGAGAGCAGAGAGGCTAGCAGTAAGATAGCATTTGAGGAACGATTGAGAAGGATGGAGGAAAAGCGGTGGGCTAGGAAAGTTTTCAGATACCTGTATATAAAGAATGTTGACACGAAATGGAGAAAGGGAACTAGAAAATTGACAAGCAAATATCTGGACAGCAGTAAGGGGGCAAATCAGCAATTATCGGTTAAGAAAAAGGTTAAAGGAACAGAGAGAGCTTTGTGGAAAACAGGGATGCTGACGAAATCGGCACTAGAAACATACCGGACCTTTAAACAGGAAATTGTCAAAGAAAATATCTATGATAATTGTAGGGGAAGTTCTTTGTTGTTTGAGGCCAGGACTGGAGTTTTGCGGACTAAGAAGTTTAGAGTCAGGTACCAGGAGATAGACACTTTGTGCATTGCGTGCGGACAGGAGGAGGAAACGGCTGAACACTTGATACTTTTCTGTAAAGGGCTTCACCCTACAGTGGAAGGCAGCGGGGCTGACTTACCCAAGGCATTGGGGTTTAGGGATAGTGAAGGGAAAGTGGATTTTAAGAGGTTAGAAGTAACCAAGCGAAGGTTATCTGATTGGTGGCTAAAAGCAAGACAGGAGTAAAATTTCACAAGACATGGCTAGGTGGCTTGAGCCACCGCCCGATGTAAAGGGTTCAGCCGTATCCATCCATCCATCCATCCATCCAGCGGTATTACAGGACGTGCTACGTCCACCGCTATGGACGAGGGTGGCGCTGGTGAACACTCTCAAGGTTCGCTTATACGCAAAACATAAATACCCACGAAAGCAGCAGATTGGACAGCCGTCGCCGTAGCTCAGTTGGTGAGAGCACCGGACGCGATATTCGGAGGTCGTGGGTTCGAATCCCACCGGCGGCATGGTTGTTTTTTCTGCTGCTTTATAAGTAATTTTCTTTAAAAAACTAATTGATTGGCACTATATATTAAAAAATAGAAACATTCCCTATGCACCTTGGTTTCGGTGACTGTTGGCTTCCTTAATATGTTTATCAAACGAGCCCCTCACTTCGTTTCCCATGTCTATATATATATATATATATATATATATATATATATATATATATATATATATATATATATATATATATATATATATATATATATATATATATATATATATATATATATAGCTGTGAAAACATGAGGTTCTTGACTGCTTAAAATAATATACATCGAAGTATACGCTTCATTTAAGGAAACATTTTTATTTGACTCGACGTTTCGATCGGTCCTCCGATCGAAACGTCGAGTCAAATAAAAATGTTTCCTTAAATGAAGCGTATACTTCGATGTGTATATATATATATATATATATATATATATATATATATATATATATATATATATATATATATATATATATATATATATATATATATATATATATATGCCCGCACTTCACCCATGCGCCCATGCTCCATCGCTGTGGTACCCATGCAGCCCTTTTACATGTAATGTAGGATATGCAGCCAGGCTAAGTAAGTGGAACTAAATGTCCATGGGTGTCGGCGGCAACGATCGGTAACATTACGCGTGATGTTTCTGCACTACAAACTCCAGAATAATCGACGCAGGACTTACGAAGGCTACCGGCTGAAATATACTCCTGTTTCCATAGACAGTGTGGACAGAGTGATGCACGGCAAGCCCCCATCGCGGTTGCCCGCAATTCACCATCGTATAGCCCATGTTCACGCACACACATTTTGCCTCTGCATAGTCCACACATAGCCCTTTTCTACCAGATATGTAGGCGGGGAAGGTGTGGGAGTGGCTGATATATGCCCATGCGCCACCCACGTATTTTCTACGCAGTGCCTTTGTAGGCTGTACGCGGGAATATTGTATGTTTGCCCACACGCAACTAGCCTCCTTGGATCCTTGAGGGTGCTGCAGGGGCCGCCTCTATTGGGTTTGCCCGCACTTCGCCAACATGTAACCCCATATTTTATGCACACGAACTGCATGCAGCCCATGCTTAACCCTTTCATACCCTGGTTAGGACAAAGGCGGGGAAGATGCGGAAATGACAAACGTGCCCATGCCTAGCCCATGCGGGACCAACGTAGGCGTTGCTCAGGCAGCCCAAACCTCATGCCTACAACGCTTCGCCGCTGTGCAGCCCAAAGTTTAGCCCTGTATTTTCCACACAGAACCCATGTAGGCCGAAGGCGGAAATACTATCTCTCTGCCCACACAAAACCACCGTGGCTCCCTCAAGGCGCTGCACGGGCAGCCCCAAGAGGGGCTGCCCACACTGAACCATGATAGAGCCCGCACTGTTGCCCGCGTGTATCTGTGGTGGGACCCAGGTGGACTGGCCGCTCTTTTTAAGCCCATGCGTAGCTGACGAGGGGCCCACTCAGGCATAAAATGGGCAGCCCAAACCTTTTTCTCCAGCACAGCGCCCACGAGAGACCCATGTAGGTTTATTGCGGACAGCCACCAGCCCTCATTGCCCATGTCGGACCCGCATGGGCCCGCCACCTTATGCTACTGGGGTATCCTCAAAAATTACTTCCTCAATTCGGCTGCTGCTTACGATTGCATTTTTTAGTAAAAATTCTCCTCTGAAGTTCATCTCGCTTCAGTACTACATTGGTTTCTCTTCTCAAACTCAACTTGATATGCTTGTTGTCACTACCTAGGCATCTGGAACCATGTTAATCTATGCTCATCACCCCTAATCTATCAAAACATTTTCTGTGACATCAGTGCATAATCTGTCGTCGAGTGCAGACCCCCTGCCTCCCATGTTATGGGCCCTTCACACTTCTCGGTACTGTTGCATAAAACAAAATGGTGCCTGTCACATATATCCTGCAGCAAGCTTCCTGTCAAATCTGTGTACCCATCCAGGTCTCCTATATGTGCGTTCATGTCGCCTAATATAATTATCTCGCCCTGTCCAACTAGCTCATCAATGTCGCTTGCAACACGTTCTAACATTTTCCTGTTTGCCATTAGCTCCTGTCCACAGGTATACAAAGCCAAGGAGTGTTTGCTCCCCTGACACTTTTCCTTTTAGCCATAAATGTTCCTTGCATCCAGGATTAACCCTTTGAAAATTCTTACTTTTATGAATGAATGCCCCAATTCTAACCCCCTTTCTGCTGCCCTCTGTTCTATTGCAATTTTCTCATGCGTAGTCTGGGTTACAGGGTGGTTGCTCCATCTCTTTAAGATGCGTTTCCACTAAACCATATACCATTAATTCCTCCTGCCTTAACTGTTCTTCTATTTTCTCCCATTTCACTCTATTCCTGCCACCTTGCATGTTAATTACACATATATTTGAATTAGCTTGGCTCTGGCGCTTGTGTCTATTTCTTCTCCCATGGTTCCATCGTCCCTTTGATATTGGTTCTTCCTTCTCTACACTGGTTCCGTCAGAGCCCTGGGTCACCCCAAAAAAGCTGTTGCCTGGCGACTTATTCTACTACCCACCCTCTTGCCATTGGCACCACCGTATAGAATGCCATCCTGTGCAAAAGGGTGGGGCCTGACCTCGTACACATTCCTGTTAACTTCCATTACCACGTATCTTAGTTGTCGACTCATTAACCTAATTTCGCGGTTAGCCTCAACGATCCTCCTTTCTGTTTCGCTAGCCTGCCTCTGGACTTCTGTGATTGTGCATATGGCCACATGCACACTCTCAGAGGCCTGTCTAATCCTACGCATCCACACTTCTAACTGCTTCTCGAGATTCTGGCTCCTCCCCTTCAGCACATCGTTGAGACCAGCATGGATAATGACAAGGTGTTCGCCATCCATGCTGCCCCCATCCCCTCCTGGGCTTTGGCCATTGCATCTACCATGCTCTTCCCTGACTGGGCCTCTACCTGCACCCGCCTGTCCGCCTTCACTGTCGTCAAAACGCCTCCCTCAACCCTCGCTACATTCCAGTCACTGACAACCAGAACCCTCTTCCGCTCTAACCGTCCGCTTCCTGACTGCGACTGTTGCCCTCCGGATCGCACTACCTGTCTCCCCCGCTGCCGTACGCTACTGTCGCGAGTTTTTACCTCTATCTCTTCCCCACTCAAAGCCTGCTGCGCTACATGACTGCAGGATCGACGAACCTCGTCCCCCACCTGACACTGCTCCGAACCGGGGTGCCCTGCCGGCCGCGACCTGAGCGCTTCTACTTGCTCTTCTAGCTGGGCCCGCTTTTCCCGCTCCTCCTTCAGCTCGCCCATAATTCGCTCCAGCAGGTCGGCATTAGCCTCCTCCCTCTTAAGCGACTCGGCGACCTGAGTTTCTAACTTAATCCGTTCCCCTCGTTCCACCTTCAGGTCCCCTTGGGTTCCTTAATCCTAGCTGCCCATTCCCATTTCAACGTCCGAACGGCCTCCTCAAAACGCTTACATATCTTGCACGCGAAGCTAGCCCCATCTGCCTCGGCTAAGCTCCTGAACTTGGTCTCGTCTAAATAGCACTAGCGGTCGCACTCCTGGCACTGCATTAACTCCCCATCCCCGACCACCTTGACTTTCCTAGCTTGCCGACCCATCGTCCGGCCGACTACGCAACGTAAATGCCCGCCAAAATTACTACACAAAAAACTTCGGAATTACGCAACGTAAAAGCCCGCCAAAAATTCCTACACAAAAACCTTCGGCACTACGCGGCGTAAAAGCCCGCCAAAATTCCAACACCAAAAACCTTCAGCACTACCCAACGTAAAAGCCTGCCAAAATTATTACACAAAAACCTTCGGCACACACACTTCCGCTAGCCTTCCTACCCTTAAATCGGTTTAAAACTACCGCCCGACAGCACGTACAAGCGCAAACACCAAAAAGCACTTAGCTTCGGACGTAGCCGCTGGAGCTCCGAAAAAAAGCGTCCTCCTCCGACGGCGTCACAAGCCATTTTTCTACATGTAGTATATTTCTACATGTAGTGCCATCTAGCGGCTGCCACAGCAATTAACATAAATAGCTCAGGTTAGCCTGAAAAGATGCCGCTGTACATACGTACCAACATTTTTTGGGGAATCGTTTCTAGAGAAGAAAATAAATCAGTCTCGAAACTTTACGGACAAATGTTGTATACCATTACGAAAGTCGAGTGTCCGGCTGTCGCCTTTGCTGTGCATAAGTTTCGACCGTATCTATGGCGACGTCACTTCATTCATTGTTGCAGACCACCACTCGTTGTGTTGGCTTGTTGGCCTCCGCGATTCTTCCGGTCGACTCAGTCGCTGGGCCTTACGCCTACAAGAATATTGCCGCAAATCTTTCCAGCGTTTGTTCATTCTTCAAAGCTGTCGGCACGCTGCTTTATCGCTTTTGTTTGCGATGCAAGAAGCCACAAGATTTACCGCGATTGATCGCATCAAGGCCAGGCAGAACTGATTCTGCGTTGTTCCTTAATCTTCTAGTAACTTTGCATGCTTTGTCTCGAAAGTTCGCTATCACCTTTAAATTGAGCACGACTGACAGCGGCAGGCATTCGGTTCAACGACCACCGAGCACGCTTGTTGCTATGCCGCCGCCGAGTGAGTGAGCCCATTGTGGGCGAAAGTCAGCCCAAATAAAGAGTTTGGTTTAAACACCATTTTCGCAGCCTTTCTGCTCTAAGGAAAGCAGTCACGACTTCGTGAAAAAATGGTTTTACTGTGGCGTATAAGAGTGGTCGTCACCATGCTGATGTCGACTGTTTGTCCCGTTTCCCTCTACCAGACGCGGCGAGTTGCGAAAAGGATTTCGATGAATTTTATCTTCTCTATCCACGGAGTTTCACAGTCTTGAGTCTTTTCAGCATGCACAACTGAAGGATTCTAGTCTCCAACTGTTGTTCGATCTAGCCCGTACGTCTGCTCTTGTCACGCCGTTCGTCATATCGGAGGGCGTGCTCTTTAAGAACTGCTCAGTGGCGGGTGCACATTTCGTTTTGGTTTTCCCTGCCAATCTTCGTGGCGTTGTCCTTCATGCCATGCACAACGATGTTCCTTCCGGTCGCCAAGGGTTTTCTCGTACGTTCCACAGAGCACAGCAACGTTTTACAGGCCTGGAATTTGCAAGATAACTCAGCAGTACGTTTCAGGCGTCCTGCAGTGTCAACACTCTAAGCATCGCACTGCCCTGCTTGCCGGCTTGTTGCAACCAGTCAGCCCACGTCACTCACCTTTTGAGAAAATCGGGGTTGGCTTTGCGCTTCTCTGCGCTCTCTACCTACAGCTCTCTTTCTAGAACATCCATACGTAACGCTAGGTTGGTGTTCGCTTCATCAGCCCTGTCCAGGCGTGCACTTAATACGCAGCATTTACACATAAAATTCGCGCCTTCGGCCTCCTCTACAGATTCAAACCGCGTTTCCTATTAATTCACCGACGCCTCACACTCCTTGCATTTAACCTTCACTTGCTTGACCATTACAGCAGCACTCGATTATTGCTACCACAAATTGCTAGAATACCATGCATTGCTAGAATAGCATAGCGCTATCTACATACGCGGCCAGCGCTGGTGAGCAGAGACATAATGAAGAGCGGTGACCATAATGCGACGGTGCCCTGTTTGCGTATCGTTATGTTTGCGATGTAATTCAGATTGTTGTTGTTGTTGTTGCCTTCGTGACATGGCACATAACCACGACGTGGGATTCGCCAGGATTCAGTGGGAGACCCCATAAAATAGGGAATATCTGAGAATTAAATATATGAAAATACCGAAACAGACTTTTAAATGCGGCAATTTTGGAAACAATTAGCAACGCAATCTGCCGGTAGCTGTTATGTAATTGTGGAGGTATTCGCAAACTTGATGCAATGCAAAACCCCAGGTTCTCGCGCCAAAATAGAGGAGGAGGGGAACCGACAAAGTGAGTCTGAACTTTGTAATGGGAATTTCTAGGTGTGCTATCCTCTGATGTGCAAACCTCCGGTAAGAGAGTAGGATATGCTCCAATGTTTCGACTTCACCACAAGCCGCAAAATGGATTGTGGGACTGAACCTGCATCTACAACGGGAAATCCTGCACAGCATGAGTGTGATCGCTACCTCACACTGCCGGGTTTTAAACGCACGAGCCTTCCATGGGTACATGATATGTTCACCTTAGGCACTAGGCGCGAACACACACATACACGAGGAAGCATTCGGGACATACGCGTCTGTGTGTGTTCGCGCCTGGCACCTAAGACGAATTTTGACCAACTCGCCCAAGGAGACGTTCTTTTAGACATGAGATGTTGGTAGTCAACAGCAGAGGGTAAGGGATCGTTGCACGTGGTGGCTATAAAATGAGAACGCTGAAATCGAGTCATTCCGAAAAGAACAAGATCAGGGACGCTAGAGGCAACAGGTGCATTTAGGGCAGATTTTGCCAAAAAGTCTGCTGCTTCCTTGTTTTAAAATACCACAGTGACCGGGTATCCAATCAAAGCGCACGTGTTTCACCCATCCAGGAGTAAAAATACTTTAGTCAGCGTCTTAAAAAAGCGTTTCGTGTGGACTGCAGCGCCAGCAAAACAGAGAGATAAACTGAGAGGATTATCTGCTGATGCAGTTGTGGGACTTTTCAAAGCGGCCAGCCCAAGAGCCATAAACTCTGCTAGAAATACGGTTGTAAAATCCGGGACTCTAACCAAAAAGCTTCACGAGATAGACTCTGAAAAAAACACCAACCGCTGCCTTCTGTCCGGCCCCAGACGCATCTGTAGCAATCACAGTACAGTGTGGGAAATGGGCAAGGTGACCAAAGAGGATTCCAGGTAATGTACTTGCAAGCAGATGCTTCGCATTAGGTTCGCAGATGCTTCGCAAAAGCAATATCCACAGGGCTCGCTGCCCAACCAACTCTGCATGTAGAATTGAGATTCATATCAATGCTCGATAAAAGGTTTTGAGTAAAAACAACTTGAGGGAGGCGGAACGTTGGCCAATTAGGAGTGAGAAAGAGGGCTGGGTGCGAGACAAAAATAGGTGTAGCCGCACCAGAAGCCGACTCAAATGCGCGAGTGACGAGTGACTCAAATGCGAGCCGACTCAAAAGTCCTGACAGTTAAAAGCTGAAAACGGGAGTTAAGGCCAGGAATACGAACCTCTAGGTACAGAACTGCGGTGGAAACTGATTGAGGGAGACATAGGCAGAAGCACAGTGCGCGCCTTTCTAGCAGCAGCAACGGATGAAGCTTATATTTAGGGTAGCCAGAAAAGAGTATGCAGTCAAATTCCAAAACGGGTCTGGCATTGGCTTTGTAAAGATGTACAAGCATGTCCCGGCGCATGCCGAATTTTCTATTACTTATTCCTAGTAGCCTACCTAGTTCACGCTCACCTTTCTCGACGTTAGTCTCGATTTAGGGCCGCCTATCTATACTGGCACCATAAATAACGACTAGATACCTCAAAGATTCCACCTTAGGTATGCTATCCGAATGATAGTGTAGCGATATATATATATATATATATATATATATATATATATATATATAAAGGCACGTTGGATTTAAAAACTTGCCCACCGCGTTTGTGCACATTTAATACCAAATCTATTGTATCCAGCCAAACCTCGAGCGCTTTGAGGCAATCCTGGAGAGAACGATATAGGGCATGAATGTCTGTTGCAGAAACACAGAAGGCTATGTCATCTGCATAAACATATAGTGTACCATCAGGGTGTACCGGAATGCCGCCCATCAGCAGATTGAATTGAAGTTGCGAAAGTACATAACCTGTGGCACGCTTCTGGTCTGGGCATAGGTGTCTGATGTGAATGAACCGTCAGAGCAAAAGAACTGGCGTCGTGTTAAAAATTCGCGGATGCATGCATAAATTTAGAACGGCGGGTGTAGTAATGCCAATTTAGAGAGAAGAATCGAGTATTCAACACTGTCGTACGCTTTAGCTATGTAAAGCGGCACTAATGCTGATACTTCATTCTTGCGCATAGCAAGGCAAATGGCGTAATGTAAGCGCACAAGCTGGCGCAAATAGAAAACAAAACAAAACAGGAAAGCACTCAAAGAGGCAAACAGTAATTCAGATAAAAGTACGCTGCACAGACGCTTTTCTTCCTTCTTTTTAGGAGTAGTCTCCGAGACCGGCTGATATTTACAGAGGCCAATTTTACTTCCTAGGCGAGCTCGTATTTGCGCTCGCTCCTCTCCTGCCCAATCGCCCCCCCCCCCCCTTTTTTTTTCATGTCCGGCGGGGCCCCCTGTAAAAGAAAATACAAAATAAAAAAACGTTTCCTGAACGCCCGGAAACATGGGGCCGGATGCTTCCAGGCCCCATTTCCTGCTCTCACCTCGCTTTTCACCCTTTACCATCCCTTTCAAGCGGCCACCAGCATGAAAATACTTTTAACCTCATCTTTACTCCTTGGAAAGTCCTCCATTCGGACACAGTTGTAGCCTATTCCAAGCTGCCCACATCTACTGAAGGTATGAACCCTTAGTGCACTTGCCACCATGGCTGCTGCTTGTGAGCCAGCCTGCAGTTGTCGGGGGTTGTGTCGGCTGGTTTCTCTTGCCATTGACGCCTGCGTCCTCTCGTTGAGGTGTTTCGCGCATTTTGTCGCTTTCAGTGCTTTCCTCTCTTTTTTGTTTTCCATTTCCGCCAGCTTGTGTGCTTACATTACGCCATTTGCGGAATAAGCATTTATAATTTAGACAGCACCCTGGGAGTGTTGCGCAGTACTGTAGTGTATAAGTGCACTGCTCTTCGTCACTTATGTGTACCGCTAACAGCGATTCCTTGTTTTCTTTAGAGTGCTCCGAAAAGGGCGTTCCGCTTGCGCTTGTTTTTGTACACACACACACACACAATCTACGTGCGCTGCATACGGAGCAAATGGCCGGTTTCACTTTTGAGGCGCCGTTTTAAGTAGATATCGTAAATGCAGAGCGGGATGTCGGGATGAGCGTTGACATTGTCTCCACGTCGCGTTCTTCGTACGCTTTGTCGGTCAGAGACTGGGATACGGACCCTTTGAATAGTACCGTTGCATGGCTTCCGTATGCAGAAGCCTTATGCGCGTTTCTAAGAATGTTTCGCTAGGACTGCACTGCAGAGGTAGCGAATACCTTTCACCAGTGGGCACCTATGAGTGTTTAGGATGACTCGAAGATAATTTTAATGAGTCAAAGGTACCCCCTGCCCGGCTGAGTGTTTAGTTTTCAAGTTGTTAAGGAAGAGTGGCGCGGAATGCATCAATGGGTTTGCATCTGCCCGAAAATGTATGCGGAAGTAGGGCCTCGTGCTTTGTAAGGGTCTAGTAGTATTACCCGCGGGCCGGGGAAAGGGGGGGGGGGTCGTTTGGCGTCGCCCATATGTTTTCTACTGTTCCTAATATGCTATATATTATTGGTGGAAATGCGCACAGGATCCCAATCACATAGCTACGCCCAAATATTGAAGCATTCAAGGAGTTGCGATCAAAGAATAATAAATGAAATAGTGCTCTCACCTCCGATCTAAAAATTTTTGAGATAAACAAAAGCGTTCCTGCGAATTACGATCAACTGAATGTTGTTGGAATGCCATGTATTGGATAGTATTTTTGCGTTTCCTCCAATCTAATAAATATTAAAGACATTTTATTATTTTAAAATATGGCTTAGATTCGCACCAGCGGCTGATGATGCGTCTGACAGCCCTTGGCGCTCTCAGAACAAGGAAAAAAGCGAAGTTCTGCTGCGGACAAAGGAGAAAGCGCTAAGCTGGTAGCGTTTTACCAAATCGGAAAAGAGAGCACTGTGTGTCCTGCGCATTGATATACATGGTGGAAGCTGTGATGCGGTATTTCTTATGTTCGCGGGGTACGCTAAAATTGTCGAAGCACTGGAGCCCGACTATTTCTGTAGCGCTCGACCTTCTCCGATTAACATCTGATAATTTAAATCCATGTTTAAATGTTATTTATTTATAAGGCCTAAATTTTGAGGGAACAGAAAAGTACTACCAGTCACTTTACATAAGTACACCATTTTCGTGGTGATTGATCAGTTTATGTTGTTTAAACACATGTTTAGAATGTTAATTATTGCCGAAATAATTATTTAAGATGTAGGAGGAACGAAAAAATGATTGCTGCTACTCTACTTAGCGCCTGAGAACTCATCACATTTCAAATCAGAAGAAAGCTTTTATTTTTCTAAATATTGATTTGTTTTAGCTGAGACAACTTACAATTTTGCGCGATAAAGATCTCTCTCATGGTCGCATTTATTGCGCTCATGCTTTGTTTTGGAGCTTCAGAAGTTCGGCGTTTCTGTCGCGCGACCGAACTTCTGTTGTCGCTACACAACAGTCTGTAGTGCGTGCTCTGCCTTCTGTAGCCGCTACAGAGTGTTCTGTAGCGACAACAGAAGCTCTGTAGGGTGCCTTCTGTCTTCTGTAGTCGCTACAGAACGTTCTGTCACCGCTACAGATTACTGTTTAGTCACAACAGATTGCCCTGTCGTCGCCAACTGATTGTTCTGTTGCGACTACAGAAATATCTCTCCCGCAACAGAAATTTCTGTTGTTTTTTTCGGCTTGGGATTTCTGTGTGAAAACAAGGACGGACCACCCGTTGACATTCCGCTTCAGGCTGTACAGCGAAACTTGTAGAGCATTTAAATACTCTTACAGCAATTGATACAGGATATGAATATTTTTGGCAGAACCGAAAAAAATGAGTCACTGTTCAACTACTGCTAAACCAGGTTAGAGAGCGAAAGCTGTGGTGTATCGAGCAACTAGATGCGGCTTGGCGTCTGTAACGTTGAGCTCGTTCCGCACACTAGATAGACAGTGCCCGAACCCTGCCATTCTGGCAGGTGGCAGTTAAATTAATGGTTTATCGCGTGAGGTTAATTACCCAATGAACGCTGCGGCCTACTGCTGCAGTGCCGCTTGTCTGCCACAAAGTTGTCAGCACTAATGCATGCAGCCCAGATTTCTCTCTCACCACAACCACGTACCTCAAAGCTGTATTGAAGCTTCCACTGTCCCAGGGAGTGAGGTATGCGCCTTGCTTTCCTCAAACTCATTGCAGTCTAGAACACACTGCCAACAGCAATAGACACAATGAACGCCGACGGTCTCCAGCTGCAGTGCCAACACCACATGCAGCTCACATCTGTCACTACCACCACGTAGGTTAAAGCGCGACTGAGGTGTCCAATGTCCCAGGGGCTACTGATGCGCCTTTCCTTCGCTTCCGAAGAAAATTGGGGATTGCTTAATTTTAATTGGTTTTTTGGGGAAAGGAAATGGCGCAGTATCTCTCTCATATATCGTTGTACACGTGATTCGCGCCGTAAGGGAAGGGATAAAGGAGGGAGAGAAAGAAGAAAGGAAAAGAGAGGTGCCGTAGTGGAGGGTTCCGGATTAATTTCGACAACCTGGGGATCTTTAACGCGGCGGCTGCGTTTTTATGGAGGCAAAACGCTAAGGCGCCCGTGTGCTGCGCGATGTCAGTGCCCGTTACAGACCATTGGTGGTCGAAATTCCTCCGGAGCCCTCCACTACGGCACCTTTCTTACTTTATTCTTTCACTCTCTCCTTTATCCCTTCCCTTACGGCGTGGTTCAGGTGTCCAACGGTATATGAGAACGATACTGCGCCATTTCTTTTCCACAAAAAAAACAATTATTATTATTCGCTAAAGCCTTGAAGAATCAGGACATGATTCGTGAGGCGGCTGATGACTACCTGTTCTACAAACCTAATCGGGTTTGAAGTGAGAGCAATCAGCCGAATATTCTGGTGATCCAAACTCTGCTCCTGAAACTTTTGGAATCAAATATTTAATTTTCGCTGTTTTAAATTTTGTGGAATCCTGGCTTTTTTTCACAGACCAATTCACAGTCTGCAACAGGTCCGGGGCAGTCTTGCATTAGTATTTTCAGCATGCCAACTGTTACTCCGTCTAGCCCAGGGGCCGGAGACCGCCTTCAATTGATTACAGGCTCTATATCATACATACAAACCTTAGTGAAGTCTGCACTCAAATGAAATGGGGTTGGAGGCAAGATAGTTTGAGAATGAGACGCGCAGCAAGGCCTTCAGCTATGGAATTTAGATAACACTGTGGACTGAACGATATGAGAGGAGGGCAGTACGTTTATGAAGAATTAGATTAAAGAGCGCTACGGAAGACGAGACAAAATAAGGACGAACACAAGCGCTGCTTCTTGTCTGGTATTCCGTAGCGCTGTTTTATCTGTTTCTTCAAAAGTGTACCTACCAGTCTGTATTTGCCCTCTTGCGCAGCACGTTAGAACGTTCCATGTGTAGAGCGGTTTATTGGCACGATGGAAGCGCCGGCTGCGAAGACCTTGGGACAGGCAATCTACGAGGCAGAGAGCCGAGGGACCAGACACAAGCGGCAGTGTTCCATCCAGCACGAGCATCCAACCGGCGGCGCGAGCGCTTCGTCGTCGTTGGCTTCGGGGCTGGTTCATCTTCTTCATTCCAAGTGCCCCGGCAGAAAGAGGGAGCCATCCTGGCGACTCAAGGAGAGGACACTACGAGGGGGCTATAATACGGCTTCAAGCGGCTGACGTGAACGACGTCGCGGGCATGGCGGCGATGGTCCGAAGAAGGTGTCACCGGTTCGATAATGTAGTTGACCGGTGACGTACGCTCCACGATGCGATAAGGGCCGATGTGCTTGGCCGAAAATTTGGACGTATTCGGAACAGAGAGCCAGACCAGTGAGCCAGTGGAGAAGTGAACCGCGGGCGTGTCTTGATCGGAAGCATGGGTACGGAGACCTTGACGTTCGGCGGTGAAGGAGCGAGCCAACTGGCGGCACTGCTCCGCATGGCGGGTGATATCAGAGAGGGAAGCATATTCCGAGCTGTCGGGGTTGTAGGGAAGGATTGTATCCAACATACAAGAAGGTTCGCGTCCGAATAAAAGAATGAATGGGGAAAAGCCGGTGGTTGCTTGAGAGGCGGTGTTATATGCATAGGTGACGAACGGAAGAATGTACATGGCGATCATGTCCCCAAGAGTACGGTTGAAGCGTTCGGTGAGGCCGTTGGTTTGAGGGTGGTAAGCAGTAGTGGTGCGGTGGACTGTGTGGCACGCAGCGAGAAGCTCGTGAAGAACATCAGACAAGAAAACACGGCCGCGATCACTTAGAAGTTCGCGAGGAGCGCCGTGACGCAGGACAAAGTGATGAAGAAGGAAGAAGGCTACATCGCGAGCAGTAGCCGCAGGTAGGGCAGTGGTCTCAGCATACCGAGTGCGGTGGTCCACGGCGACTATGATCCAGCGATTCCCAGCGGTGGTGAAGGGAAGTGGCCCATATAGGTCGATGCCCACACGATCAAAAGGGCGAGCCGGACACGGTATTGGCTGTAACGGGGCAGTCGAAGGGCGAGGTGTCGACTTCCGCTGCTGACAGGCCGTGCAAGAGCGAACGTAGCGACGAACGAAGTTGTACATGCCACGCCAATAGTACCTCTGGCGTAGTCGCTCGTACGTTTTCAGCGAGCCAGCGTGAGCACTCTGAGGATCGGCATGGTGGTGTTCACAAATCTCAGTGCGGAGATGTCGGGGAATCACGAGAAGCCACTTGCGGCCATCTGGACGATAGTTGCGCCGGTACAGAAGACCGTCGCGAAGGGCAAAATGGGAAGTCTGGCGACGAAGTGCTCGAGGGAAGGAGGCCGTAGAGGGTGCACGAAGTACGTCGAGCAACGATGAAATCCATGGATCTTGGCGTTGTTGATGGGGCATGTCCATGGTAGTGAGCGCTGCGAGTAGCATTTACAAAAATGGACATGGAATCTTTAATAGGACAAATTGCCGGGCTAGTTGGTAATGATCCATTCTTGTTGACAGCGCGTTTAGAGCACAGGGACAGAAGAAACACAGAGGACGACGTCACAGGCGCTGATGACGTCGTCCTCTGTGTTTCTTCTGTCCCTGTGCTCTAAACGCGCTGTCAACAAGAATGGAATCTTTGTTGAGTTTTCATGGGGTTCTTATGGACTCATCAGGATGTCGACAGAAACTCCGGTTCTGTAGAGAGACCTCCATTAAAACCACACGAAGCGTTTGATGAGCTTTCACATCAGAAATTTAGTCTGTACAATGTCGTCAAAGATATTGATGTATTTTCACCACAGAAATTCATCCAATATAAATTCCTGAGATATCTTTCATGTGATTTCACTACAGAAATTCAGTCCACACGAACACATCAAAGTTATTGATGTACTTTCAATACAGAAATTCAATAAATATAAATTCTTCAGATATTTTTGATGTAATTTCACTATAGAAATTCGGTCCACACGAACACATCCAAGTTCTTGATGTACTTTCAACACAGATATTCCTTCAGTTTAAATTCCTCAGATATTCTTCATGTGTATTCAGTATAGAAATTCAGTCCAGACGAACGCATGAATGTTCTTGATGTACTTTCAATACATAAATTCATTCAGTACAAATTCCTCAGATATTTTTCATGTGATTTCACTATAGAAATTTAGGCCTCTCGAACACATCAAAGTTTTTGATGTAGTTTAAGTATTGAAAATCATTCAATATAAATTCCTCGGATATATTTCATGGGATTTCATTATAGGAATTCAGTCCACACGAACGCATCTAAGTTATTGATGTACTTTGAATACAGAAATTTATTCAGTAAAAACTCCTCACATAATTTTTATGTGGTTTAACTATAAAAATTCAGTCCACACGAACTCATCAAAGTTCTTGATGTACTTTCAATACTTAAATTCATTCAATATAAATTCCTCAGTTATTTTTAATGTGAATTCACTATAGAAATTCAGTCTACACGAACACGTCAAAGTTCTTCATAAACTCTCAATACAGAAATTCATTCAATATAAATTCCTCGGATATTTTTCATGTGATTCTACTATAAAAATTCAGTCCGAAAGAACACATCAAAGTTCTTGATGCGCTTTGAATGCAGAAGTTCATTTATTTTAAATTCCTGAGATATTTTTCATGTGATCTCACTATAGGAAGTTAGTCCACTCGAACACATTGAAGTTCCTGATGTACTTTAGGTACAGAAAATCATTCATTATAAATTTCTAATATTTTCCTGAGATTTCACTATAGAAATTCAGTCCACACGAACACATCAAACTTATTGGTGTACTTTCAATACAGAAATTCATTCAATAAAAATTCCTCACATATTTTTCATGTGATTTCACTATAGAAATTCAGTCCACACGAACGCATCAAAGTTCTTGATGTAATTTCAATACAGGAATTCATTCAATATAAATTCCTCAGATATTTTTATGTGATTCTACTATAGAAATTCAGTCTGCACGAACACATAAAAGTTCTTGATGTACTTTCAATACAGAAGTGCACCTTGTCAAAACAGCGCGCCAGCTCAACGTCACTCAGCGAAATGCGGCAGCCGAAATATTAGCAAGATAGGTGGTTGGCAGAGCTATCCTTCGCGGGCCGCCGCTAATATCCACGAGAGGAAAGGCACTTGAACTTCCTTGGTTGTCCAGTCCGCTGGCCAACAGCCCGGCTCACGATTTGGTGCCGCACGAACACGTGATGCGCGGGCCGCGGGCGAACAGTCCGTCGTGTGAATCGGCCTCACCAGGCTAAATGACCTGTTCGTTCCTAGGCGGAACGTTTGAGAGCATTGCAATCGCAGAGCGCAAGCGGGCATGTCACGGGGTATGTTTTGCTTATTTCGCGGGTACTTGCAGAGTGAAAAAAAGCCGATACATAATAGATGGAAAGTTACAAACTGTTCAACTGGACGTTTCGTGGACCGTTCCACAACTTTCTCATTGGCGGTTTCCACCTATTTTCATTGCTTGCGAAGTTGGCTAATTAGTCTTGACTAATTAGGCTATTAAGTACAATACAAAAATACTGTGACTTGCTCATACAATAGCCAGCAATATGCATTTGGTCACGTCGTCTTAGAGTGCCTCTGCATAGTGTTAAACACTGGTTAAAGTTAGCTAGGACACCCTGTATATATTATGCCTCGTATTTCTTCACAAAATAAAGTATTTCTCCATAAAATAAACTCGATGGACACATCCTACGGGTACCGGCGGAGCGCCTACGCGCACGGGAGTACGCTGGATTCTGTCTGCGCGTGCGCAAAGGGCGACGCGCGCACACGCGCTTGCGGGCACGTCTGAAGAGGGGTCCGGTTTACAGCAATAGGAGGACCGCGTGGCTCTCGGGGACTCTTTTCTTCGTGGCTTGAAGTTCTCTCAGGTTCCTGGAACTTTTCTTCGCGGTTTAAGTTGTGCTTTCAGCGCCCCCCAAATTCCCTTTCTTCACGCTTGAAATTCCTTCGGTCGGCACAAGAGGGGGAACGCGCCAGCATAGGGAGCATGGAAATGGATGCCTTTTTTCGACGCCCGTCGCGGCGCGACGCTGGGCGCGCAGGCGTCCGCCGTAGGCCTAGGATGTGTCCATCGAGTTTGAGCTTTGGTGTGCGTTTGTGTGCATCTTTTTTATTTATATATTTATTTATTTATTTATTCCAAAATACTGCTGGCCAGCATTGGCCCAAGCAGGAGGGGCATGAAAAAACACAAATCCCAACACCAGGTGAAAACATTTCGAGTGACACACAGCAAAAACGAAACCAAAGAATGAACATAGCAAGAGAAAAAATACATGCTCAAAAAAGGGGAAAAAATAGTCACTTCCTTTTTAGTTGAGCAAAAAGTTTTTAGCGCCTCTTCCACGCTAGGAGAGTTAAAATCGATTCAGGTAGTGCGTTCCAATCTGCTATTGTTTGAGGGAAAAAACTGTGCTTAAATGCGTTTGTTTTGGCAAAAAGAGGCTGTAAGGAGTGCTCCCTACTATGGCCAGGCCCTTAGAGCAGTGGAGTGCCTGAGGAATGAAGGGGAGAAATGCTAAGCTTACCAGCTATAATTTTATGAAGGAAAGAAATACGGTTAACTTTTCTGCGTGTACGCAGAAACGGAATGTTATTGTCTTTCATGAGCTGTGTTGGAGAGTCAGACCTTCTATATTTATGAAAAATGAAACGTAATGCCTTCCTCTGGATGAGCTCTAATTGATAAAAATCTTTCTTGGTGTGCGGGTCCCAAATTTCAGAAGCGTATTCAAGTTTGGACCTGACAAACGTTCTGTAAGCCAGAAGCTTAATATTTTTAGGAGTATGTTTTAATTTACGTCGCTAGAAACAAAGGTTAGAAAAAGCGGCTGAACAAATCTCAGAAATATGAGTGCCCCAGGTTAATCGGTTGTTAAGAGTAATTCCTAGATATTTATATTGTGAAACCTCTCTAATGTGGCTGCGGTGAAGGCAGTATTGATAATGACTAACTTTTTTTTTTCGTAACTCTGAGAAGTACACTCTTATCTATATTTAAATCCATATTCCATTCCTTACACCAGTGACATATTTTGAGCAAGGATTCTTGAAGCAATTGATGGTCTCCAATTGATGTTATTTCTTTATATACAATGCAGTCATCTGCGAACAATCTTAGTGACACAGACGGAGGAATGGTATCTATTAAATCATTTATATATATTAAAAACAGCAAAGGTCCTAACACACTACCCTGGGGACACCGGAAGTAACAGGAAGGGATTCTGAAAGAGTACCTTTCACATCAACACACTGAGTTCTACCACTTAAATGTGCTCTGACCCATTCAATAAGATAAAACGGAATACCACGTAACTGTAATTTATAAAGAAGCTTTGAATGAGGCACCTTATCAAAAGCTTTAGCCATATCCATAAAAAGAACATCAATCTGTCCCTAGTTATCCAGCACTCTAAAAAAATCATTAATAGTCGTCAATTGCCTGATCCTCGTCCTTTTCTCTGCAGCGCAGCTTTTTACCACCACTCGGTGTCAACCTGTCTCTCTGTCTCTCTTCCGTCCATTTTTTTTCGGCCGCGTGAGTTTCTCTTCCCTTCGGAGTGAAGGGTCCTCCCCTTTTTTGTGTACAATCGGTGTTTCTGGCATGTCGGGGTGCAACAACTGGTTTCTCTTTTTTTCGCAAACGCGGTGCGCTCACGTCGGAGTCTGCATTCCTCCGGCCACTAATTCGGAGAAAGTGCATTCAGTCCGAGCGTCGAAGCAGTCAGCGCAACGAATCGAAGGAATGTTTTTCCTTTGGCTGGGCGAGCACTATGTTCGTCGGCGGCATGCTGACACTAGCTAGCGAGGCGCTGGAACGCAATCTATGAATACTCTCACCTATTCTCTTCCATGCTGCATCACCTTTGCAGTATTTCTCGCTGAACTTTACCCAATCGCAAGAGTATTTAATAGAACTGCAAACCAATTTAATCTAGGCGCCACACAAATTAACCCAAGCGAGAGAGTGCCATTTTCCCACCACCGTCCCGCCCAGAGTTAATCGCGGTCTACAAATTTCGAAGATGCGTTATCGACGAATTGTATTTAACGTAGAGAGACCTAATGATCACATGATAATTATGATCATCACTTTTTTGGTCTACTACAACGGGAGGGGTATTTATACCACCGTGCACGTCAGCCGAAGGAGCCGGTGTATAAAGCGCGCGATGCTGTCAGCTATTACATAACGGCAGTGTCGCAGTTCACACCATGGCATCACACATTTAGCGCGATAAGATGTGCGACACCGTGCTATGGTGATGACTAAGACTAAGTGCCTGTGATTTGCTGGTAGTCCTGTCACATGACTACGTATCACTTGCAACCTGGCGTCATGCATTCTCAGTTAATTACGAGGGGTGTGCAGACGAAATTTTACTTCGAACCTAATAGGACTGTTGCTTCGACTAGGTAGTTTAATGATGACTCATGAATACTATTAAACTTCGAAAGGATGCGGATTAAACTTCGAAAGGATGCGGGAAGGATGGTATCAAATGTCTCTGTTAATTTCGAGTATTAGAAGACTATAGATGTTTCGAAACGCTATAGTCACGTGATTTTAAGTAAATATGAGGGTCTTTAGCGACCCAGCAAGATTGGTATCGGCAATGACATAGTTTTCCCTGGGCAATACGGCTATCCTTTACAGGAAAGGTTTTGGCGGAGTCATTTCTCTTGGCTCACGTGACTTTAGAATCATGCCATGTCGTTTTTGCAACCATAGCTATGATGTTGATTATGAAATGCATATGCGTCATAACGAATTGTCGCGTGGCATGGAGCAAGTTCCATTATGAAATGACATTTTTACGACTTTTAATTCATTCTACGAAATGACTCGGTCTATTCAGAGTAATAGCTAGCTGCAGTTAGGAATATACAAAGGCGATATGCCACGGTAGGAGCTGCACGACAGTGCCGGTGCGTAATGGCTATCACTTTCGCGCACTCTCACCAAGTGCTGGACGGTATAATACCCGGCCGACGTGTATCTGACACTGCTGTTCTCATCCGTATGTAGCGCAGAGGATGTCATAAAACTTGCGAACTCATGATGTAGAGGCCATTTCGACATTTGACTAATTATTGTCTGCTTTTCATTTAACCTTTAGAATAGGGCGACGCTATCGATTAGGTTAAACATTTCATTATCACCATCATTTTCATAGTGTAATAGCGGGAAGCCAGTGCGCAGACGCAGGACAATTACAGGGGGGGGGGGGGGGGGGTGCGTTATTGTCCTGCATCTGCGCTCTGTGGCCCCCCCGTTTCCAATGCTACTACAATTATCGCCATGCAAACGAATGAAGTACGCTTCATAAATTTCGCGCTCTTTTATGACTCTAGCCGGTAGCGGCGTCACCCTATTCTATATATGTGTAGTCTCTATTGCCTCTTTTCTGCAAAGCCCATTCTGTACATCGGATCTCGTTTTTATTTGCGAGAATTCCCAGCAATCTTTAAACATAGTTAATTTGACCGTGCGTTCACGAAGAAGCAAGCAATATCATATCGAATGTTTTCTTTCTGAGGTGATGTTGCCGATTCGTGCTCTTATGTTCGCGGAAGAGCTGGAGGACGAGGTATTTGGTATATACTATATTTAAAGAGATATATAGCTTGAATGGCCAGGTTAAACGAGGTGGTGGCGTATCGCTGTTTCGTCAAAAACGAATTACAATGTGAACTTCTTGATGAATATTGTGTTGTCAATGCCCGCTATTAGACACGCTCATTTTCGGCTTATATGTGTTTACTGTGCGCTATTGCGCCGTCCCTCTGCCAATATGAGTGTTTTATTTCCTTTCTGGATTCTCTTCTTGAATTTGTGAATCATTACAAATTCAGTATTGTTCCTGGTGGTGACCTAATATTAAGCTCTTGTCAAACCACTAGCATTGCGACGCGGAAATTAGACAGGCTGTGCAATGTTCAGTGCTGTAGGAAAGAGACAGGGTTTATTTATAGGAAAGGCAGAGAGATTGGCCTGAAAAATAAATATCTGGCCTGCTACTCTGCTCTGGGGGACTGGAAGAGGAGATAAAAGAATGTCACGATGGGGGACGATGATGATCGGAGGAGGCAGATTAAAAACTACTTAAAAAAAACAAGGCACACTTTCTGATATCACAAACGCGAGACAAGGTCCGTGTCGCTCAAAAAGCGTGAGAGCGTTCGCGTTGCCTTTACCGTTCTGAAACTATCTGGCCAAGCGCCGAGGATCAAATCCTCAGAGAGGAGCGATGTGTCCATAGGCTTCAGAGCAGGTGCGAGTATGAGTCTTTCACGTTCATACGCTGGACACGCCACTAAAACGTGTTCTATAGTCTCTAGCACGCCACATGTGGTACATTCCGGGGAGTCCGCTTGTCCTATTAAATGCAAGTATTTGCGCGTGAATGCCACGTTTAAACGTAGTCTACGGATAACGCATGCAATAGGGCGAGGTGTTCCGCGAGGAACTGAAAAGGTCATCGTCGGATCTAGCCGTTTAAGGCGGATGTGGCGGGCGTCTGGCAGGGCCCAGTACCTAGCCGTCACCCTCCTCATCAACTCCGAAAGGAGACAAGTTGTGTCCACTATAGAGAACGGTACAGCTGTACGCAGGCCACTGCTGAAGGCGCTCCTTGCTTCAGCGTCGGCGGTCTCATTTCCATCGAGTCCGCAGTGTCCGGGGATCCACTGAAACACTATACGGTGGCCATTTCCCTGAGCAAATGATACGAGACTAATGATATCAAGAGCCAGAGCTTGGTAGGCTGTGTGGCGTAGGAAGCATCCTAAAATGTGTAGCGCAGGTTTACAGTCGATGAAAATGCACCACTCCTGAGGCGGTTCTCCGCAGATGTGGCGAATCGATTCCCGATGGCCCACAAGCTCTGCAGCGGTTGAAGTAGACTTGTGTCCCAAAATGAATCTGCGGATCGTCTGTTGTGCAGGGATTGCGAAAGCTGCTGTTGATGCATTTGGAGACGCAGATCCATCCGTGTAGACGTGCACACATTTGCGGTATTCTGACCAGATGTAGGCAAGTGCGAGTTGCTTCAGTCCGCTAACCGGCATCGCAGACTTCTTGATTATGCCAGGGACATGCAGGCAGACTGATGGCTGAGCCATTACCCATGGGGGCTGCAAGGAGTGATGCGGCAGGGCATAGTCTGATGGCAATTCGGAGCGATGGAAGCGCAGTGCGCGTGCAAAACTGCTGTCCGGTCGCTCATCAAAAATCTTCGTCAGCGGGTGACAGCGGTGCCGTGTAAGCGCACGTAAATATACACGAAGTGGTTCGTGTGACACGTAGACCAATAATGGGCACGCACGAGATTCCTCAATCCTGCCTTTGTTCGAGGCACAACGTGGTAATCCGAGGCATATCTTGAGCGCCTGTGCTTGGACACTCTTTAATGTCCGCAAGCAGGAAATACTCATGTTAGAGAGTACAGGAAGGCTGTAACGAATGTAGCCAATAAAGAGGATGCTACAATTGACCCAATGAGAGTAACAAAAGAAACAGAGACATTGTTAGATCTTTTCAATACAAATTATAACCAAGATCACTTAACGTCTGCAGTAATCAGTCTAACAATTAGCGATCACCTGCATATTTTATGCTTGCTAGCCGTGCATCTAATTTAAAAAGGAGCTCAAAACGATGTGCTGATAGGGGCATCAATTCGTCTAGGCTTTCTGACTTTCGTGAACCGATACTCGGCGCGGACTGCAGCGAATTTTTGAACGAAACAAATCCTGGAGCAGCGTACGATAAATTTACCACAATATTGAAATACCCTACACGATACATAATCGCCTACGTCGAGATCGTAAGCCTGGGATCAGCAATGCGCTACTGAACCGTATAAAAAAGGCGACAAAATGTACAGCCACTAAAAACGAAATGCCTATACGCGTTGAAAACCCCCACATCTATTAGAAATAAAGTTACAAAGCAGCTTCGAGTTGCAAAACAACAGTATTATGAGAGTGACGTGACCTGCAAGAAATTGTAAACTAATCTAGCAAATATATACCACAACCAATTACCAAACTTCCGGTGGCGTAGAAGTTGAGGGAAATAACGCTTTCAACGAATTTTTTTTTTATTGCCCTGACTTCAATATCTTGCGAAGGGGTACTACTGAACAATTATTCACACGGGAACTCAATCATATTTTTTAATCTAATTTCAGATGGCGAGGTTTTGGCGGCATGCAACCGTCTTAACAACAGCAAATCTGTGGGAGGTGCAGGTGTTCAGGTAAAGTCAGTAAAATTTGTTATTCTCGATATATCGAACTGCCTGGCAGATTTTCAACTCATCTTTAACAAGGCGTATTCAAACGCAACGAGTAGTCTGAGAGGTTGGCAGTATTTAAAAAAAAAAAGGCGATAAAAAAGACCTCACTATCGCCCAATATATATCCTACCTAACTTCTCAAAAGGGTTTGTAAAAGGCATTTCTCACGCCTGCATGCATGTAATTTATTAATCACAATATTTTAAATTCAGCTCTATTCGGTTTTACGAATTATTGTCTACTAGGCCTTTTCACCCAAAAATAGTACATATACTAGATAATTTTGAAGAAAAAAAATCGTTATAGGCATATTCATGGATTTTTCGAAAGCTTTCGACAACATCAGTAACAAAACGTTATTTAATAAACAAGACAGGTATGGCATACGTGGCACAGCCCACTTTTTAACATGTTCTTCAACAGCCAATAGGGCGCAGAATGTAGAAATGAATGGTCTCTCCTCCGCAGTCAAGCTCGTCATCTCGGGAGTTCGACAAGGCAGTCTTTTAGGACCCCTTCTTTTCATTCTCTACATCATTGATATTGTACCACATATACCCAGTTGCGAAATACATTATTTCTGGTGACGACAGCAGACCGTTTTTTTTTCTGGTCATTCAGGCATAGGGCCATTAAAACTGCTAACACAGCCTTGGCCGAAACTGACCATTGGGCTTGCAAAACAGCATAAACTTAATGTCATTAAATCAAAGGCCGTTGTCTCCCATGCCAGAAATAAAGCACTGGAGCGGCATCCTCTGCGGAACTCAGATGGAAATTCATATAGAATACTTAGTCGACACAAAGTAGCACGGACAATTGGTTGCTTACGCCGAGACTGTTAAGTATTTCCGCTTTCCAAACATTCTCCATTATAATTCACTCTTTTCATCTCTTAACTATTGCTCATTAGTAGGGGCAACAAGAACAGCAGAAGACAGCCCAAAGTAATGGTTCAAAAAAGAGCTACCAGATTAATTTTTAAAGCATCATAGCTCGTGCATGCAGGACCAATATGTAACCCACACAGGACCAATGTTTAAGCAGCTAAAATGATTAAAATGACACCTTTTTGTAAGTACAGGCTTTTGGGATTATAAAAACAAGGCATCACTAAAAAAACACCATCACTCATAGCGGCGCTGCAAGACTACATAAAAACATACGACACCAACAACTCAGAGTGTTGGCACGTTACGGAGTCCGCGACAAACAATGGCGGGCAGATGTTTCGCTTCAGGCTTCCTAACTTATTAAATCAATACTCAATCAATAGCAGCTAAAATTCGCACTTCCCCTCTTTAAATTAATCCGTGAAATGTTTATGTGAGTATATATTCTTGGCGAAAGAGTATTACCTCTTGTGACGTGTTCCTACGTGTTACTGTTAGGTATTTTCCCTGACTTACCTTGGTGTGTTTTTGTACTCCCCTTTACAATTCTGTTCAATCTCCGCCGGCTGCAGCTGCGGTGGTTAAGGTATTAGATAGCTATTGCGGTGGCCGGCAACATTCGTTTCCTTGCCTTTTTATTTATTCATTTAAATACACCACTAATGTTCAATAGTTATTCATTTATGTAAGCGTGGCTTATTGTCTGCTGTCAAATATCAGGGCAGCCGCCCCGTCAAGCTGCTCTTGGAAGCAGATTTTTAGCGGCTGCTCCATTCTGTGCAACAAAAGAAAAATACATTATATACTATTATTAATAATAATAACTCAACGGCACTGGGATTAAATATGTTGGCGTTTGGATTAAACTGATCGGGAAATACTGTAGTCGCTAACTTTAATCGCATGTCTGTTCTTGTATCTCGTTCCCGGACCTCGCCGTGCACTTCTTACAATGTGCGTTTATTCCGCCTTTTGTTTCTTTTTTAATCTTTCATTATAGTTGCCATAAAACCTAGCAACACAATTTCCTTTTCCCTTATAACCGTCTTTTTTCGATACTTTCGTTCCATCATTGCCAGACCGACCAAGTCCTCTCCTTCTGCGTGGTTACAGCCACCCTTCTACCTCTCCTCTCCTTTTTCTTCCACTTTGAAGAATATCCGCATATCCTTCTGCGCTTCTTCAGCTCGGTTGCTTTTCTTGCTATCGCTGCCAGCTTTCTACGTGCAGGCTCCTCTCGGCATGCACACAGGCAGTACGCGTGTTAGGTTGTACTGCATAAGGGGTGGACGCGGACCCGCTGAAGAATCAGGCGGGTCCCATGGACGTCTCGGAAACAATGCGAGAAGCTTCTGTTCGGTGGCGCTACGTTTTTTCTTAGTTTGGTGGGGAGACTGGATAACGTCGTTGTGAATGGAAAGCGGGAGCCGGAACAGATAGCATGAAAGGTTACAGTCCCCCCCCCCCCCCCCCACCCCCACTCACGCAAATATCTTTTCCAAGGAACAGGAAAAACTACGCTCTTCGTCGGAAGCACGGGACAGATGCCCGCACTGCTCTTAGAGCGGCTAGCTTGAGAGGAGAAAGCTCGCTCACCTTCCCACTCCTTTCGAAAAGAAAAAAAAGAAAAAAGGGCGCTCTGAGCTCCCAAAACCGGTACGGTAGTTCCTACTCCGCAGTTCTTGTCATGTGACTGCGCATCAACCCCTCCCACTCCCGCACTTAGACACTCTACGTCACCCCCGTCACGTGATTGTGGCTAACGCTATAAAACTCCGTCGCGTTTTTTTCGAGCCTGGCTTCGTTTGTTAGAGTAACAACGGTTCAGTTCGAGTCCAGCCACTCCCGTGCCAAAATGACGCACGTGCTTGTAAAATGGCAAGAAGAGGAAACATGGGATGTGTACGCGATCCGCGCCTTAGACGCTGACGTTGGTATGCAGCTTCTAGCAACAGAAAGCGCCATATAAGAACTGCGGGGCATTATGGTGATGGTTGAATGGGAAGCCAGCCAGCCACGAGCGTCGGCTAACACTTCTGGGTTTCGGTAAGTGTCATCATTTACTTTTTGGTCACATTTGTGAATGCCAGGACTCTGTCATAATTTAGTGCGTCGCATGAAATGCAGGCACGGAGCGCGCATTGGAGCGGCAAAGAACGCGGCTTGCTCTGGAAGCAGAATTAGGCGCCGTCCCGAACACTCCCGAGACCGAGACCGAGAGCGGAACGCAGCCGCCAGCCAAGAGACAAAAAGTAAGTGTGGTTTTCGTCATCCCCAACATTCTCTTCACCTATTTTGCTTCGGTAACCTTTAACGCTATAATATGCGGCGAACAAAGCATGCTGCTTGCCTGAGAAAGAACATAAATTCAATAATGAAAGAAGTAGAAAACCTTTTTTTTTCAGGAATGGTAAGCAATGTGGACATACGATGAACAAAGCATTGCTACTGCCTGACGGCTGGAGCGAGTAAATCGCGATGAGTGGAGGTTAACCCTCGACACCGACAGCAGAGTGACCGCTCGGATAAGAGATATTGTCACGTGCCTAGCGCCGCGCGACAGCCTTGTTTGGTGCCGACGACGACGAAGCGGTTGTTGTAGGCACGAGCGGCTGCCATCTCGGACATCGTTCGACCCAGTGGCGTTCGTCCTGTTCATCGCTGCCCCGACGGCTCTGCTCTGCTGGGAACGATCGGCTAAGTTTCGGGTGGCTGATTATGGCATTTTCTCTCTGCGTCTTTGCGCGGTAAGGCAGTAAGCCCGGACTATGTCCACCCAGTCTCCCGGCCAGAGGAGTTCCCTCTGGTCGGCTCCTCTGTCGACTGATCTCCTACCGTTGGAAGCTTTTTTGCGCAGTGGTGTCGGCAGTATCCCTGTCGCGCTGGTGCCTAAGGATGGTGGTGCTATCAGGATGAACAACCCTGGTGTTGTTCGGGCTGCTCTCCAGTCGACGACTTCTCATTATGAGTCAATCTCAGAGGTTCGCCAGTTTGGACGCGGTGGGATTCTGTGCAGATCGCCAGACCTTGCCTGTGTAAGAGATTTACTAAACTCCTCATCCTTTGCCTCCCTTCGGGTAAGTTCTTTCATCCCTTCTCATCTGGCGTGCACGAAAGGTATTGTACGAGGCGTAGACTCTTCCCTGTCTCCGGCAGAGACTCTTGAGCTTCTGTCGGCTGCAGGTGTTGTTGCTGTGCACCGCTGTAGCCGGGATGTAAACAACGTGCGGATGCCCACTGAATCAGTGATTGCTACCTTTGCCGGCACTTCCTGCCCCTCTGAAATCAAGGCATGGCCTCTAATTTTTCGGGTAGACCCATTATCATCATCTCGGCCTCTGCACTGTAACAACTGCTGGCGCTATGGACATAACGCTGGCGGTTGCAAATCCAACTTGAGGTGTTACAACTGTGGGGATGGTCATTCAATAAGCACTTGCACTGAGAAGAATGAGAAGTGTTGCCTTTGCGGTGGTGCGCACTCTGCAAACAACTCAAATTGTCCCTCTCGAGCTCAGGAAATTCAAATTCTGGAAATAATTGACAGGAAACGCTGTTCGCGCCGTGACGCTATTTCAGAGGTCAAAGAACGTGCCCACGGTTATGCCGGTGTGACCGCTCGGCAAGGTGTCATGTTAGACTCAACGCTGTCCCAGGCAATTGCGGCTGCTGTGGAGGCTTCGATGTCTAAAATGGTAGAAAAGATTGTCGCAAGTGTCTCGGAGTGCTTTACAAATATTCTAGCGACTCATATGACACATGCCGTGCAGGCTAGTTTGGCACCTCTTTCGACAACAATTCCCTCTCCTCTTATCCGGTCTCAAATTCCAGTAGCATCACAACCCCAGGAACAAACTTCTGTCACTTCCGCTGTACCTACCTCAGGTACTTCGAGGGATGTTGATATAATGTACGATTCCGAGATGGTGGAGCCTGATGCGTGGCTTCTTAAGCGCAGTGGGTCCCCCATGTCTCATTCGTTGTCTTCTCAGGGCACCCAGCCCAAATCAAAGAAGAAGCAGCTTGGCACTAAACACACGGATACCATTTTGGAGCAGGCAGTTGCTGCTGCTAGACTTTCGCAACCATAGCGTCGTTGCGAGTTCTGCAGTGGAACTGTCGCTCTATTCTTTCTGCTTCCACAGATTTACACTGCCTTTCTACTCAGCTTAATCCGGATGTCATAATTCTGCAAGAAACGTGGCTTTCAGCCGACAAACATTTTCATATCAAAAATTACCGGTCATTTCGCCTAGACCGCCAGTCAAGAGGCGGGGGTTTACTAACTTTAGTCTCTTCAAAATTTTGCCACAGGGCTGTGGTATCTTTTCAACAAATGTCTCCTGACTGTGAGATTTTGGCAATAGACTTTTACTTCCTGGGTGCTCTCCATTTTCAATAGCAAATTGTTATTTCCCCAATGGAGTCCAGGATGTTAGACCTCTGGATTTTTTACTCGTAAACTGTAAAAACCCAGTTCTCGTGGCTGGGGACTTCAATTCTCTCCATGTGTCTTGGGGTTTAGGACTAATTCATGCGGCAAGCGCCTTTGGGACTGGGTTTCTGATCACAACCTGATGTGCTTAAATTCAGGATCGGCCACTTATCTTCACTCACACACTCAATCTGTTTTAGATCTCACGTTCATTAGTCCTGGAATTGGCGTAACGAATTGGTAGAAAGTTGATAGCTGCACTTCAAGTGATCATATACCTATTCATGTTGATATCATATGTCGTGTTACTCCGGCGTCTTCTCAGTTGCGGTCACATGTAAATTATGACAGATTTCAGACGGCGTTGCGCTCTGCCCTTGCTCCAGTGTCTAACCTCGCCGAGGTCCACCAGTCAGCAAGCATATGTCTGGCTATTGAGGAAAGCCGTAAAAAGTCGGAGTTCCTGGTGAGGCCAACAAAAGGGAATTCTTCTAACTGGTGGAATGCGGACTGTACAAGAGATTACAGGCGGAGGAAGGCAGCATAGAAAAAGATTCTTCATAACCAATGCCCGAATAACTGGAGTGATTATAAATTTATTGCAGCCACCTTTAAACGCACAGTTTCTCGCGCAAAGGAAACATATGACTCAGAACACTTCGATTATCTTTCAAAGGCGGGCAACCGACGTGCACTATTCGGTTTTCTACGGTCTAGGAAACAGCTCATGTCCTCTCATAATTTTCAGTCATTAGTTATGTCACCTGTAGAAGCTATCCAGGCGGTTGAATTAATAGCCACAGGCCTGCAAAAGCGGTTCTCGTCTTTACTACCTATGCGACCATTGTTGTTTGCACCAGTCGTACCAAATGATAATGCCTCACAAGTAAATCTATCAGAGCTTTCACAAGTTGTCCAGAGATTGCCAGCTGCTGCTCCTGGCCCTCATGGTGTTACCACAAAGATGCTCAAGATTCTATTTGAAGAGTCTCCCAACTCCTTATTGCACCTAATAAACTACTCTCTCAAACACGCTTGGATACCTTCTGAGTGGAAGCTGTCCAAGGTGATCCCTTTACTAAAAAATCAGAGTGGAGGCTATGAATTGGATAATATTAGGCCAATTTCTTTAACATCAAACGTGGTAAAGTTGATAGAAAGGTTGTTACTAATTCGGGTGTCAGCCATTGTGGACCGCAAAAGTATACTCAGCCCGTGCCAACTCGGTTTCCGGCCACGGTGTTCGATATGGAATGTACATGCTGATCTTGAGAGCAGAATTCTCCTTGCTCGTCGTCAACGCCTGGTCGCGGCTTTGGTTACGTTAGATGTCGCCAAAGCTTACGACAGTGTAGAACACTCCATCCTGATACATAGGCTACAGTCTCTTTAATTTCCAGATTATATAGTAGCATGGATATCTGCATTTCTTCATAACAGGGAATTCTTTTGCGTCCATAATGGTGTTCATTCAGAGAGGTATAGACAAACGCGAGGTGTACAGCAAGGAGCTGTTCTTTCTCCTGTGCTCTTTAATATTCTGTAAAGCTCAATTCCTCTCCACCGCCATGTACGCACTTACGTCTATGCGGACGACATTGCGTTTTTTGCTGCTGCGCCGGATATACATTCTCTGTATGCTCTGTTGCAGTCATATTTGAACACACTTGAGCACTGGTTGAGCGCATTACACCTGAAGTTAAATGTTGGCAAGTGCGCTACTCTTGTTTTCCCTCTATTCACTCCTATAGTGGTCTCTCTCACTTGCCAGTTAAAAATAATACCGCAGGTTCAATCCCTAAAATACCTAGGGGTCATTTATGACAACAAACTCACCTGACGACCTCACATTGACCATGTCGCGGCGAAAGGGGCTCGCCGTGGGCATGTTACGGAGATTATGTCATCACCGTTACGGCATGCGCAGAGATGCGCTATTAATGATCTACATAATGTATGTCAGGCCAATTTTAAAATTTGGATCAGTGTTGCTTTCAGGCTCGGCTACATATAAACTTCGCCCTCTCGTCCTCTTAGAGAGGGAAGCACTTCGCATGTGCCTCGGCCTTCCAAAATTTGTGGCTATCAATGTGCTGTACCTTGAAGCCCGCATTCCGTCTCTCTTATCACGACTTCAATTTTTAACTGTGCAAACTTACCTCAGGATCTATGAATCCCATTTCCACCGTTCCCAAAGCATTTTCTGTTCTCAGCCGACCTCCTTTTTTGTGTCCTCTGGTCTCGTTTCAATTCCCCTCAGGTAGTGTTTGTGCAAAGATTACTTCAGCCTTTAGATGTAAACATTTATGATATCCTTCCTGCGCTTCGGAATGGGCCCACTATCCACATTGTTTTAATAATAATAATAATAATAATCTTTATTTGCCATCGTACATTTGGATGGGAGGACGGCGGGAAAAAAGCTGCTCGCAGGCAGGTTGACCAGCCCACAGCCCCTGTTTTTTTTTCCTTTTTGGCAGAAGAAGCACAACAATACATCAAATCTGTACACAATTTGGCACAGTAAATTAACATTCGCTGCAGTAATCGCGTCTTGATCAAAAAAAAAATTGTGTCACAGTACCAAAAAACAGAATAACATGAAATCACAGAAATCACAGACGACATATTCCCAAAAAATGCTAAACTTTTGCCACCGAGTATTCTAAAATAGTCTTCTAGAAGATCATCTGAGGACCCTACCAACAGATATAGCAATAGCCACTGATGCATCACAATGCAATGAAAAAGCAGGTGTGGGAATATTTTGCTCGCATTTAGACTGGTCCTTTTCTCTGCGCCTTCCAGATTTCACCCCTATTTTTCAAGCAGAGTTTCTAGCAGTTGTACTTGCTCTACGCAAGCTAGACCCCTCTATTACAGCAGTTGCAGTAATTACTGATTCTTTATCGTTGTGTTCGTCCCTCGCTGCACAGGTTGACGGTCCCATTTTATCAACTTTCTTATCCCTACTTCCTCCGCATTTGAGCCTTGTTCATTTAGTATGGGTTCCCGGCCACAGCAGTGTGACAGTAAATGAGATTGCTGATAATCTCGCAAAGGCTTCCCTCAGCGGCCCCGTGTTGCCAATCATCCCGGCTACAGCCTACATTACAGCATCTAGATTTCGGCGACGTGCGTTTTTAAGCACGCAAGACACATCACTTTTAACATCGGCGGATTATGAGCACCTTAAATATTATTGGAACAGGAAAATTTGTTGCTCTCGGCAGCTTGAAGTATCACTGACGAGGCTACGCTGCCGCATCCCCCCTCTAAATTTCTATTTACACAAGTCGGGTTTGGCGCTCTCTCCCCTTTGTGCATTTTGCCGTGAGCCAGAATCTATTGAACATTTTTGGCTGTATTGTCGCCGATTCAACTCATGAGAAAAAGGTTGCTGGAGGAGCCCTTGCAGCATCTTGGCCTTAGTTTGAGAAGCCCGCTCTTGCTATCATTTGGCGCCACCACATTTGGGTTCAGCCACAGATCTGTTTGCACCGCTGTTCAAAATTTCCTGATAGAATCTCACCGACTGCCTTGCTAAGTGTACCAACCTTTTCTTTTCTATCAATTATTACATTTTGACTAAACCATTAATATTTAATCACTCTCTTTATTATTATTCTTAAAATTTTAAAATCAAAACACTCATCCCTTTTCTGTTCATGACGAAAAATTCACCGGTGTTGAGCTCCCACGTGCTTTTCCTTTTAGTTAACTGCGTTCCGGTGAATAGCCACCCGATTCTTGGCCGATCCCCCAGTGTGGGTATGCGCCATCTTTTGATAGGCTAACAGCAACAACAACAGCTGGTGCTTGTCTCTGTGACTCTGTGATCGGAACGGCAAGCCGACCTTATTCTCTGGTCCTCGGCAACGTGTACCTTCCCTGTGACTTCAGTCGTGACACTGGTGGAGGTGCCATCGATGATCCCTTCTCCTGCGGACGATCCTACGCGGCCGCCTCTCGTGACCACTCCTGTTCATCGTACCAGCCGACGGCTCCGAGGCTTGCCCCCCGAGGCCTTCGCTCTTGACGAAGAGACCCTAGCTGTGGCAACGACACCGCCCGCCCGTACCATGACTGTCCCTTCCACCCCTTCGTCCTGTCTCATCCTTCAGACCCCACGTACCCCTAAACCATTTCACGGTGAGCAGTTTGAAGACGCCGAGGACTGGCTAGCTCACTACGAAAGGGTCGCGACGTTTAACGGCTGGGACAACGCTGCGAAAATGCGGAACGTCTACTTCAGACTTGAAGACGCTACTCGGACATGGTTCGAGAACCGCGAGGCCACATTCTCTACGTGGCCGGCCTTCCGAAGCCAGCTCCTCGGTACGTACGCCAACAGTGACCGCCGAGAGAATGCCGAGCGTGCCCCAACCTCTCGAGTTGAGCGTCAGAACGAAGGGGTCGCAATGTACGTTGAAGACGTCAGGCGCCTTTGCCATCGCGCCGACCCGTCCATGAGTGAGGAGAAGAAGGTGCGGCACCTGATGCACGGCGTCAAAGAACAGCTTTTTTCCGGCCTCGTGCGGAACCCGCCCACCACCGTCGCAGCGTTTATGGCTGAAGCTGTGACCATGGAGAAACTGCTACAGCAGCGATGCAGCCAGTACGGTCGGCCGCTGAATTCCATCTCCACACTACCGCCGTCTGACCGAACCGACTACAATCCCGGGGAAGATATGAGCTCCCTTCGCGACCTCATTCGCACCGTGGTTCGCGAGGAGCTCCAGCCACTTCATGGATCATTTCCTCCTGGTGCAGCTTCCCTGGCCAGCATCATCCGTGAGGAGGTCCAGAACGCACTCACGCCACCGACAAGTACAGTCGTTCCACCACCACCTCCGGGCCCCACCCAGCGGATGACTTATGCTGATGTCACACGCCGCCCAGCCTTGCTACCTACCTCTTCGCCTTACACGCAACCTCAGCTCGCTGTGCACGCTGCGGAACTGCTGCCTCTTTGGGCAGATCGGTGCCAGGCGCCCTGGAAGACATTTCTCTGGCGCGCTCCAGATAACCGCCCTCTCTACTACCACTGTGGCGAAGCAGGTCACCTCTACCGGCAGTGCCCTTATCGTCAGATGGGCCTTAGAGGATTTTTCCCCCGACAGCCCTCGTCCACGGCCTGGTCAGCGGCCTCAGGACATCGCCGAGTACGTCACCCGCCAGCGTAGTCTACCACATTCTCCTCGTCGCGAGTCGCGCTCGCCTTCGCCTCGTCGCTCTTCGCCTTCTGGGCCACGGTATACCGCTGGACGCCATGGTTCCTCGAGCCCTCATCGGGAAAACTAGCTCCGGCGACCTTTGGGGGCGAGGCCGCCGCACACCGATTCGCCGTAACGCTTCCACCGCCGCACCGCTCGATTCGCCCCGACGTCGAACGCCGAATTTCTGTCCAGTTTTCGCCGCACAGACCAGATCGCCCCGACGTCGTCCGCATCGCCGACCAGTTATCACCGCCGTGTCGCTTAAATTGTCCCGACGCCGACCACCCAACCGCCGTCCAGCTTCCGCCGCCACACCGCTCACTTCACTCCGAACCGACGTCGACAGGCCCTGGTCTTGGCCGGGTCTCCCTGGACATCCCTATTATCGTCGACACGAAGGAGGTCAGCGCTTTAGTTGATACGGGAGCCGATTATTCTATCCTTAGCGGGCGGCTTACAAGGACACTGAAAAAGGTGGTGACGCCATGGAACGGACCAGACATACGGACGGCAGGCGGACATGTGGTTGCACCACTGGGTATGTGTACAGCCCGGGTTACGGTGCGAGGCTGCACATTTGTTGCGACTTTTCTTGTTCTACGCGAATGCTCTCGTGATGTTATTCTTGGCATCGACTTCCTTCGTGAGCACGGTGCCACTATAGATCTACCGAACCGCTTGGTGACGTTTTCCGCCAAACTGGCCACTGAAAGGCATGAGTACCGCGGGTCCCACTCCACGCTGCGAGTCGCCGATGATAGCCTCACAGTGCCACCACGTGCCAGCATCCTCGCCAGAGTTACTTGTGAGGAGCCACATCACGGCCTCCGGGTTGTTGAGCCTAATGTCTCCCTCTCACTCGCCTTGGGAGTTTCTGTGGCAAGAGGTCTTTGTTTCCTTCGTGGAAGAGAGACGGAGGTGCTTGTCACGAATTTCTCCAATGAACATCGACATCTGTTCCGTGGCACTGTCATCGCTTACGTCGACCATCTGCACGAAGTCGCCGAATGTTTTGCTTCAGAGGAAGCTACGCCTAGCACTGAACCGGATGATGCCGTACACGCTGTCGACATCAATTCTAGCCTTTCCTCCGTTGAAAAGAGGCAACTCCAAGATCTATTGCTGGAGTTTCGTGTGTGCTTCACGTCTTCATCTAAAGTGCAGCAAACGTCGGTCATTAAACACCGGATTATCACGCATGAAGGCACTCGACCCATCCATCAGCAGCCGTATCGTGTGTCTCCTCGAGAGAGAGACGCTATCCAACAGCAAGTCAAGGAGATGCTCGCCGATGGCGTCATTCAACCTTCAAGCAGCCCATGGTCGTCGCCTGTAGTCCTCGTTAAAAAGAAAGACGGAACACTTCGTTTCTTCGTTGACTATCGGAAACTTAACAGTATGACAAAGAAGGACGTCTATCCGCTGCCACAGATTGACGACTCTCTCGACCGACTTCGCCGAGCCAAGTACTTCTCCTCCATTGACCTCAGGAGTGGTTATTGGCAAATTGAAGTTGATGAGAGGGACCGTGAAAAAACTGCCTTCGTAACACCAGATGGGCTCTATGAATTCCGCGTCCTCCCATTCGGGCTCTGCTGTGCTCCTGCCACCTTCCAGCGGATGATGGACACTGTGCTCACAGGTCTTATGTGGCAGACATGCCTTGTTTATCTCGACGACGTGATAATTTTTTCACCGACGTTCACAGAACACCTGAGCCGCCTGAGAACTGTTCTCGAAGCTGTCCGGTCTGCCAACCTTTCTCTCAAGCCTCAAAAGTGCCACTTCGGGTTCACCGAATTGAAGTTTCTAGGGCACATCGTGAGTGCTGATGGCATCCGAGCTGACCCTGAGAAACTTGCTGCCATTGCTGCCTTTCCCGTCCCCGCCCACAAAAAAGCAGTCCGACGGTTTTTGGGGCTGTGCTCCTATTATCGTCGCTTTATCAAACACTTTGCACAGATGGCCAGCCCTCGGACTCTCCTAACTCGAGATGACGCATCATTTTCCTGGGGCGCCGAGCAGCAGATGGCTTTCGACGAGTTACGACGCCGGCTCCAGTCACCCCCGATCCTGGCACATTTCGACGATGATGCCGACACAGAGTTACACACGGATGCGAGCAACGTCGGCCTTGGTGCCGTTCTAGTTCAGCACCAAGACGGGGTCGAGAAAGTAATTGCCTACGCCAGCCGTGCACTTTCCCGTGCTGAGTGCAACTATTCCACCACTGAAAAAGAATGTTTGGCGGTAGTATGGGCCGCTGCCAACTTCCGCCCGTACCTTTATGGCCGACCGTTTCGTGTCATCACTGACCATCACTCCTTGTGTTGGCTGAAAAACTTAAAGGATCCTTGTGGCCGCTTCGCACGTTGGGCATTGCGCCTGCAGGAGTTCGATTACGATGTTATTTATAAGTCTGGCCGGAAGCACACCGATGCTGATAGCCTGTCCCGCGCACCCGTCGGCCCTCCTTTGTCAGATGCCACCGACGACGATAGCTTCCTCGGAGCAGTCACTACGTCCGATCTCGCCTCCAAACAGCGTGCCGACGACGAGCTGCGACTGATTATTGACCATCTTGAAGGTGGGCATCCTACAATACCCCGGTATCTTGCTCGGGGGTTGTCGTCGTATTGCCTCCGCAATGGGGTGCTTTATAAGAAGAATTCTACGTCGAGTGAGAAAACATACCTGCTAGTCATACCGGCTGATCTAAGGCACGAAATCCTCCTGGCCTGCCACGACGAACCAACTTCAGGGCATCTTGGCTTTACACGCACCCTAAACCGAGTCCGGCAGAACTATTACTGGCCACATCTTTCTCCGAGCGTTAGACGTTACGTACAGACTTGTCGACAATGCCAGCGGCGAAAACAACCCACGCTCAAGCCATCCGGTATGTTACAATCTATTGAACCACCCCTCACACCCTTCGAGCAAGTGGGCATGGACCTTTTAGGCCCATTTCCTTTATCCTCGAACGGACACAAGTGGATCGTAGTCGCCACAGACTACTTAACACGCTACGCCGAAACGAAGGCCCTTGCCCGAGGTACTGCCGGCGAAGTTGCTCGATTCTTTATGAACGACATTGTGCTCAGACACGGTGCACCGTCGACCATCATTACTGACCGAGGAAAGGCGTTTACAGCTCGGCTACTGCGGGACACCTTAACTGTCAGCCATACCGAGCATCGCACAACAACAGCGTATCACCCTCAGACAAATGGATTAACGGAACGACTAAACGAAACTTTGGCGGACATGATCTCAATGTACATCGACGTCGAACATAAAATGTGGGACGATATCCTGCCGTATGTCACCATCGCCTACAATACGGCGCCGCAGGAAACCACGAAGTTTACGCCGTTCCGTCTCGTATATGGCAGAGAGGCCCGCACGATGTTGGACGCGATGCTCCCGTGCGGGGAAGAAGCGGTCGAACCCGATGCCGCCCATTTCGCAGAACAGGCCGAGCAAGCCCGTCAGCTGGCCCGCCTGCACATCAAGGAGCAGCATGCCACCGACGCTCGCCACTATAACCTCCGGCACAGGGAAGTCCACTACGAACCAGGGGACCAAGTGTGGGTGTGGACCCCCGTGCGCCACAAAGGCTTGAGCGAGAAACAACTCCACCGCTATTTCGGACCCTATAAAGTCCTGCGCCGCTTAAACAACGTTAATTACGAAGTCATTCCAGATGGAACTGTGACCGTCAGTGTTTGACGCCAGCGGCCTGAAATTGTGCATGTGGTGCGCTTAAAGCCATACTTTTCGCGCTACTGAGCGCTTCCTGCAAGTGAAACCTTGCGTTATTGTACAGTTCACCTCATTTTTTTTTCTTCCTCTCACCTTGTCATCGGGACGATGTTTTCTTTCACGGGGGGGAATAATGCCACGTGTCTAGCGCCGCGCGACAGCCTTGTTTGGTGCCGACGACGACGAAGCGGTTGTTGTGGGCACGAGCGGCGCGCTGGTGCTTGTCTCTGTGCCTCTGTGATCGGAACGGCAAGCCGACCTTATTTACTGGTCCTCGGCAACGTGTACCTTCCCTGTGACTTCAGTCGTGACAATATCATCGTCATCAGCGGGACTATACCCACTCCACGGCGAAAGCCTCTCCCATATTCCACCAATTAACCCGGTCCTATGCTAGCTGCATCCACTTGACGCCTGCTAAATTCTTGGATTCCTAAGGAAGAAAAGCGTACCACGGGGCGGCAGAAAATTAAGTGGGCGGATGAGGTTAACAATGTTGTAAAGTTAGCAAAAGTTCGAGCTAACATGTAATACAGACAAAAGAAATATTTATAACTCTTCAAGAGCATGCGTTCAGGAAAGATAGAATGTTCTGCTGGCGGCCAGCTGAAATTCCGGGCCGAAATTCGCCTTCTCATTGTCTACTCAGGATGCCATAAGAACAGCTTTCCTGCAGTTTTTTTGTGGCAATGATTCTGCCGGCAAAGCTCGTTTTCACCGTTGCCGGAAGCAGTTCCAGACTGACCCACCTCTTTGCCAGCGGCCGACTGCAGCTTAAAAGTAGTTCAACCGTTATTTCTTCCCGCCATCCGCGGCTAGTGAGAACATCGGATTACTAAGCTTAAATTACTATTGCGCCTGGAGGCAGAGAAAATTGAAAGAATGAATAATAAACTGCACCAACTACCACAAAACGTTCAGCATAGTGGCCTCTGCGGTCGGAGCATTGCTGAGCAGTCTTAAGGGAAGCTCAGAGTTTACACTTCAATGACGAAAATGTGTACTGGGGAATGTTACTGTCATCTCACAAAGAAGTAAATTTAAAGAATGTAAGTAATTGATACATTGTAAGATTTCTTTGCATACATTAGGTTCTCCATTTTTTCTCTTTTTTTAGTCAGAGATTAAGTGGCTAAAAGAAAGCACCCGAAATGTTATAACCTGCAGGGTATCGTGCTGCATTTTGGAAAAGTTTGTGATAATCGGAACTTTAAAACTCTCGGCTGTGGCGCATGCAATACGATGACGATTGTGTCTTCGTAATATTCAGTTAGGTTTGTATGTTTCCTTGTGGTAAATGGATTAGGTGGTAATGGCATGTGAAATGCACATTTGCTTCTTCCACTCATTAACCAGTCAGGTTTCAATGTTTCTTTGTGCTCCTCTTAAATGGGTGAAATGGTAATGGCAGTAAAATGAGTGAGTGAGTGAGTGAAAAACCTTTATTGTCCTGATTCCTTGAAACTGAATTCAGAGCTTGTGCATGCTAGAACTGCTCTACACTTGGTTTTGCTTTTATTTTTTCAGGGTACACATGCTCCAAGTTTCCTGGAGTGTCGGGACAACAGATTAGATACAGCCTTTCCTCCATGGTCTCCCGAGAAATCAAATGACATCGTGGACAGTTTGTAACGATATATGTTACCGTTTTAAAATAAATTCTCAAAACTCATATCAATGTACTCTGCGGCATTAATTAATGAATGCATTCACGGAGTACTTTACTGTTGATTAATGATACAGATCCGCACGAGTACTACCGTTATGTGCTTATAACACATCCACATCGCAAAATTTTACATCACATCCACATCGCAAAATAAGACATCACATCCACGCCACAAAATCGAAGCATACATCCACATCAGGAAATCGGACAAAATCATATGTGAGTCCACATTAGGAAATCGGACATCACAACCACATCAAGAAATCGGACATCACATCCACATCAGGAAACCGGACATCACAACCACATCAGAAAATCACATCACATCCACATCACAAAATCGGACATCACATCCACACCAGAAACCGGACCTCACATCCACATCAGGAAATCGGACCTCACATCCACATCAGGAAATCGGACATCACATACACCTCAGGAAATCAGACATCTCAACCACATCAGGAAATAGGACCTCACATCCACATCACAAAATCTGACATCACATCAACATCACAAAATGGGACATCACATCCACATCACAAAATCAGACACCACATCCGCATCACAAAATCGACCCTCACATCCACATCACAAAATCGGGCCTCACATCCACATCACAAAATCGGGCCTCACATCCACATCACAAAATCAGACATCACATCCACATCACAAAATCGGTCATCACACCAACATCACAAAATCGGCTTCAAATTACCTGGAGACTTTCCACAAAACATCGTTAACAAAAATCCTTCAAATGGATTCATCATATCTTCATCAGACGTTTATTCAGCACGTGCACATCAGACAATCGGCGGCAAATTTTCTGGAAACATTCTACAAAACATCACAAGTTTTCACCAGAAACTCCTCAGAGGATGCATCATATCCTCATCAGACAATTAGTCAGCACGTGCACATCAGACAATCGGCGGCAAATTTTCTGGAAGGTTTCGACAAGGCCTCCACACAAACACCAACATGAACACCACAGAAATTGTTTTGTGTGATGCGAATGAGCAATAAAGATTCTGCAGAAACTCCATAATTTTTTTTGTAAGGGACGGATGCAGATATTGGCGAAGAGGGCGCAGGAGAGGGCAGTGGGGAGCGGGACAAGGCGTCGGCGTCGGAGTGCTTGCGGCCCGATCGATAATCTACGGTGATATCGAATTCCTGAAGACGGAGGGCCCAGCGGCCTAGGCGCCCTGAGGGATCTTTGAGTGAAGCTAACCAGCACAAAGCGTGATGATCGGTGACGACGGTGAACGGGCGGCCATATAAGTATGGGCGGAATTTTGTAAGAGCCCACACTACGGCGAGACACTCCTTTTCCGTCACGGTGTAGTTCGACTCAGCCTTGGTGAGGGCACGGCTGGCGTACGCAACGACGTATTCAGGAAATTCGGGCTTGCGCTGGGCAATGACAGCCCCGAGACCGATTCCGCTTGCGTCGGTGTGAACTTCAGTAGGGGCACTGGGGTCGTAGTGTCGAAGGGTAGGTGGTGAGGTGAGAAAACGACGGAGCGCAGCAAAAGCGTCGTCGCAGGCCGAGTCCCACGTAGACAGGTCGGCGGGACCATTAAGAAGTTTCGTCAGGGGCGCGACGATAGAGGCGAAATTGGGAACAAATCGCCGAAAATAGAAGCAGAGACCCACAAATCGGCGCACTTGTTTTGTAGAAGTCGGTTTAGGGAAGTCAGCGACAGCACGTAGTTTGTCAGGATCGGGCAGGACGCCGTCTTTGGAGACGAGGTGGCCGAGTATTGTCAGCTGCCGGGCACCAAAGTGACATTTTTTGAGATTACGTTGAAGGCCAGCATTGGTGAGGCAGCTCAGTATCTGGCGCAAGCGCTTGAGATGCGTCGGAAAATCGGGCGAAAACACGACAACATCATCTAAATAGCAGAGACAAACAGTCCACTTCAGACCGCGCAAGAAGTTGGCCATTATTCGTTCAAACGTTGCGGCAGCGTTACAGAGGCCGAATGACATCACGTTGAACTCATAGAGTCCGTCAGGGGTGACGAACGCCGTTTTAGGTCGGTCGGACTCAGCCATCGGACTTGCCAATAGCCGGAACGGAGATCCAGGGAGGAGAAGAACTCGGCGCCTTGCAAGCAGTCAAGGGCGTCGTCAATACGTGGTAGCGGGTAGACGTCTTTGCGCGTAATTTTGTTGAGCCGGCGATAGTCCACGCAAAATCGTATCGAGCCATCCTTCTTTTTAGCCAGGACGACTGGGGACGACCAAGGACTGGCGGAAGGTTGAACAATGCCGCGTTGTAGCATGTCGTCAACTTGCTCAGTTATGACGCGGCGCTCGGGAGGCGGTGCTCGACAGTGGTCGCACGGCCCAAGGAAGTCGACTGGTGGTCAAACGATGAGCGAAACTGGTTGAGCAGGGCAAGGAGCTGCGCGCGGTGAGCAGTGTCGAGAGCGCGGTCAATGCAGCGGTCGAAAATGTCCGATGACAAAGCTGGAGTAGCACCACGTGGGGTGAGGGCAGCGACTTCGGCACTGGAGGAGGTTACATCAGTGTCGAAGGAAGAGAGCGGTTTCAAAATGACCGAGGCACTCGCCACGGAGCAGGGAGAGCGCGGATAATGAGGTGTTAGAGACGAGGATGGCGGCAGCACCGTGGTGAATGTCGATGACGGCGAAGGGAAAACATAGGTGTCGGCGAGAGGCAAGTACAGGGGAAGGCATGAAGAGAACGGTGGCGTCAAAAACTGAGGCGGCGCAAACAGGGACAAGCACGGCACTGTCAGGGGGAATGTCAGTGTCCTCGGCGACAACAAGCTTAGCAGCACAACGAATCGGAGGCTCGTCGAGGAGCGCATCACAGAGTGGAGAGAAGACGACGTGCGCACGGGCACAGTCAATGACGGCACTGTGCAGGGAGAGAAAATCCCATACAAGGATGACGTCATGGGAGCTGGCACGGAGGACTAAAAATTCGACAACATACAAAACATCGGCGATGACGACGCGTGCTGTGCAAGCGGCAGAGGGATGAACGGTATCGGTGCTGGCGGTACGGAGCGAGAGTCCAGAAGATGAGGTTGTAACTTTGCGAAGCGAGCGGCAGAAGTTTTCGTGAATAACCCACAAGCGCAAGTGTCTTGACTCTGTCGACAAAAACGTCAAGAAGGTTCGGCGAAGAAAGGCGAGGACTTAAGCAGGGCGATGAGTGCGCAGTTCGTGCCCCCGGAACTGCGGCTGCTAGTTTTCCGAATCGGCGCGGACGTTGCGACGCCTCATGGGCGACAATGAGCGGCGGCGAGGCGAAGGCGAGCGGTGGGAAACGTAGGGCTGGCGACCGTGCTCGCGGTCAGGAGAGGTCTCCTGTGGTTGTGGTCCGAAACGTGGGCGAAAGGTACGGTCTGCATCAGGGTAGTCTGGCAGAGGGTGGACAGGCGCATGCAGAGTACGTCGACAGAGGCGCGCGACGTGGCCCGGAAGACCGCAGGCGTAGCATATCGGTCGATTGTCAGCCGTGCGCCAAGGGTTGTAGGTAGGGGGCGTGAAGCGGGTCCGTGGAGCAGCAGGCGCAGGCACCACTTGAGGAACGTACGTATAAGCCTGCGGTCGCGGTGGTCGCGCGACAGCCTCGGCATACGTGAGAGGCACGGGAGTGGGGGCAGGCGGCACTTCAACTGGAGGACCGTAGCTCAGCGGAGCAGCAACAGGCGGTGGCGGGGTCGGGGGAAGGCCGACCTGGGGATCCAAGGGGGCTGGTTGTGGAAGAGGAGGGAGGGCGTCAGCGACCGCCTGCGTGATGGCGTGCCGGATCTCAGCGCTGAGGGGGTCGGTGTCTGATGTTGTCGAGATAGGAGCGAGAGCTGCCGGCCGACCTCGTCCCGCACAAAGTCTTTGATGGTAGCAAGTAGATCTGGATTGATGGCCAGGCCGGAGATGGAGTCGGCAGGCGGAGGAGGCCGACGAGCGCAAAGACGTTGCTTGCGCAACTCGTCGAAACTCTGGCAAAGGGTATACACCGAGGTAACGGTGGTGGGACTCTTCGCTAACAACAGCTGAAAAGCATCGTCATCGATACCCTTCATGATGTGTTTGATCTTGTCAGCCTCGGATATAGCCGGATAAACACGCCTGCAGAGGTCTACTACGTCTTCAATGTAGCTGGTGAAAGTCTCATCCGTGTGCTGAGCTCGGACGCGCAGGCTTTGCTCAGCGCGCAGTTTCCGCACTGCAGGACGGCCGAAAACCTCCGCAAGGGTGCTCTTTAGAACGGCCCAAGTGGGAATGTCGGCCTCGTGGTTGCGGAACCAGAGGTTCGCGACATCGCTGAGGTAGAAGATGACGTTGGTAAGCTTGACGCGGTCGTCCCAGTTGTTGTGGCGGCTCACCCGTTCGTATGATTCCAGCCAATCTTCCACGTCCTGGTCGCTATGGCCGCTGAAGACAGCGGGGTCGCGCTGCCGGACGGCACCGGAGCAGATGACTGGCTGCGACGTGGCGGCGGGCTGTTGACTGGCCTTGGTAGTGGAAATCGGGATGGTGCGGCTGCGAAGGTCCACGGTGATGGTGAAAAGGGGAACACAGCCACCTCCACCAAATGTAGAGCGGTTTATTGGCACGATGGAAGCGCTGGCTACGAAGACCTTGGCACAGGCAATCTACGAGGCAGAGAGCCGAGAGACCAGACACAAGCGGCAGTGTTCCATCCAGCACGAGCATCCAACCGGCGGCGCGAGCGCTTCGTCGTCGTTGGCTTCGGGGCTGGTTCATCTTCTTCATTCCACATGCATCTATAGAGAGACTTCCGGTTGACTCGGCTAGAAAAATCGGTGTTCAGATTAGCGTTGTATTCGTCGTTACCCTCAGTTGTCGTTCTTTTGAAAGAAAGTTCAAAGAATTTGCAATTTATCTAGTTCTTTAGGCATTGGCTACGCTCTAAACTCTTTCATGCGGCTTTTCTTTAACGATAAGTTTTTCGCCTTCTTCCTTCCAACAGTTCTAAGGAGGCTTATTTTTAACGGTGGACTTTACTGTAAAGACTGATCGCCGACTGGCGTCTAACGCGGATGTTAATACTTGAGGACACCGGTCAGATTTATCAGAGGGGAGAACCGACGAGAAAGCCTCATCTAGAAGTTTCTTGAAGAGTGTAGTATTGACGAAGTGTTGTGTGGAACCAGTCGCCCTAAGCGGACTGCACGCAATGATGAAAGAAATTGGGTGGTTGTTTGGCGTACCGTAGGCAATTGTAGACCACGAATATTTCTCAATATCATTAAAACCTAACATTAAATCAATAGCTGAAAAATATTTTGCCTTCATGCAACTTATGGCACGACTGTTGTAACAGCGCATATCATTTGCTGACATACAAAGCCAAAGTAAATGCCTGCTATAATCTTTTCTCAAACCCCATATAACATGATGTGAATTGAAGTCACCAGCCAGAACTATATTTCTGTTGTTGCGCAGTAAAGCTCATAGCCCATCCTTCCTACAAACAGCTGCGGGGAAGCAGATATTTTGACACGTAAAAGGGGCGCACTGCGGAACAAGGATATCAACTGCAAGTATCTCACAATCAGGTCGCATAAATACATCAGACAATTTAGCACGACGAAACACTTTCGTTGACATCAATGTTGAAAAGCCCCCCACCCCTACCGTTTTGGCGATCAGCACTAAAAATACAGATATTTTTAATTGCGAAGTGTAATTTAGGAGAGAGCCACAATTCCGGTAGTAAAATAACATGTGGAGTAACCTTATGAATAAGGTGCTGTAAGTCGTGGAAAGATGAGGTAGTGCGACAATTCCATTGCTTTAAAAATTATTGCTTTAAAAATGAGGCTGCGGCAGCCTCTTTCAACCCATCTGATTTATTTGTAATTCCTGGCAAACCTTTCTTAGACATGACATGCGCATGGTCAGATTTTGAAGAAGAGGAAGCACATTCCTTCTGAGATGGAGATTTTATATCTATATCTGAATCACAAGTGTTAGAGAGGGAGAAAGGGTCAGAGTCACTTACAACCACAGGCTAGAGGCAGAAGAGGAGCTTGGTTGAATATTATTTAAATTTGCACAGGAGGCAGGACCTGTAGACGAGGTTAGGTGTCTAAAGCCGATAAAGGAGCCGGCACGGAAGTGACTTGTGACAACCCATCGCTGAACGTACAGATAATTCGCTCAAGTACACCAGCAAAAGCCTTCTCCACCGCAGCAACAACGGACTTTGTTAAGCTCGCCTCCACATCAGTAGTTGTTGTGCGCACATTGCTTGCGTACGAGCTCTGCCATCTGTCAAGTAGGGTAGAAGCATCCGCGCGGTCGTCACGCTGAATAATGTCTAAGCCACTCTGTTCATCGGCACGCTTCGGGCAGGTGGGACCATCAGCTTTAGGATCAGAGAGGCAAAGGCAGCAACTAAATGACTCAGAAGCACAAACGTCTGATTCATGATCACAACCGAAAACGTGGCAGCGCGTTGCCGACTTGCAAGATTTGCCACTGCGACGAAACCGCCAGCAATTCTTACACTTCAATGATGGGGGCTGCAGTGGGTCAACAGGGTATACTACAAGCCAAACTTTGATCTCACATGGGCATGAGGACCCTGCAAAATGGCGATAACAGATTAAATTTGTATACAGAGCCTCCGGCCTCTCTGTTACAGCGGCAAATTGAGAGAATGCCAACACCGGTATTGTGGGAGTCTTCAAGAATTTCTTCCGGCCTAGCGGAGGGATCGACACCGCAGAATATTCCTTTTACGCAGGCAAGTTGGTCAGCAATAAACGCTTTCACCGGGAGTGAGGCGAAAGAGGGGCACTGCAGCAAGTCTGGAACACAGTGCAAATCAGCTGATTTGCAATATGGCAGCAACCCGCCGCGGTGGCTCAGGCATTCGGCCACTGGTCCGCAGTATCCGGGTGCGATCCCGACCGCGGCGGCCGCGTTTCCATGGAGACGAAATAATAATAATTGGTTTTTTTGGGGAAAGGAAATGGCGCAGTATCTGTCTCATATATCTTTGGCCACCTGAACCGCACCGTAAGGGAAGGGATAAAGGAGGGAGTGAAAGAAGAAAGGAAGAATAGGTGCCGTAGTGGAGGGCTCCGGAATAATTTCGACCACCTGGGGATCTTTAACGTGCACTGACATCGCACAGCACACGGGCGCTTTAGCGTTTTTCCTCCATAAAAACGCAGCCGCCGCGGTCGGGTTCGAACCCGCGAACTCCGGATCAGGAGGCGAAACGCAAAGGTGCCCTTGTACTCTGCGATGTCAGTGGCCGTTGAAGGTCCCCAGGTGGTCAAAATTATTTCATAGCCCTCCACTACGGCACATCTTTCTTCCTCCTTTCAATCCCTCCTTTATTCCTTGCGGCGCAGTTCAGGTGTCCGCCGAGATGTCAGACAGATACTGCAATAAGAAACGGGACCGTCCAAACCCGTGTATGCCGCTTTTTAAAAGGAGCCAAATTATCAAACGCCACAATGATAAGCATGTTAGGGAGATTATTGAGGCTCTTAATATTTCAGGTGAAGGCGACAAGTGTGTGAGCGTGACATCACTTGTTATGATAGTGCCATCACTGGCACTATCAGCAAAAGAGCTCGCTTTTCTAAATCGATGGCAACCAGCGAAAGGCTGAGTTGCATAGCCTGTATCAGCTGACCTGATCGCTCTTTCCCATTTCATGCTGTTGTTTATGAATTTATATGTAGTAACGGCAAGATATGAACAGTTGACAGTTATCTCTCGTTTCCTCCTGTGTTCCTCCTTTTGCCTTGTTTTGATATGCGCTGCTCTAATAATATGGATCACGAACTCGCCCAACAAGCAACTCTTCTTACTGATACTGCGTCATTTTCTTTCCCCAAGAACCAATTTTCATTTTTATTATCACACCTCAGAATTCTAAAGATATCGGTTGGTCGCAACCTTCAGTTCCTCCTGGATCATACGAGAATTTTCTATTTTAATTACACTACCGGCTGCACGGACCAGTGCAACAAGGATAAGCTTGGCAACGTTTTCACAAAGCCATTAGCGACATGTTTTCAACCAGCCAACTGGCGAACCAGGTCACCGGACCTGTGCCCGGGAAAGACATAACCATGGCCGTAAGCCTACTCACATATGAAACCTACTTCCAAAGGGAGAAAACCTGGTCAAATATCACACTCGCGGAACCCGCCGCGGTGGCTCAGTGGTTAGGCGCTCAGCTACTGATCCGGAGTTCCCGGGCTCGAACCCGATCGCGGCGGCTGCGTTTTTATGGAGGCAAAATGCTAAGGTGTCCGTGTGCTGTGCGATGCCAGTGCACGTTAAAGATCCCCAGGTGGTCGAAATTATTCCGGAGCCCTTCACTACGGCACCTCTTTCTTCCTTTCTTCTTTCACTCCCTCCTTTATCGCTTCCCTTACGGCGCGGTTCAGGTGTCCAACGATATATGAGACAGATACTGCGCCATCTCCTTTCCCTAAAAACCAATAACAAAAAAACGGCCTCACCGGGAGCTGGCGACAGGCCAGGAGACGCAGAGGCAGGCAGTGGATCAGCAGCAACAAGACAAGATCATAAAGCTGAGAGAGGGCGGAACTTCCTTCCGCTCAGTGCCCATTCGGAAGATGCCTGGCAATGCTCTCGAAGGCCAGGTTGTTGTAGTTGTTAGCCCTACAAAAGACGGCACACACCCACACTAGGGGATCGGCCAAAAATCGGCAGGCACAGGTTGCTATTCACGTGTACGTAATAAAGGCAAAAGAAAAGCACGCGGAAGAGCATCACCGGCGGATTCTACCTCAAGTAGGACATGGACTGAAAAGCAATAAGAGTTGCGATAAAAAATGAAAAAAGTAATAATTGAATAATTCAAAATGTAATTATGTATAGAAAAGAAAATAATTTAACATTTAGCAACGAACTCGTTGAGATGGCAACAAGAGATTTTTAACAGCAGAAAAAAACAGATCTGTGGCTGACCCCAGGTGTGGTGGCGCCAAATGATAACCAGAGCGGGCAGCTAAAACGAAGGCCAGGATGCAACCTTCTTCTCATAGAGGTGAAACGGGGACAATGGAGCCAAAAATGTTCGACACCTTCGGGCTCACGGATAAATGCACAGAGGAGATATAGCGCCAAACCAGACCTGTGTAGATAGAAATATTGCCACGCTGCTGACTTTCTGCCGGCGCCACCTGGAGGTCGAACTGTGTTCCCGAGCGCGTGGCCGAACGTCTTCTTTGTCCAGAACGAGCGCGGCGGTGTTGGCAAACCTCGCCCGAGTGAACAGCTTTGTTCTCTGTATTTTCGCCGGTGACAATATAGAAGAGGAAAGAGGGCAGTGCGACTTTGTCAGAGATACTTGAAGCTGTCGACGTCAACAAACTTTCCTGCTCCAGGAATATCTCAGATGTTGATAATCTGCCGATGTTAAAACTCATGTTTCTTGCTCGTCTAATAACGCCCGTCGCCGATGCCTAATTGCTGTGATATGCACTGTAGCCGGGAGGATAGGCAAAACGGGGTTGCTAAGGGAAGCCTTTACGAGGTTATCAGCGATCTCATTCACTTTCACACTTGCTGTCACCGAGTACCCATAATAAATGAAGAAGGCTTAAATTCGAAGGAAGCAGGGGTTTGAATTTGCTTAAAGTGGAGCAGTCAACACGCGATGCCAGGAATAAGCACAAATATAAAGAATCGGTAGCGCCTGCCACTGCGTTAAGAGCAAGCAATACTGCCAGAAATCTGCTTGAAAAATAGGGTTGAATTCCAGAAGACACAGTGAAAAGGACCGGTTTAAACGCGGACAGATCGAATATTCCCCCGCCTGCCTTTTTGTCGCATTGCGAGGCGTCGGTTGCTTTTGCAATGTTTGTAGGGGGGGTCCTTAAGTGATCTTATGGATGATGTCAGGACGGCGCGAAAAGAACAAGGACGAGAGAGGCACAAGAACACAACAGGACAGGTGCCAACTTGCAACTGAGGTTTATTCGCCCAAACCCTTACATTTTATGAAGCACCCAAGCCGTATCGCAGAAGCCTATCACACAAGACTAAGAGATTGTAAACAATCAGAATTCAGGAAGCAGATGCTACTTCTAAGAGATCGGAAGATACATTCATGCACTCAGCACTACACTCCTGATAAAAGGGAACTTTTTTGGACGTAGTCCCGAGATTATCCGAGCGCAAAACGAACAGGATTTCTGAGAGGACTATTCGAAGGTTTCAAGTTCTTAAACTTGTTTTAGTACTTTGACGCTGAGAGGATTTCTCGAAGTTTTTAAGTTTTCATGTCCACCATTTTTTCCGAGATTGCTGTTGGTCATTCGTTCATTAGCACACGATGCGTTAAACAGGAAATTGATATTGTGATCTGTTTCCCTTGGCCAAGCATGCGTCTTTGTTGTGAGGATGAATTGCTTTCCTGCTGGTTTTGCGCTCGGATAGTCTTCGGACTCAGTCGAAAAAAAGTTTGCTTATATCAGGAGTGTAGTGGTGAATGCATGAATGTATATTCTGGTCTGTTGGAACTAGCACCTATTTCCTGAGTTCTGATTGTTGTTTACAATATCTTGTTCTTGTGTGATAGGCTTCTGCGATACGGCTCGGACACTTCATAAAATGTACGGGTTTAGGCGAATAAGCCTTAGTTGCAAGTTGGTGCCTGTCCTGTTGTGTTCTTGTGCCTCTTTCGTCCTTGTTCTTTTCGCGCCGTCCTGACATCATCCAGAAGCTATGCACCAACTAGACCAAACCAAAGTACTTAAGTGATCTTCTAATAGTTCATTTAGAATATAGGGTGGTAAAAGGTTTTGTATTTTGGTGGAAAATGTCGCCGAAAACAATCTGAACAGAAGACCCGCTACTTAGCGCAGGAAGGATGTTATAAATTTGAAATTTTAAAGGCTGAAATAGTTTTCGAAGAAACACAACCTGTGGGGTATGAAAGCCAGGCCAGTGGGCACCAAAAAAGGAGGTCGCCTGGCAACAGAAAATGCATCGCGAATGATGAACATGGGATTGATAGATTCTGAGGTAAGTCTGCATGCAAACATATAAAGTGAAGCCGAGATAAGAGCGGGGAAATGCGGGCTTCGAGGTACAGCACATTGGTAGCCACACATTTGGGCAGACAAAGGCACATACGAAGCGCTGTGCTCTCCAAGAGGACGAGAGTATGTAGCCGAGCCTGGAAACAACAGAGATCCGAATTCTGAAATGAGCCGGACATACACTATGTAAATCATTATCAGCAGCTCAACGCGCTTAACTTTTTGAAGAACGAGCTGAAGACACAACAACACGGAGGTAGAGGTGTTGTGTCTTCATCTGGTTCTGTGAAAAGTTAAGCGCATTGAACCACCATGACCCACGTACTAGGCCCAATTCTGGCCATTTTATCATTAAAAGCACAAATCTGCGCATACCATACCGTTGACTGCGCGACCTACGTAAAATTCCAACGGCACGTGCCCCTTTCACCGTTACATGGTCAATTTAGTGCCGCGAGGTGAGTTTGTTGTCATAAATTAGATTTTTTTGGAATTGAACCTGGGGTATGTGCTGCAATTGACATATAAGAGCGACCACAACAGGATCCTCTAGATGAAACACAAGGACAGCGCAGTTGTTAACATTGAACGCCAGGTGTAAGCGGTTCAACGAGTGCTCAAGGGTATTCAAATGTAGTTTAGTTTAGTTTATGCGGGTTTAACGTACCAAAGCAACTCAGGCTATGAGAGACGCCGTAGTGAAGGGCTCCGAAAATTTCGTCCACCTGGTGTAACGTGCACTAACATCGCACAGTACGCGGGCCTCTAGCATTTTGCCTCCATCGAAATTCGACCATTGAGGCCGGGATCGACCCCACGTCTTTCGGGCCAGTAGCCGAACGCCATAATCACTCAGCCACCGCGGCGGCCCCAGTACTCAAATATGGTTTCAACTGATCATAGAGGGAATGAATATCAGGCGCATTCGCAAAAAACGCAATGTCGTCCGCACTGACCATAGCGATGCGACCATTGCGATGAAGAGGAATGGAGCTGATCAGAATATTAAACAGCATAAGAGAAAAGACCGCTCTTTGCAGTATACGTATGCTTTGTTTGTACCTCTGAATGAACACTGCTATGAAGACAAAATAATTGTCTTGTATATAGAAATGCAGATATCCAAGGAACTAAATAATCTGGAAACAGAAGAAACTTCAACCTATATATCAGGGTGTACTCTACACTGTCGTAAGATTTGAAAACGTCTATCGTAACCAAAACAGCGTGCAGGCGTTCACGACAAGCAAGGAGAATTCGACTCTTAAGATGCGCATGTGCATTCCTTATCGAGGACCAGCGCAATGCGCACCGCACGAGCTTTTCCACAAGCAAAAGGCAGCCAATAACTACAAGGACCAGCGGATCTCAAGGGTGGGAGAGAGGTGATTGGGACCCATTGGCTACCCGCTCTGAGAACGATTGGCTAAGTATAAGGTGGCTCTTTGTGGCCTCTTCTACCTGTGCCTTAGCGCTTCTCGTTGCGCTCCTCCTGCAAAATCATGCTCCAGATCCTTGTTAGATGCTTCGTTAAAATGCGACAGTGATGAAATGCACATGCTGATGTTGTTGTTGTTGTTAGCCTATCAAAAGATGGCACATACCCACACTGGGGGATCGGCCAAGAATCGGGTGGCTATTCACCTGAACGCAGTTAACAAAAAGGAAAAGCACGTGGGAGCGCAACACCGGTGAATTTTTCGTCATGAACAGAAAAGGAATGAGAGTTTTGATTTTAAAATTTTAAGAATAATAATAAAGAGAGGGATTAAATAATAATGATTTAGTCAAAATGTAATAATTGAAAGAAAAGAAAAGTTTGAACACTTAGCAAGGCAGTCGGTGAGATTCGATCAGGAAATTTAGAACAGCGGTACAAACAGATCTGCGGCTGAACCCAAATGTGGTGGCGCCAAATGATAGCAAGAGCGGGCTGCTCAAACTAAGGCCAAGATGCTGCAAGGGCTCCTCCAGCAACCCTTTTCTCAGAGAGTTGAATCGGCGACAATACAGCCAAAAATGTTCTATAGATTCAGGCTCACGGCAAAATGCACAAAGGGGAGAGAGCGCCAAACCCGACTTGTGTAAATAGAAATTTAGAGGGGGGATGCGGCAGTGCAGCCTCGTCAGTGATACTTCAAGCTGCCGAGGGCAACAAATTTTCATGTTCCAATATTTTTTAAGGCGCTCATAATCCGCCGATGTTAAAAGTGATGTGTCTTGCGTGCTTAAAAACGCACGTCGCCGAAATCTAGATGCTGTAATATAGGCTGTAGCCGGGATGATTGGCAACAAGGGGCCGCTGAGGGAAGCCTTTGCTAGATTGCCAGCAATCTCATTTACTGCCACACTGCTGTGACCGGGAACCCATACTAAATGAACAAGGCTCAAATGCGGAGGAAGTAGGGATAAGAAATTTGTTAAAATGGGACCGTCAACATGTGCAGCGAGGGACGAACACAAAGATAAAGAGTCAGTAATTACTGCAACTGCTGTAATAGAGGGGTCTAGCTTGCGTAGAGCAAGTACAACTGCTAGAAACTCTGCTTGAAAAATAGGGGTGAAATCTGGAAGGCGCAGTGAAAAGGACCAGTCTAAATGCGAGCAAAATATTCCCACACCTGCTTTTTCATTGCATTGCGATCCTCAGATGATCCTCAGAGGGTCCTCAGATGATCTTCTAGAAGACCATTTAGAATACTCGGTGGCAAATGTTTTGCATTTTTTGGGGATATGTCGTCGAAAACAATGTGGATAGCGGGCCCATTGCGAAGCGCAGGAAGGATATCATAAATGTTTACATCTAAAGGCTGAAGTAATCTTGGCACAAACACTACCTGAGGGGAATTGAAACGAGACCAGGGGACACCAAAAAGGAGGCCGTCTGAGAACAGAAAATGCTTTGGGAACGGTGGAAATGGGATTCATAGATCCTGAGATAAGTTTGCACAGTTAAAAATTGAAGTCGTGATAAGAGAGACTGTCACATATATTAAAGAGCCTAAATTAAATTCTAAACAAAAAAGGTGTGAAGAAGACGAGGCGAATTAACCGAAGAATAAAGAAGAGGAAGAAGAAGCATTCGTTGAGGTGGAGAGAGATGATTGGTGGAGAAGCATACGGTGACGTGGAGAAAGATGATTGGTGGAGAAGAGAAGACGACGACAAGGCTTACGTGGACTAACACCGAGGCTATAAAAGGGCGAGCGAGAGCGAGGCACAGGGGGAAAACAGCAGAGAAGCGGAGGCTCTGGCGGGTCAGGGACACATCGGCAGGAAGAGAGCGACGCCGGCTACTGCTCCGGTGAGCTCGCGTTCTACGACTCCGCATCGTGAACTTCCTGCCGTGCCTGAGGCCGTTCCGGGGAGTCAACAGAGGACTCTACCATCTGCTGCGGCCAGGCGTGTCTCCAGCGCTGTTGCCACCCATCCGGGTGGTGCCCCCACACCAACGACACCGGCTTCACCTCCACGGGCACTTGGACCTGGAGCTTGTACGACACAGCCAGCGATGCCAGCCCAAGCGCGTCGAACGCCGCCAGCGACGCCAGCCCAAGCATGGCGAACGCCGCCTCGACGCCGCCTACTGGATCCATACAACGCCGCAGCGACACCGAACCAACCATAAGCACGAACGCCGACCGCTAATAGTAGAACACTAGTAGTAGACGCTAGTAGCAGTGTTCCCGGGTAGTGTGTATTTATAGTCTTTGTGTTTTGTGTTAGATTTGTTAGTTTTGTGTTCTAGTGCGTGAGCCACGTAGGGTGTATTAAATGTGCGTTTGTGTGGGTACATCCGTCGCCTAGTCCATTCTTTCAGTCCGAGTGTTCTTTAGAGAGATCCGTGACAAAGATAAGTGGCGAGCCTGTGCCAGGATACATTTCGTTTTTCTTTTTCGCTTTGTCTCGGAATTTTCCGATCTCTCGACGGCAGAAAGTATGGACTTGGCAAAAACGTTAGAGCTGGCGCTCAAGCTAGGGTTAAGCAAGGAACAGGCGATGCGTCTCTTTGAGGAGGAGAAAGAAGAGGCAAAAAGGCAGAGAGAGGAAAGGGCGCAAGCACGCGCAGACGCTCGTGAAGGAGAAGAGCGCGAGGCAAAAAGAGCTCGCGAGGCAGAGAGAAGAGCTCGCGAGGCGGAATAGCGAGAAGAGAAAAGAGCTCGCGAGGCAGAGAGAAGAGCTCGCGAGGCAGAAGAACAGGAGAAAAGAAGGATAGAACGGGAGAAGGAGTGTATTTTGTGGAAACAGGCGCATGTCGCGGGAGGATATGAGGAGATCACGGACAATGATCAGCATTCCTTAGCGGGTACAGAATCTCCTATACCGGCCAGAGTTTGCTCAAGGAAGCTGATGGCTCCTTTTGATGACAAGAGAGATGATTTGGATGCATATCTGCAACGATTCGAGCGGATAGCTTTGGGGCAAGGCTGGGAGTGCTGTGAATGGGCCAAGGCATAGAGCATGTGTTTAATCGGAGAGGCGCTGAATGTTTTTGGAAGGATGCCTACTGCTGATTCCATGTACTACAGAAAGTCAAAAAGGCACTCCTCCAAAGATTCAGGCTTACGGCGGAGGGTTTTCGTGAGAGATTTCGCACCGCGAAACCTGAGGATTCGGAAACCGCTATGCAGTTTTCCTGCAGGCTATCCAACTATTTTGATAGGTGGCTTGACATGTCAAACACAGAAAAAAGTTTTGAAGGGGTGCGTGACAAGCTCGTCACAGAGGAATTTTTAGCGTGTTGCAGCTGAAACCTGGCGCTATTCCTGAAGGAAAGAAAGTTGTGTTCATTAGAAGAGTTCGCCGACACCGCAGACCTATTTCTCGAGGCTCAAGGGCTAAGAAATTTGAGTATGGCAAAGGAGGAAACCCAAAAGGTCCTAGAGACAGATGCGGCAAAACCAAGAACTTATGGCGGTGCGTCTAAGGAGCCAGTAAGGTGTTTTCTCTGCGGCAAGGTGGGACACCTTGCAGCTGACTGTCGGACTAGTAGCGCTGCCCAGAAAACACAGGTTGTGTGTCAAGGTTGTAAGAGGAGGGGTCATACTCTGGATGAGTGCCGATACAGAACGCAGGACCGAGCTGCATGCGTTGTCGACTCAAGGGTAGAACTTGTCACGCCACCCGAAGTTCCAGAGCTGAAAGCAGAGCAAACGCCGCTGGAAAATGAGGCAGTGAGTGGAACACCCAAGTCGAAAGCAGCAATGCCAGTGGTGGTTGGGCAAATAGGGGACCGTCCTATATTGGTGCTTAGAGACAGCGGAGCTAACACAGTCTTGGTTCGTAGAAGCCTGGTGAAGGACGAGGATCTTACAGGGGAAGCGTCGGCCGTCACTCTGGTAGACAGCACAATAAGGTACCTTCCTGAAGCCAGGATTTTAGTGTCCACGCCATATTATACTGGGCAGGTAGTGGCAAAATGCGTAGACCAACCCATCTACGATCTCATCTTGGGGAACATTACGGGTGCAAGAGGTGTCGAAGACACCGATCCCGAGTGGAGGATGCTCGACGTTGAAGAACATCCAAAGGAGGAAAGGCCTGCGACAGCTCAGACGGGTGCAGTCAGTTTCTCGTCGGCAGTGGAGACAAGAGCTCAAGCGACAGCCGGAGCAACGCAGCGTCCGCTCTCTACTCCAAGTGCGATGTGCCTGAGCGTAACACCGGGCGAAATTGCAATTAGGCAAAAGGAAGACCCGAGCTTGAAGGCTTGCTTCGAAACAGTCGGGGAAAGAATGAAAAGAAAGAAGAGTCAGACGTCATTCGAATATCAATTGGTAAATGGTCTTCTGCACAGGGAATGCATATTTAGTTCAGGAAGGCGTGTCCAACAGCCGGTGTTACCGAGAGATGTGCGAGAGACCGTGCTACGCTTAGGACATGACGCCATTATGGCCGGACACCAGGGTGTTCAAAAAACGGTGTCTAGGATTACCGAGGAGTTCTTTTGGCCGGGTGTTCAGAGTGCCGTTAAGCGCTTTGTTCGCTCATGTGATGTGTGCCAGCGCACAGTTCCGAAGGGAAGATTTGATCGCGTACCTCTGGGTAAGATGCCAGCCATCGACCTACCGCTTCAAAGAGTGGCTATTGACACTGTGGGGGTGGGATGAGGTACTAATAAACCGAAATTTCAATGAAGACACAAGATAACGTTGGAGCGGACTACATGAGTAGAGCCAACTGAAGAGCTCTAGGTATCTCTGGAATGCAACTTTTTGGTGTTGTAGTTGATTTGTTGTTGTTGTTGCTGTGTTAATATATCTCTGGGATTTATCTTGTTGTTTTTGTTGTTGGTGTTATGTGATTATACAAGGGAGTGTGTTGTGGACGCGAACATGTTTATTAAGGACTCTGTGCGGACAGCGGCAGTGGTGTGTTAGTGTTCTGGAAACGCAATTTGGTGTGCTGTCTTAGTGGTGTGCGTTTGGTGCGTGCTGCACCTCTGCGGTGTGGTGTGTGCGGGGTTCAGAATCGCTCAGAAAATAGCCGGCTGGCTGGATGGCTTGAAGATGAGGATGACGTGAGCAATTTTTCATGGAAAAACTCTTGAGAGAGGGGGCCCTTGTCACATATATTAAGGAGCCTAAATTAAACTGTAAAGGAAAAAGGTGTGAATAAGACCACGCGAATTAACCGAACAATAAAGAAGAGGAAGAAGAAGCATTCGTTGAGGTGGAGAGAGATGATTGGTGGAGAAGCATACGGTGACGTGGAGAACGATGATTGGTGAAGAAGAAAAGAAGACGACGACAAGGCTTACGTGGACTAACACCGAGGCTATAAAAGGGCTAGCGAGAGCGAGGCACAGGGGGAAAACAGCAGAGAAGCGGAGGCTCTGGCAGGTCAGGGACACATCGGCTGGAAGAGAGCGACGCCGGCTACTGCTCCGGTGAGCTCGTGTTCTACGACTCCGCATCGTGGACTTCCTGCCATCCCTGAGGCCGTTCCGGGGGAGTCAACAGAGGACTCTACCACCTGCTACGGCCAGGGGTGTCTCCAGCGCTGTTGCCACCCATCCGGGTGGTGCCCCCACGCCAACGACACCGGCTTCACCTTTACGGGCACTTGGACCTGGAGCATGTACGACGCAGCCAGCGACGCCAGCCCAAGCGCGTCGAACGCCGCCAGCGATGCCAGCCCAAGCATGGCGAACGCCGCCTCGACGCCGCCTACTGGATCCATACAACACCACAGCCACATCGAACACGACCGCTAATAGTAGAACACTAGTAGTAGACGCTAGTAGCAGTGTGCCCGGGTCGTGTGTATTTATAGTCTTTGTGTTTTGTGTTAGTTTTGTTAGTTTTGTGTACTAATGTGTGTGCCACGTAGGGTGTATTAAATGTGCGTTTGTACGGGTACACCCGTCGCCTAGTCCATTCTTTCAGTCCGAGTGTTCTCCAGAGAGCTCCGTGACAGAGACGGAATGCGGGCTTCAAGGTACAGCACATTGATAGCCACAAATTTTAGAAGGCCGAAGCACATGCGAAGTGCTTCCCTCTCTAAAAGGACGAGAGGGCGAAGTTTATATGTAGCCGAGCGTGAAAACAACACTGATGCAAATTCTAAAATTGGCCTGACATACACAGTGTAGATCATTAATAGCGCATCTCCGCGCATGCCGTACCGGTGATGGCATAATCTCCATACCATGCCCACGGCACGAGCCCCTTTCGCTGCGACATGGTCAATGTGAGGTCGCCAGGTGAGTTTGTTGTCATAAATGACCCCTAGGTATTTTAGGGATTGAACCTGTGGTATTATTTTTAACTGGCAAGTGAGAGAGACCACTACAGTAGTGAATAGAGGGAAAACAAGAGTGGCGCACTTGCCAACATTTAACTTCAGGTGTAATGCGCTCAACCAGTGCTCAAGTGCATTCAAATATGACTGCAACAGAGCATACAGAGAATGTATATCCGGCGCAGCAGCAAAAAACGCAATGTCGTCCGCATAGACGTAAGTGCGTACATGGCGGTGGAGAGGAATTAAGTTCAACAGAATATTAAAGAGCACAGGAGAAAGAACAGCCCCTTGTGGTACTCCTCGCGTTTGTCTGTACCTCTCTGAATGAACACCATTATGGACGCAAAAGAATTCCCTGTTATAAAGAAATGCAGATATCCATGCAACTATATAATCTGGAAGTTGCAGAGACTATAGCCTATGTATCAGGATGGAGTGTTCTACACTGTCGTAAGCTTTGGCGACGTCTAACGTAACCAAAGGCGCGACCAGGCGTTGACGACGAGCAAGGAGAATTCTGCTGTCAAGATCAGCATGTACATTCCATATCGAACACCGTGTCCGGAAACCGAGTTGGCACGGGCTGAGTATAGTTTTGCGGTCCACAATGGCTGACACCCGAATTAGTAACACCCTTTCTATCAACTTTACCACGTTTGATGTTAACGAAATTGGCCTAATATTATCCAATTCATAGCCTCCACCCTGAGTTTTAAGTAAAGGGATCACCTTGGACAGTTTCCACTCAGAAGGTATCCAAGCGTGTTTGAGAGAGTAGTTTATTAGGTGCAATAAGGAGTTGGGAGACTCTTAAATAGAATCTTGAGCATCTTTGTAGTAACACCATCAGGACCAGGAGCAGCAGCTGGCAATCTCTGGACAACTTGTGAAAGCTCTGATAGATTTACTTGTGAGGAATTATCATTTGGCACGACTGGTGCAAACAACAATGGGCGCAAATGTAGTAAAGACGAAAACCGCTTTTATAGGCCTGTGGCAATTAATTCAACCGCCTGGATAGCTTCTACAGGTGACATAACTAATGACTGAAAATTATGAGAGGACATGAGCTGTTTCCTAGACCGTAGAAAACCGAATAGTGCACGTCGGTTGCCCGCCTTTGATAGACAATCGAAGTGTTCTGAGTTAAATTTTTCCTTTGCGCGAGAAACTGTGTGTTTAAAGGTGGCTGCAATAAATTTATAATCACTCCAGTTATTCGGGCATTGGTTATGAAGAAGCTTTTTCCATGCTGCCTTCCTCCGCCTGTAATCTCTTGTACAGTCCGCATTCCACCAGTTAGAATTCCCTTTTGTTGGCCTCACCAGGAACTCCGACTTTTTACGGCTTTCCTCTATAGCCAGACATATGTTTGCTGACTGGTGGACTTCGGCGATGTTAGACACTGAAGCAAGGGCAGAGCGCAACGCCGTCTGAAATCTGTCATAATTTACATGTGACCGCAACTGAGAAGACGCCGGAGTAACACGACATTATGATATCAAAATGAATAGGTATATGGTCTCTTGAGGTGCCGCTATCAACAGTCGACCGATTCGTTACGCCAATTCCATGGCTAATGAACGTGAGATCTAAAACAGATTGAGTGTGTGAGCGAAGATAAGTGGCCGATCCTGTATTTAAGACATCAAGTTGTGATCAGAAACCCAGTCCCAAAGGCGCTTGCCGCATGTATTAGTCCTAAAACCCCACGACACATGGTGAGAATTGAAGTCCCCAGCCACGAAAACTGGGGTTTTACAGTTAGCGAGTAACAAGTCCAGAGGTCTAACATCCTGGACTCCATTGGGGAAATAACAATTTGCTATTGAAAATGGAGAGCACCCAGGAAGTACAAAGTCTAGTGCCAAAATCTCACAGTCAGGAGACATTTGTTGAAAAGATACCATATCCCTGTTGCAAAATTTTGAAGAGACTAAAGTTAGTAAACCTCCGCCTCTTGACTGGCGGTCTAGGCGAAATGAACGGTAATTTTTGATATGAAAATGTTTGTCGGTTGAAAGCCACGTTTCTTGCAGAATTATGACATCCGGATTAAGCTGGGTAGAAATGCAGTGTAAATCTGTGAAAGCGGAAAGAATAGAGCGACAGCTCCACTGCAGAACTCGCAACGACGCTATGGTTGCGCAAGTCTAGCAGCAGCAACTGCCTGCTCCAAAATGGTATCCTTGGGTTTAGTGCCAAGCTGCTTCGTCTTGATCTTGATGCTGATCTTGAGAGTCGAATTCTCCATTCTCGTCGTCAACGCCTGTACGCTTCTTCGGTTACGCTAGACGTTTTCAAAGCTTACGACAGTGTAAACACTCAATCCTAATAGATAGGCTGCAGTATATTCAGTTTCCAGAGTATTTAGTTGCTTGCATATCTGCATTTCTCTAAACTGATCCTCGCAACTAAGGGCTGCCCCTTTGTTGTGAAACAGCTCATGCGCTGTGCTTTTCGCTGATGATGATGATCACCTCAAGCTAAATGGAACATACCCACGCCGGGGGATTGGCCAGCGTGCATTGCTGATACAAAGGCACACAGGGGCAAGGAAGTAACTGAATAATTTTGAGTCGTAGGTTCGAATTGGGTTACAAAATAAAGAAATAAACGGCAATGAAAAAGCAGTGAATTCTCATTCTAGCAGAAGAACCTGCCTGATGGAATTATATATTCGCTAATGTAATCGCACACTGGTTTCAAGTCATATCCCTCGGCGCTTAGACCGAAGGAGAGTAGAATTGGAATAGATTGAGGAAGCCCTAGTCGAGCCAGGGGGATCTCCTAGTAAATTCTATGGAGATTAGCGAATGACCGGCAAAAGAGTAAAAAGTGATCAGTGGAGTCAATTTTGCCGCAAGATTCACAGAGATTGGTCAGAGATAACCCCGATCGACATAAATAGAGATTTAGTCGCGGTATTCAGCAGCGCAGGGGGGTCATGCACATCTCACATTGTTTTGAAGTGCACATCCGCACACTCAAAGGAAATGCCAGGTGGTGAAAATCCGCTGCTGCAAGGAGAGGCGCTTGCCTCATGTAGCGGCGAAACTGAAATCCTTCAAAGCGTGCTATGTCAAGTACACAGTATTTGGGACGAACACGACAATAGGACCTCGAAGAGTGACTTTGCTAAAATTCAGCCTTCACATTCGAAGCAATGCCACTGTGCCCAGTGCGCCTGATTTGCGCTGCGCTTTGGACGTCATTGTCTTTGTCAACTTCCATCCGTGCTCACTTGACCCAAAACACACCACGATCGCTTTGACTACTTGTCACAATGTCGCATTGTATTGAAGCCTCTAACAAGGATCTGCATCATGACTGTGCTTCTTTCTTGTACCTCACTTGATTGTACAAAATTTTCTTGTACCCACGCCCCTCTAGAACGTACTCTAGACCCTGACTGCTGTAATAAGTAAATAGATATATGAGTATGTAAAGAAGTAAATAAAAATGTAATAACTAACGAAACATTATCTAGTGCAATGACCATTTCTTATTTGCCATTTTTTTACTGTGCAAGAGTTTTTTTTTTTTTTTTGGGGGGGGGGGCATATGCTGAATGTATTTTCTTTCTCCTCTAATGTCTGTTGTCAAAGCCGCACTCCCTCCGACAGGTACGGACATAGTCGGGTCTTCCCGCTATCATGGGCTACAGAAGATGAAGATTGCTTTGTGCTGCACTCTGTGCTCTGTGACAGGGACAGACCAGCTTGCCACAGGAACGAGTGTTCACGTAAGTGTCATTGTTACAACCGCGTGACGGCAGCTTGTTTTACATTAACGGTTAAGAGGGAGACTTTTTCCGTGATCATTGGACTCCCCGCGAGTGCCTCTGAAAACTCGCGAGTTTCCTGCCAGTGCCCAAGAGAACATCAGTCAAACAGATGAACCTGGCCACAGGACAAATTAGGCCGCTTCCATGATTGCGCCGTCTGTAATCCAGTGGTATGAAAGTGTGTGCATAGCGGGATGCAAGTGCCTTGTCGTTGAGTATCCGCCTCACATTCGGGAGAAGCTTGGTTCAATACCTAGTGCCGCCAGATAACCATCCGTTTTAAAGTGGCTGCAAGATTTCTCGCAGCTTGGCGCTCAGTTTTTCTGGGAGTGAAATAACTGGAGAACGGAAGGGCCTTTGACCACCTCACCCTTTTTTTGACGGAAAATCTATACACAAGGGGCCGAATCTGCCATGTGGTCTAAATGATGTTGTGGTGATTTTTTTTTATCTACGCAAAGTGGGGTCAACAACCGATATTTCAAGAATTTCACCCAACATATGCCTAGCATCAGGCCACGGGAAAGTTTGTACACAGTCGATCACCTGTGGGTACCCGGAAGCAATGAGCATCGAAACCCGCACCTGGTCGCTGTTTTCTCCGCCGCGTTTTTTGCGTTCAGATTTAATAATTTAATTCATTGCTCGTCGCTTGCGATTGTAAAGGTTGATGTTTGCGCAGTTTCTATGCAATGCATGGAAACGTATATGTCCTTTCTGGACATTGTGAAAATTATGGCTGGTCACCAGCCTCCTGGGGAACTAAAAAGAGCTAAATTTTGTACAGAGAATGCGACATAGGCTGAGAAATTCCAGTCTAAGTCTAACCGCACTTACCGTTAACCCCACCGTCCCCCGCACCACTAGACAGAGAAATGTACAAGCGTACGTTTAGCGAGGAGCTTGTTTTTCTCAGAATGGCACCTAACTATTCCTGAATATTCCTGTTATTGTGCATCCTTGCTGTGCGTACACGCACATGCTTTGTTTTGAAGCACACGGACCAACTCTCCAACATATCGGAAGCTTTCTGCATCAGGGTATCCGTCACTGAAACCGTCATTTAGCACACCTACGTTCAAGTCTATTATTGTTCTTTGCTTTGCTGCTACACTCGTGCCATTCGGATGTTTTCTTACTTATGTTTGCTTGCCATGTTTCCGTGTTTGCCTTAATCGCGCTTTGTTTCCACGTTCGGTGAGCACATTATCCTGTATGGTAGTGAATTATTTTGCGTCGCGTACGTTTCCTTTTGTTTCCTTTGGTTATTAATGCACTGTATTATATCTTTTTTCCGCCCCCCTTACACAATGCCCAATGGGCCTGTAAGGAATTTCAAAAAAATAAATAAATAAATAATGTTTCGTGTCGAATCGATATTTGAGCTAGTTGGTATGGCACCATGGAAAAATTTAACCGCACTCTGGACAACGCACAAAGCAGACTAAACAACATAGGCGCTGACTCACACCTGGGCGTTTATTCAAAAAATGCGCTTTTTGAATAAACGCCCCGTTGCGAGTAAGCGCCTGTGTTATTTCGTCTGCCGTGTCCGTTGGCCTCACTGCGCTTTAACTTGAATGCTAATAGTTGGTCTATGCCTCGAAGCATTTTTTGCTTTCAGTTAAGAGGGTTCTCTGGCGCTTTCTGTCTGTATTCATGTTTGTCAGGCAGCAAGGAATACACTGCAGGATTTAAAAGTAGACCCTGTTTATCCTGTCGATGAATTTAAAGACCAAATAGAGTGCGTGCTCACCACTTGAAAGGGAAAGGCACTGAAGACTAACCCCAGGGATGCGCGCATACAGAACTTTGCACTTTGCTTATATCTACGGCCGATCACGGCTGCGTGTGTATTTCATTCTTCTGCCTTTGCAAAACTATAATGCTCAGACTTCAGCTGGAGCAGCTTCTTTGTTATCCGAGCGCAGCAATGAAAACCAACTCCAATTTACCTTCCGTGGCCCATTAAAGACACAAAACTGGAAACACGAAGCGCTGAAGCAAACGGCACATAGACGAGAGAAAAAACGATGGTACGTGCGCTTCTCTTTGCCTGAGTGTTATTTGTCTCCTCAAAGCTGTGCACAAGATTGGCCTACAGCGTGTTTTACAAAAAAAAGTCTGCCTTTTTCAATATCATTTTTCCCCAAGACCTTGCTTACGCTTCAGGTTGTAGACCTGGGTTTTTGGGCTAGCGTCTTTATTTTCCATTTTCTTGAGCTGCATATACTGCGCATTTTGATAATACATTCTATTACACAAAGGTGTTTCGTTCGACTGACTTTCTTGGGCTGTCGTGGGCTGAAGAACATTATATGAACTCGTACAGGAAAAGAGAGTTTTACTTTTATGCCTGTTACTTTTATTCATCTTTCATTGCTCTGAAGGTTTCTTATCAACCGCGCTACAGCAAGCCTAGCAGGGGCGCTGCGAGCGCGCGACGTGAGCAGACGTGTGCCTCTTCGGCTCCGCCGATTTTCGGCTGGGGCCACGTCTTAAATCATTCTACCCCGGCAAAACTGGCGTCAAACGAGCCGGAAAACGAAGCGGAACAGCTGGACTCTGAATTCGTCCAGGTAGGCCGACTTTCTCTAAATTTACGGCCGTTTTTCGACCGACCACGTCGGCGCCGTCGTTAAGCCTAACGGCGTCGCCAACGTCTGGCCTGGTGGAATTGGCCCTCCGAGGACAAGATGGCGACTTCCGCGCAAGAAGTGCGCGGCTACGACCCTGAGGCGATGTTGTGGACCTCGGTGACCACCACCGCAGATTCAAATTCGACGGTTACTCCCAAAATTCGGAGTCAGGCTTTGCTTCAAGCGGCTGCACGCCGCTCCCAAGACAAAGCCCAGATGGCGGCGTTCGGCGCCGCCCCGGCCGCCGGTTCGTCGGTCGGAAACGTGAACGCACCCGCGACGCGCGCCACGGGAAGCAAGGACAAGGCGTTCTCGAAGTGGAAGCCGCGTCCAATGCCCAAACCGACACCTGAAGACTACGTCATAGTTATAAAGCCCAGAAAAAGCGTTTCTCTTCACGAGGCGTTCACAGAAACGGGCTACGGCACTGCCATTTCAGCGTACCTCGGGTTGAAACGGGCCCGCGCCATCTCCGTTCTACCCTCACGAGAGCAAAACCTCATCATTGTGCATACCCCGGACATCGAGGCGGCCGACCAGCTTATCGGGGACTTCGCAGTAAATTCCGACAATGGGTCGATCCCGCTTCGGCGTTACCTAACACAAGACGGCGGCAACATGTGCCACGGCATGATCGTGGTCCGTAACTCGGACACCACGGAAACTCTTAAAGACCGAGTGTGCTGGCGCGCCGGCACCATCCTGGAAATCCGGAAGTTCGGGACATCCAACAAAGCACGCATCACTTTCGCGGGTAAGGAGAAGCCCCCTTACGTACATTATGACAACATGGTCGTCTCTGTGAGAAACTACTACAAAACTATCCCGGCGTGCGGCCAGCGTGGGGTCGTCGGGCATCGCGCTGATGCGTGTCCAAACCTGCGATCGAACACCTGTGGACTCTGCGGATTCCAAGCTCCGCTAGTGGAGGGGGTGCGGGCTCCTCACAACTGTGTTCCCCGGTGTTCTCTGTGCGGTGGCTCCCATGCCACCAACTCTCGTGACTGTGCAGCAAAATTCCGCACACCCAAGACGAAAAAGAAAAAAACGGCGTCAAAGAAGAAAAGCCGCTATCTTGGGCCTCCCGGCGATCAGCATGGCCAGGAAATCTCCAACACCGAGAACCCACCTACCGGAGGTGCTGCAAAACAACCATCCAAGGTGTCGCCACCACACGGCGGACTGGCGAAACAGTCGACAGAAACGTGCGGTGATACCAGGGCCTGGGTCAACGCAGTCAAAAATGGCCACCAGGTGAGCGGTTCGGGTGGGGCTGCTTCTCTCTCCCCCTTTCCACTCCCTTTCCATGGGCGCATAGCGCCGAGCAAGATCAAATAGCAGCACCCGGGGCCCAAAATGAGATGCTGCTAAAGAAAATTAACGAATTGGAATCTAAAATCAACCAGTCTTCTTCTCCCCCCTCGCCTCCCGCGGCTGAGGTAATGGAGAGTGAGCTCGTGGTACCGAAGGCGGTAACAAGTTTGGAGGCCGCATTCGAGGCCCGCCTCGGGGCCACAGAGGCCCGATTCGCCGCTATAGAAAATCAAATTTCAATGATTTTAAACGCCATCTCCAAATTGCAAGAGACAATCCCCGCGATGATTGCCCAACAAATTGCGAATACCTTGCGCTCCTCGCGCAGGCCCGGCGATTCCTTACCCAGCCGCCCTCACAAAACTTCTAGACGCACCCCCGAGGCAGCCGACGACGACAACTGCTCACTCTCTGGTATGGAGGATACCCCCCTTCCTGCGAGTGTTGGCTCCGGAGCAGTGTCAGTACAACCCCTCCTCAATCTAAATGACCATGGCGAGCAGCCCTATGATCAGGCGCTCCCCAAAAACCAATTCGGCCACCCCCGTCCAAATTGTCCAGTGGAACTGTCGGGGATTCCGTTCTCGCGCAAAGAGGGCCGATCTCCGACTTTACCTTTCAACTTTCGATTCTCTTCCCGCGGTGGTTGCCCTCCAGGAGCCAGGGAGTGGCGTCACCCTCACAAATTACATCCCCTTTCAGCAGGACCCCTCTTCCTGCGTCTGCGTGCATAAAAATTATACGGCTAATCTAGTTGACTTGGAACTTTACACAGAATATTCCTATGCGATGGTGACACTTCTTCCGCTCAAGAAACAAGATGCACCACTCCACGTACTCAACATATACTGTTCCCCCAAACTCAAAAATGTAACGTTCGCAGCACTCTTTAGCCGCGCTGTAAAGGCTGCGGGCAGGGACCCCCTGGTGATTGTGGGCGATTTCAACGCCAACAGTACACTATGGGGATACGTGCGTGAAGAGAAGCGGGGACGCAAGCTAGCGGAACTCGCGTCCACGCTGGGCCTGACTCTTCACACTGACCCTGCATATCCAACGCGGCTGGGTAATTCCGTGACCCGGGATACATGTCCGGATCTCACCTTTACCAAAAACATTGTACACGCAGAATGGATCAACACCGAGGAAACCCTCGGTAGTGACCACTGCCTTTTCAATACCACCGTAAGGACTAAACCATTGGCGAGACCCCACGCATACGCTCGGCTTCCAGACTGGAATAAGTTCCGGCAAAACTACGTCAATTCGGCGTCTATCCACGAACAAGGCTACCACGCGTGGGTACAAGGATTGGTTACACACCTTCGTTCGGTGGAAACACAAATTCAGCTCTCGGAGGCCACTCCGGAGGTGGACAACCACCTTCCTCACCTCTGGGAGGCGCGGCAAAGCCTCGTCCGCAGATGGCGCCGCCAAAAACGTAACAGAAAGCTCAAAATTCGTATCGCCGAACTCACCCAGCGAGCGGCAGAGTACGCTGCTCAACTCGCCGACTCGAACTGGGTAGACTGCTGCAACACGGCGGCCAGACAAATGTCGAGCCGGAGCACGTGGCGCCTTTTCCGCGCCCTAATTGACCCGACTCAAACCCGCGCCGAGACACAAAAACATCTCCAACGAGCTATTCATAGCTTCGATGGAAATACGTCAAAATTAGCATGCAAACTGCGCGACCAGTATCTTTGCACTAAGCAGGACCCCGGAGGACCCGCGTTCTCGTATGCAGGTTCAGAGAACGCGAATCTGGATCAACCGTTCCAGTTGCATGATCTCAAGGCGGCCCTAGCTAAAATGAAACGAGGAACGGCACCGGGCAGAGACAAGATAACTGTGAAAATGCTTGCTAATCTTCCCGATCCCGCCTACGAAACCCTCCTCCCTTTCATCAACTCGATCTGGCTTGGTGAGGCACCTCTACCAATTGAATGGAAGACCGCCCTGGTAACCTTCATTCCGAATGCCGGCAAAGCCATAAACACAGACAACCTCCGCCCCATCTCCCTCACGTCTTGCGCGGGAAAGCTGATGAAGACCATGATGCGGGATAGGCTGTCTGGGTTTCTGGAAAATGAACATACATTCGCAGACACCATGTTCGGTTTCCGCCCGCAGAGGTCCGCTCAGGATGTTCTGCTTCAACTCGACCGAGAAATTCTCAACCCTGTCGAATATCCCTTCAACGATAAGGCAGTACTCGCCCTTGACTTGAAGGGGGCTTTCGACAATGTCACACACGAAATCATCCTGCAACATCTCTCCCAAACGAACTGTGGACATAACACGTTTCAGTACATCAAGCAATTTCTCTCGGATCGACGAAGTTTCATCCGAATACAAGACGAAGAACACGGCCCATATAAACTGGGAACGAGAGGAACCCCACAGGGTGCGGTCCTCTCGCCATTACTTTTCAATCTAGCCATGATGAAACTCCCGGCTCAGCTGGCGAAGGTCGAAGGCATCCAGCACGCGCTGTACGCCGACGACATAACCATCTGGGCCAAACACGGATCGGTTGGAGACATTGAGGCCAACCTGCAGCAAGGGGCGGAGATCGTGGACGCTTACGCCCGCCGCTGCGGCCTTCAGTGCTCACCGTCCAAATCCAAATTTCTGCACATTCGCCCGTCGCTTCAGTGCGCCACCAAAATGGAACTATCTCTGGCCAGCGGCCCGATACCCGAACACGACGAGATTAGAGTACTTGGTCTCCTTATCCACAAACATCGACGGGCTGATACCACACTAGCAAAACTGCGCAAGGTGGGGGACCAGGTGGGCCGGATGGTCCGCCGGGTTTCCAACAAACGCGGGGGGTTATGGTGCAGAGACGCTTTGCGGCTGGCGCATGCATTCGTGACCAGTAGAGTCCTCTACTCCACCTGCGCAAGTTTGATGAGAACGCCCTCGAAGTGATTCTCAGAAAGATGTACAAGCGTGCCCTTAATCTCCCGATCACCACATCCAACCAGCGCCTCATGGGCCTGGGGATGGTTAACACATTCGCGGAGCTCCGGGAGGCGCACTTGACAAATCAATATACAAGGCTTTCAAAAACGCCGTCGGGTCGCCGCCTATTAGCCCGACTACACATCCACCACCCAACACTTACGGAAGAGCGCGTACGCATTCCTGAAATCTGGAGATACACCCTGCACGTACGCCCTCTTCCGGCCAACATGACACGTGACGACCACAGTGGCAGGCGCCTTGCGCGGATGGAGGCACTGGCCCGTCACTATGGGAACAAACATGGCATCTTCTACGTGGACGCCTCAGGCCCTCACCATGGGGGGTGGTACACGGCCGCAGTCGTCCACCAAAAAATCGTGGTGAGTGGCCTAACGTTCCGAGCTCAAGACATAACACATGCGGAAGAAGTTGCCATCGCGTTAGCCACCGCAGACCAGGAGTCGCGAGTGATCGTCACCGACTCGAGAGGGGCCTGCAGAAATATTAAACAGGGGTACATTCCTCTCTTTGCGCATCGCATCCTTCAAAACAGTAACTACCTTGGGGCCCCTGCGTCTCGAACGATTGTATGGGGTCCAGCTCATATGGGCCTCGAAGGCAATGAAACGGCAGACGCCGCCGCCCGCGCGCTCACTCTCCGCGCAACGCCTTCAGACCCTTTGTATACGGATCCCGAACCTAATCCGGCCCTCACTTTTCGAGAAATTACTGAATTATTCCAATTCGGCCATGCAATTTATCACAAGCCTTGTAAGGGCCTCAGAAAGGTGGAGGAACGCACACTCCTCCGCCTTTACACCAAAACGCTGCTGTGCCCGGCAGTTTTAAAACACTTTGATCCTGCCTGTACAGGAGAATGCCCACACTGTGCGAAGTCTTCGGACATCTTTCACATGGTGTGGGCATGCCAGTCAACCCCGGACCTCGCTCCCAAACCCAACCCCACCCGGGAGGACTGGGAGGCAGCCCTGCTTGGCTGCTCGGACCTAGCAAGCCAGAAGGCCCTGGTCCACCGAGCCCGAGTCGCGGCGGTCGCCAATGGGCTCCTGTAATGAGGAGTCCACCTAGAGATTGCGAGAGGTTGCTCCGGCTACCTCAAGCTTCCTCCCTGAAATTAAGTTTTTCACACACACACGCAAGCCTAGCAAGCCAAGCTTATGCGCTTGACATCCTGAGTGCTTGAAGTGGATGTCCGATATTCAAGGAGCAGTTAACATTGAGTGCCCCGGTGGCGCTGACGTGGTTCCAACGCTTGCCTGAAAATTGCTGCTGTCAGCCGCTTCGTTCGCGACACGCGTGTGAATCCTGTCTGAGCTAATAAAAGCGCGCGTTTGGCTGATAACATTCCTTGCCCCAGAACCTTCGAGGTAGCCAAGTTAACTTATGTACGCCGCGCGTGGCTTCGAAAGAGCGCGAAAGCTGATGTCTATAAGCCCAAGGAGGTGGCGTGGAAAAACTGCACAGGTGCGCCTAAACCCTGTTTTGTCCTCTCGCTAAGCCGCGTGTTCAGCGCTGCCATCGATGTGGCAAAGTTCATCTCAAATTGCCTATAGGAAGGGCAGAGGTACGAAGACGCATAGTCCGCTCAGCTCTCAGAACGGAAACCGACGACTAGAGTTGGACGTAAATAAAAATGATGTATTTATTCTTCGAGGTCCATACAAGTTCCTTATTCACATGAACCCTGTAAATGTGGCCACCGGATGACAGAACGGCGCATATCATGAACAGCTGTAAATTACGGTTTTTATGCTTTGTGATAAGAGGAATTTAAATTACCATTGTTCCTGCGCTAATATAGATTCTTTCTTTAACCTCTGCGCATTTATTGTTGCGCTTGATGTTATCAGAAGCAAAGCCGGCAACTTTTCGTTGTCCAGCAGTAAGCATGGACGACCGGCTACCCACCAGGGCTGCGTCAGCTGCTGCGATGATGCTGGACGAATGGCCTGGCCATCGTCTGGCCAATGTAGACGGTGCCACGGCGCGATTCTCGGGCACAACCGTCCATTTCCGGTCGCCCTGCACCGCGGCCGAGGGCCGCACGTGCCAGATTGTCCGGTACCTGGCCGCTTGGAACGAATTCCTCAGCCAGGCCCACTTGGAGCTGAGCGAACTGCCCACTGTCCGCTGGGAGCTGCGTCTGGCGAGCTTCGACGGGCCGCACCCCGTGGACACCTGGCAAGACCAGCTGCACGAGACCGCAACGCTCGTGTACTGGCTGCTGAAGACGCACCGCTGTGTCACGGCTCTCGAAGTGGGACCGTACCGGCTGCGGGAGTATGAAGCGGTTCTCTGTCGCTGCCTTCAGGAGAGGTCTTCTGTGAAATATCTTAAGTTCCGATTTCCGCGGTTTCAGACGCACACGATGCTTTGTGAACTCGTTACTTCTATGGAGAGTCTGTCAGAATTTGAGTGCACGGCAGCCGAGGAATGTTCGGAGCCATTCCTGGATGTTTTAACGGCGCTTCTCTCGACTACGACATCACTGACTGTTCTCAGGATCCCAGAGTTACGCATGAAAGCCCAGGACGCTGAGAAATTCTTGACCGCACTCCAAGCGAACTCTACACTGAAAGAACTCTCACTCCACGATTCATTCACTAACGACGCCTGCAGGGTAGCTTTTGCAGAGTATTTGAAAAGCTGCCCTACATTAAAGACGCTGAATATCGTGGCATCTAGCGGACAAGCACATGAATCGCTGCTGTCGATTCTGGAGAGCTTGCTAACAAACAAGACACTCTGTGACTTACGCCTCACGGGCTTTGTTTTTGAAAAAAGGGCCATCCAGCTTTTGACAAAGATACTAACAGAAAACGATGTAATTCGGGGCCTCAGCGTTGTTTCAGCCTTGAGCGATGCAGAAACTGAAACCGAACGAGTTATGGCTGGCTTTCTTCTGGCGCTCGGTAAGAACGACACAATAAGAACGGTTAGATTTCCGTACCGCATGTTTAAACCGGAGCTATGGCGGCAATTTCTGACACTGCTGCCAACAAAAAGCAGTACACAAAAGGTGACTGTTGAGCTGGATACGACAGACAGTGACCGTTTGTGTGAAATTTATGAAACCCTGAAAGATATCATTCCAGGAGAGCGAGTGTTCACAGCAAACTGTCACGTTTGTTGCGTTTTCTACTTTTGCCAATGCTCTGGATACTCACAGTTCTCGGCATGTCTTCGCAGTGGAACAGAAGACAAGTTTTCACGAGCTCTCCAACGCTTGTCATCATTCTCTCATGTTACATCCGCTCACCTTGACATCTGGGCGGCGGTGTTAGAGGACAGACACTGCTCAGCTATCGCTCGTTACATTGAGACGACGACCACGCTGAGAGAGCTGCATTTAATATCATGGTGTCACAACTTCTTTTCGGACGCCCGTACCGAGCGCTGGCGAGACATTGTGCACTCGCTCTCCCGAAACGCGAGCCTGGAAGAACTGCGACTGAGGGCTGTGTGCATGCACCTGGAGGACGTAGAGCTTCTGGCGAATGTGATAAGGTCGAGCCAGCGCCTGCACACGGTACACTTCATACCCGAGAGAACCAGCTGCGCCGCCACGTTTCTTCGGGCGCTGTCAGCGGGGCTGGCGTACAACTACACGCTTATCAGCTTTACCCTTCACTGGGGTGTCAACAGCGACATGGCCAGGGACTGGCTGGCCGTCTCCAGTGCCGCTGCACGCAACTCGGGCCTCTTGACACGTGCGGCTCGATTCGTCGCCGGCGCTCGAAATGACAGGTAAGCTGGTTTCAGCCCGTATTCTGGCACGTAACGGGAGCTCTTGACGCGTCAGAAAAAGTAGGAAATTTCCGAGGGCGAAGGAAGTTCATCAAAGCGCATAAAGCATGGGAAGAATAGGGTTCTTAATTGTTTATAAATGGTGCACATGACGCATTGATGGACGATGCTCAGTAAAAACAAGCCTGCAGTACGACGCGCACCGAGCCGTGATTACTGGAGACGTCCAGACAACGAAAGCAGACTTTGGGTGCGAAGCGCAGACTAACGACTAGATTTATTAAGGAACACATGCCATACAAATACCGGACTGGTTTTGACTTCCAAAATGTCTTGATCGAAACACATCAATCAAACATGCAGTAACGCATTTCAGATACTCTGGTATCCAGGGCGCACAATACGTGCGGCAGCACGTCATAAAAAACTTAGCTTGCAATGCGCTAATCCAACCACTTATCGAATACAGCTCTATTTTTTTAAAAACCGTATCTCCAATTGTACTGCGAAATAACTGAATCTGTCTAGAAGAAGGCAATACGTTTGATCTACCGTCGCTACGACAGAGAAATTTTGCCCTCGTATAATCTCAGCGCTTTGTCTCTAAACCAACTTTCAATGGCGGTACTCCGAGTGCCTCAAGTATATCTACAGGCTCATAAATTCTCCGCAATACGTGGCAGTGAGCGCCCATGTTAATTTTTATACTCCATTATCAACTAGGTGTCGTCAAGGTTTATACTGTAATAGAGCAGCAAGTTGGGCTAGTTGGTACTGGCTCATGGCTGAATAAACCGTTACTCTGCACAACAAAGACGACTAAAAACGTAATTAACAGCACAAACGCAGACTTGCAAATCCTTCTATCGCAAAACACTGAGAATATACACAGAGAACCAAAGATCCACACAAAGGCACCTTCTCGAATAGCAAGTAAGTCAAATACCACTGGCATTAATAATTCCATGCGTTGACCAGGTATGCCGATTTATTTTCTGTAAGTGAAACAGAAGCCTGGTTGATGCACTTATCGCCTCTTGTTTTGATAAAAGAATCCTCCTTGATTTCCCGTGTTAAGCGAACCTGATGACGATAAAGTATGTCAGTACGCGAAAACAGCGGGTGACAGCACCGTTTTCCATCTTTCTTTTGAAGCGAAAGCTCCACTACGCTACCTCCTAACGATTTTTCCGTGCTCTCAGTTTTGACCTTCAAGTGACACAGAGGTAAAACCGCATGCGGCCCGGTCCGAGTGTCCACCGAATATGTGAGACAGTTACTACACCATTTCCTTTCCTCGAAACCTGTTCGGGTGTCCACCGATATATGTGAGACAGTTACAGCAATTTGCTTTCTTCAAAACCAATCTTAAAACCGATCTTCAATTTTCTTCGAAAGCAAAGGAAAGGCGCACAACTGTCCTCCTGATACGGTGGATGGTGGTGAAAAACATTTATAAGCAATTAAATTTTTACAGAAAGGTGATTGGGGTAGGACCCTATTGGCCCTTTCCCCTCACAGTACTAGGTGGACACCTCAGTCGCGATTTAAGCTACGTGGTGGTATAGTGACAGATGTGCGCTGCATGCATTGGCATTCACAACGTTGTAGCAGAAACGCGGCACTGAAGCCATAGACCATCGGCGCTCTTTGTGTTCATTGGCGTTAGTGTTGACAGCGCTCTAGACACCGATGATGTTGAGGAAATGAAGGCGCATAACTGGCTCCCTGGGTCAGTGGATGCCTCAATCGCGCTTTGAGCTACGTGGTGGCGGTGGTGAGAGAGAGATGTGGCTGCATGCATTAGCGCTGACAACGTTGTAGCAGGCACGGGCCACTGCAGCAATAAGGCGCAGCGTTCAAGGGGTGACCAACCTCTCGCGAACAACCGTTGATTTAACCGCCGCCTGGCTGAGTGGGCGCGTTGCCTGTTCAGTCTACGGAACGCACTCAACGTTAGAGGCCAAGCCACATCTACTTACCCGGTACACCGCAGCTTTCGCTCTCTAACCAGGTTCAGCAGCAGTTGAACCACACGTAATTTTTTTTCACTTTCTTTGCAATTCCTGCGATGTACAGCGACGTGCGAGTACGCGTAAGATGACAATGGCCCCAAATGTTCCTTCAGACGAATATTGATGCAAAGGCCCGCCTGGCCAACATATACCTTCCCACAGAATAAAGGCAACTCGTAAACAACCGCACACGCCCAGAGTACATGCTGTGATTTGTGATCAATGTTACACTAAAAAGGGCTCTTACTGGGTGATGTATCAATTTTTGTTGAACGCGGGGACACAATTTGGCCAGCTTCAAACGAGTAGAGAAAAAAGTTTATCCGACAGCGATGGGTGTAAGGTTATGAGACTGTTGGTTCTGAAATGGGATGATCGCGACCTTCTTCCTGCGGTCTTGTGCCTTTCCTGTGCCATTTCTTGTGCCCGATTCTCTGGCCTTTGAACACTTTCTGCACAGTAATAATCGACGTGGGTGCTCAGCTTTAGCGTAGATGTTGAATACCTATACTACGCTCTTCCTGAATCTCAGCTTATGTTGGCAGTTAAAGGTTGTACCTCGAAATTCGATGATGAACACAAATTTATGTCACAGTTAGGTGGAATGTGGGAGTTTCTCTTAAGCTGCTATAAACGTACCTCTCGTGTACACATACGTCGTGGAGTGGTGAAATTTCCATTCAAAAATGAGAAGTCTGCATTGGTTCTAAAGAGGAATCTGTACTGAGTAACATTTTTTTTTGTAAAGTAGATAGGCTTATTAACATGAAACTCTCTGGCTTGGTCACTAGCGTCTTTCGATGTGTTGACGATTATCTGGTATTTGTAAGAGCGGACAGTCCTGTTAATGATGCCAGTGAAGTTATCAGTGTTCTTAAGGAGCGCAGTTTTGGCCTCAACTTTACGCGTGAGCTGCCTAAAAATATTACACTGCAGTTCTTGAATAGCAAGATTCATTTTGGAAGTGTTCAAACTTCTTGGCCCCTCTCCAGACTAGGTCACAAAAAGCTCCGCTACTGTTTTCATCTAAGGGTCACTCAAACGTTGTAAAAAATTATAGTAAATGCGTGCCTTCGCGCGGTCTTCATTAAGTCTTGCATCTACATACTTGAACTTGGTGTCCCACAGCGGGTAGAGAAATTCGTTACAGCTGCGTATCTGTTGTCGGTAGTTGCTGCAGTGTCTTAGAAATTAATAAATCTGCGATATCTGACATTAAGGCTGCTCAGAGTGAAAAATTCGTGAAGTGAGAAGTAGGTTGCGGTCGTGCCATATCAGCACAAACTATCTCAACTTTAAAGACGTCTGCCATTGCGATGGCATAAAAATTGTGTTTTCTGGTCCTTTGAAACTGGTCAACTTCTGTCCCCGTGCTCAAAAATAGTCACCCAGTAATAGCCCTTTCAAGTGCGGCATTAATCACAAATCACGGTATGTACCCTGAGCGTGTGCGGTTGCTTACAAATTGCCTTTATTCCGGGGGAGGTTTGATGTTTTCCAGGCGGGCCGTTGTGTCCACATCCGTCTGAAGGAACATTGAGGGCCTTGTGAACCTACGCGCAGTCGCACGTAGCGGCACATTGCAGGAATTGCAAAGTGGGTTAAAAGGAAAATGAAAAACGGGGTCGCCACCCGCTGTTTTCCCGTACTAATATACGTTATGCTCATCAGGTTCGCTAAGCACGGGAAATCAGGTAGGCATATTTTATCAAAACAAAAGGGGATAAGTGCATCACCTAGGGTTCTGTTACACCTATATATCTGGGCAACGCATGAAATTATTAATGACAGTGTCATTTAACCTACTTGCTGTTTGCGCTGATGTCTTTGTGTGGTTCTTTGGTTCTGCGTGCATATATTCTCTAGGCACATTCTGCGTACATATACTGGCAACTACTTTTGTTGCACAAAAGTGCAACAAATGTAGTTTCCCAGCTTTCGCCGGTTGCAAGCCAGAGAACGGGTCGAAGCCAAAGGTACACAAAACAAAACAAAGTTTATACAGCAAGGAGACGATACAGACGATTTCACAATCACTCGTACGGGCAGATACGAAGTAATTTAAAGATACAATGCAACTCGTGCAAAATAACAATAGAGAGAGATTACATATTAAGAAAACCTTTGCACTTAAAGTGGACTAACACAGAGAGAGACAATCAAACAAAACACAATTTGTTCACCGGGCGCTGCGACAGTCCGAAGACCTGAGGAGCACGACAGAGTCTGTCCGCAGACTGGCACACGTTGCCTCGCTGGTCCATGGCTGGGCGAGTGGTGTCCTCCCGGGAGTCGAGCGCGCGCGCTTCTCGGAAGCCTAAACGGCGGCTCGGGCTAACAGACAGCGGTTCAAGCCTCTCATTTATAGGCCACATCTGTTCTTCGCGCCAAGGCAGGCGCGCACATACACGCAGCTTCAACTGCACAAACTCCTTCTCCTTCTCGCGCCAGGCGCGCGACCCCATTGGTCAAGCGCGGAGACAAGCTTCCAGAAATTTCTGGTTCCTTCTCGCATGCGAAGACGCCACCGCGAGAGTGAAGGGGAGAAGGTATCACTTTAGCGCGGTCAAGGTCATGCCCTCTCCGTCGACGATGAGTTGAAACTACTCAGACGTTCTGGAGAAATCGACGCCGCGCGTGGCTATATTTACTTTGGCGCCGCGCCGACGAGCTGAGAGAAAGGACAGCAACGTGTGCAAAGTTACACTCTCTCCGGGGCTCCTTCCCCCGCTGTTTTTTGTTTTATTTTACAGCTCGCGGGCGCGATGGCGAACGCGCTGCGCCCTTTCTTTTTATACGAAGCATACTAGCCGCACAACCGAGCTCTTCCTTGCTGCGCCGCGCGCGGCCGCGTAGCTACCACTTTACCTACACCGGCGCACCACGTGATATGTTTAATATGGGCCGAGTTTTGTGACATATATATATATATATATATATATATATATATATATATATATATATATATATATATATATATATATATATATATATTAGCAGACAAGTTAAGGGAAATGAGGGGCTCGTTTGAGAAATACATGAAGGATTCCAACAGTCACCGAAACCAAGGTGCATTGGGGAATGTCTTTTTTATTAAATTTATAGTGCGGATTAGGTGACTGTTGGGTTCCTCCATGTATGTATGTATATATATATATATATATATATATATATATATATATATATATATATATATATATATATATATATATATATATATATATATATATATATATATATATATATATATTTTAAGGGGAGCCTTCACGGAAGACGTTTATTCTCACCCGCTGGCAGAGACGTGCTCCCAGCGAACAGCGCCAAGCCATGACGATTGGAACTTACAGGTCAAGGAGAATGAAGTCGCAGCCAGAGAGGCGACGACGACGAAGGCACATAAGGTCCTCACACTAACTACCCGTTTTCTTTTCGCTTTTCCTTTTTCTGCTTTTTCCGTTCATGAGGAAGAATCCACTGGTGTTGCGTTCTCGCGCGTTTTTCTTTTTTCTATTAACTGCGTACAGGTGAATAGCCACCCTATTCTTGGCCGATCCCCAGTGTGGGTATGTGCCATGCTTTGATAGGACAACAACAACGACTACCCACGAGGTGAGAAGCGGAAAGTCTGGCCGTGATTAGTCTGATGCAGAGCGCCGAATGAAAGGCTTCAGGCGGGAAACGTGGACAATTTCAGTCCCGCGGTAACGGCGGTTCGGATGAGGATCAACAGGAGTGACGCGGTAGTTGACTGGCAAAATTTGGTTGAGCACCAAGTAGGAACCAATGAAATTAGTCTGAAACTTGTCACAAAGACCAGGCGTCCGCGGAGGGGTAGAAAGCAAGACCTCGTCTCCAGGGTTTAACGAGACAACGCGGTGCGTCGTGTCGTAGTTAGTCTTGCGATCTTCCTGGCAGGCTTCAGTGTTCAGGCCAGCAAGGTGACGGCATCGGGCCTCGCGGCAGAGGAATTGTTCGGGGAGAGACGGTGAGGAGCTCGCAGGCGCCGAGAAAAATTGGCTTCGAGAAGGGTATTGGGAGAACGGCCGTAAACAAGGCAAAACGGAGAGTAACCAGTGGTTCGTTGCAACGACGAATTGTAGGCAAAAGTGACGAAAGGAAGGACCGCGTCACAATTCCGGTGGTGAGGTTCCACGTGCATAGCAATCATATCTGACAAGGTGCGATGGAACCGCTCAGTCAGACCATCGGTCTGGGGATGGTAGCTGGACGTCCTTATGTGAAGTGTAGAAGAAGCTTGCAGAACTTCGGCAACAACGGTCGAAAGGAACGTCCGGCCGCGGTCACCGAGAAGCACCTGAGGGGCGCCATGGCGCAGCACGATGGATTATAGAAAGAAGGAGGCAACTTCGGGCGCCGAGCCACCAGGCAAGGCTGCGGTTTCGGCGCAGCGTGTCAGATGGTCGATGGCAGTGGCTATCCGATTACCTCGTCTAGAGAGAGGAAGCGGGCCATACAAGTCGATGCCGACGACGGCGAACGGCGTGGTGGGTCATGGTAGTGGCTGAAGATGTCCAGCGGGAGGTGAAGTCGGCCGTTTTCAGAGTTGGGCAAGATGCGACGTATTTAGCGACGCTGGAGGAAAGGCCAGGCCAGAAGAAACGGCTCTTAACGCGTTCATAGGTTTTGTGAAAACCTAAGTGACCGACCGTCGCGTCATCGTGGAGGGCCTCTAAAATACGGGATCGAACTGTACGTGGTACCACTGGAACACAGCGGGTGCCGTCAGGGCAGTAAGCGAGCGGCAGAACAAATCATTTTCGAGAACTGGTGAAGCTGCCGACGCAACCGAGCGGTAGGAGGGTAGGAACCTCCCGTGAGACGGTCGATTAGGGATCGGCGATACGCATCGTTGCGTTGATCCGGTGCAAGGTCGTTTCCGGCAATATATATATATATATATATATATATATATATATATATATATATATATATATATATATATATATATATATATATATATATATATATATATATATATATATATATAGATATATATATAGCTCCTTCCCACGTACCATCGAAAGCTCTAACTCCCTGCCCGGCGAAATTCGTTCCCTCGCACTTGCGCAAATTTGGCGGCTATTGAATGTAATTGCCACCCATGTTTTGTTCATTGTATGTTCTATCTTGTCTCTACTTATATGCATGTATCATGCATGCGTCAACATACATCCTTGAAGGTATTGGTGAGCGCTATCAAAATACGGAAAGGGACGAACACACAGGACAAAGCGCTTTCTAACAACTGTTTATTATCGGAAGAAACATGGCTATGTACACATATTAACTTCAAATCAGAAACAGAAGAGGGGAGAGCGCAGAGAATAAACAGTTGTTAGAAAGCGCTTTGCCTGCGTGTTCATCCCTTTCCCTATTTTGATAGCGCTCACCAATACCTTCATGGATGCATTTCCAACTAGCCCCAGTTGTAGCTCTTTTGTCAACATACATATTTGCACTGCTTGCCCCACATCCTACATCCCCACTCCTGCAATAATGCCTGTGGGGCTGCAGTCTGTGTAAATAAATTTGTAGTGGGTAAAAACGCCAAATGTGCCACGCACGCGTGTCCACTGGATATTTATGTATTATTAGGCGCTGAAGAAAAAGAGAAAAAAGTAGGCATAAACCTTTATTCCTAACAAACTATATAAAGAACTGGAAAACATTTAGAACCCGTTATGCGGTTGTCATTTTCTTTGGGCCAAATAGGTGTTGTGCGCACATAAAAAAAAGAGTATTCACCGCAGTTACACCGACTGCCATTTTGTTGTCTAGGAGCGCTGGGAAAGACCACCGGCGTGTCTAATAGGATTGTGTCCTCCTGCTCTGGCCTACACTGCTGTAAATAACGCTGGAGAAGACAATGGCGCCCGTGACATTTGAATATCCCATATGTAGAGACATATAAGTAGCTCGACACATTATCAATAGACGGGTTACCATAATTTCACACCGCGGTTACAAACATCTTTTGCTAGTGCTTGGTTTCAGCCGCGCGGAAAAAGACGGAAGGAACACATACCGCATGGTCGAGAGCAAACTTTTCACTTTATTTCAGAAAGCCAGCCAACCAAATTTATGGTGTTCGCAGCATGCAAAAACAAAAAAAAACTAAAACGTATTTATGTCAGATGACTGGAATAACACTTCGAGAAGATGAAACGAACATAACAGGAAAGCAATAAGAGCCATGAATAATTCATTGAGCGATTTTCTTTTACCTATTTGTTAACGCGATTGCATCAGAGGTTCCGTTCACCAGAAATGCTGGCTTTCGTCCGTGTCACGAAAAAGGAGGCGGCTCGCCTGCCACGGCGAACACGTGACAAGCTGCCCACTATGACAGGTGGAAATTAAATTAATTAATATAAATTCAATGCAATTATCAGCTCACCACCATAGCACAGCGCGTCAGCTCATTGGTCGAGCGATAGAAAGGCTCTCGTAAAATTGTCTATGCGAAAAATGCTGGAATTTCAACGTAGTGAAACCGAGTAGACGTACGAAACTGTTTAGCCTGATTGGCTCATGATTTTGCTTTGCTCGGAAGTCGGCACGCCTGGCGACGATATTAGACTCGGGTTATGCTCTAATATAGGGTAAGATGACAAAAAAGCTACCACTGCGGGTTCGTCCCTTTCCGTATTTTGATAGCGCTCACCTATACTTTTAAGGGTAAGATGATCTGATATGATCACGCAACAGGTGGAAGTTGATAAATATGACGATATGCAATGCACAGCGAGAGAGTGCGCTGCAGTTTAACACGATGCGTGTTAGGCTGCGTCGATAAATTAGTGCTCTGGCGCAGCGGCCTTTCAAGTTGGTATGTTCGCGCCACCGCGGGTTCTGCTCCCAGTCATGGATATTGATGTGATTTCTGTTTTAACTTCACGATTGCTGGCCAGAGGCGCAGGATCCAAAGAGACAGAGAAGATTCTTGTTGGGTTTTGGGGGCCGAATAAGTGCTTTCGCATTAAAATGAGCCTTACTGGTGCCAGGTCTCTTAGGGCACGTTAATCGTCGTTTTAGTTTTTTGTTTTATGTTGTTCTCGCTCCGTCTTTCAAGACTTCTTTATGCATTGCATCTTATTGAAAACTGGGAACGTATAAACTCGCCTTTCCAGGCTTTATAATATAAAATCAGATGTGTGTGCTCGAACGTGCAGTAAACGTATTCTTTGATACGCCTATGCACATTTTTTTTCCGCTATTGAAGCGAAGTACCCTTAGGAACCAACGAGCCTCGGAAGATTTATTGAAGCATATATTTAAACCATTTTCAGAGGTCATACCGCATGCAAGTCGCAAAACCTAAACCAAGAGCGAAGTTGGAATGAAACATATCCAACGTTTTAGGTGGATGTTGCAGCTAAAATTGGCCGGACTTTTCATTCCGCTAAATTAACATTTACAAAACTGGCTTTCAAAAAATTTTCTTGATTTGCAGAGCAGATTCATTTGTAAAAATCTGCACCTTCAAACTCAGCCTCGTATATTTCTGCCAGTGTCTTGCAGTTGAATTCTACTGCATTGAGACGATCGAACGCTTTGTTAACGTGAGAACGCGCAGTATATTTGAATAATTAAACAGACCTTGCAACGTTTGAATATTTCAAATAAGCAGTTTTGGCGGTAACGCGTTACTTTTTTCGGTATCTTAGTAACGTACTCGTTACCATTTCGGAAATGTAACGGGTAACGTACTTGCGTTAACATTTTTGGCTAGCGCGAGGTGTCACGTGGTGGTGGTAGTGGTTTTATTAAAAAATAATAGTAAAAAGGAAGGAACGTTACAAGTTACTTTTCAATCCAATTTTTACCCCCCCCCCCCCTCCGCCCTCCTTCTTCAGAAAAAAGTGCAGGACACCTATTTATTTATTTATTTATTTATTTATTTATTTATTTATTTATTTATTTATTTATTTATTTATTACAATACCTTCAGGGCCCCAGTGGGGCGTTACAGAAGGGAGTGGACAAAAAAGTAAAAACAATGCTGCAAAATGAAAACAAAAAGTAAATGGAAAATGTAATGTAATACAGCTAGGAATGAAAAAAACGTAAGCTTGAACAAAACACAAATCAGATTACGTAAGAAAACAGCCTAGTCAAACACATAGTTTTCCGCGGCATTTTTGAATAAACAGGTGTCAGAAATGTCGGCAACCAAGGTGGGCAGGTGGTTCCAATCGCTCGCCGTCTTGGGTATAAACGAGTTAAAATATGCATTGCTTCGGCAGTATGGAATGCGTACCTTGTGGCGATGATCCGTGCGAGGTGATATGAACGATGGTTCAAATAGAAGATCCCGTTTTAGCTGATGATTGTGGTAGTAAATCTTGTGAAAAGTTAGTATTCCCGTGAGTTTTCTATGAAGGGAAAGGCTAGGAAGGATGAAAGTATTTTTCATTTTAGTTACACTAGCAGTGCGGGAAAAATTAGACAAAATAAATCGGGCGCTACGATTCTGTACTGACTCTAACTGATTAGTAAGAGTTTCAAGTCCCGGGTCCCACACGGAGCACGCATATTCTAATTTAGATCTAACTAAGGTTTTATAGAGTAGCAGTTTTAAAGAAGATGGAGCCATGGAAAAATTACGACGCAAGTAGCCAAGCATGCGGTTAGCATTGTTAACAATATAATCAACGTGTGCCTGCCATGAAAGGTTAGCAGTTATATGAACCCCTAAATATTTATATGTGGTAACTTGCTCAAGGAGAGAACCTGAAATATTGTAGGGAATAAGATTTTCGTTAGCAGACCGGTGTGAAATACGCATGACCTTACACTTGTTAGTATTCAGTCTCATGAGCCAAATATTACACCAATTAGATACCTTATTTAGGTCACTTTGAAGTAAGGATGAGTCTGAAGCGGATTTGATTACTCGATAAATAACGCAGTAATCTGCGAAAAGCCTAACTGTGGAGTTAATAGAAATTGGTAGATCGTTAATGTATTTTAGAAACAATAGCGGCCCGAGCACGGAACCTTGAGGCACGCCGGAGGTAACAGAGCATGGTGAGGAATCAGCGTTATTTGCAGTGATGAACTGAGTTCTGTTACGCAAAAAACTCTCGATCCATGAAAGAATGTTTGGGTTGATGTTTAGTTTGCCGAGCTTAAAACAAAGTAGTTGGTGATTAACAAGATCGAATGCTTTCTGAAAATCTAAAAATACACAGTCAATGAAAAATCCCGTGTCTAATGCATCAAATAAATCATGGGTGAAGGAAATGAGTTGCGTTTCACAAGAAAATGATTGACGAAAGCCATGCTGATGAGGGAAAAAAACGAACGATTTCTAGAAATTTAATCAGATTAGAATAAATGACATGTTCAAACAGTTTACACGGGACACTCGTTAATGATATGGGTCTGTAATTAAGAGCACAATGAGTATCACCAGACTTGAATATTGGTACCACCTTACCCACCTTCCAGTTCCCGGGTAGCTTTCCTGAATTCAAAGATTGCGAAAACAGTGCACACAAGTAAATGGAAGAATAAACACTTGTATTCTTTAAAAATTTAGAATTTATGTCGTCGATTCCCGAAGACGAAGAAATTTTGAGATTATCAATTAGTTTTTCTATACCAAGACTGTCAAACACAATTGGGTCCATTAATGTATTCTGCACAGGCTGAAAAGAGGGCAGAGAAACAGATGATTGCTGTAAAAAAGTATTTGAGAAGGCGTCGTTTAGCACTTGAGGGCATTCTGATGAAGGAATGGCTGCGCCGCTTTTATCGTTCAGAGCTATTGCTTTATGCTTGGGACCAGAAATGATGTTCCAAAATGTTTTGGCATTATCAACCAACAAAAACGGGAGCGTACTCTGGAAGAAAACCTGCTTGGCGTTTCTTAAGGCTTTTCGATACTCAGATGTTATGGCATGATACACATCCCAGTGATCAGGGCAACCGGTGGTTTTCGCTCTACGATAACCCCGTTTTTTTTTTTACTTAAAAGGCGTTTTAATGCGGCAGTGAACCACGGGGAACGTTGCTTGCCTGATATGACGCGTAAAGGTATGTGTTTTTGGACGAGAAAATGAACTTTTTCATTAAAAAGGCGCCAGTTCGTTTCCACAGTACGGTTATAAAAGTTTGGCATGCACTCTCCTAAGAAGATTTCGAGTTGAGCATTAATCGACGGAAAATTTGCCTTTTAATAAACTCTGATATATTTGGGATTAGGTCGCACACGTGTGCTAGTATCTTTAAGGTCAAACTGGATGATCGAGTGGTCACTGAGGCCTGGTAGAAATGCCAATGAAAGAACTAGCTCAGGAAGCGTAGTTAGAACAAGATCAAGAATGTTAGCGCTAGTAGTGGTGATACGGGTTGGCTGGGTAATGAGCTGAGAAAAATTGAAGTCAGTGCACAGATTTATGAAGCCAATCGTGTCAGGTGACGAATCCAGAGTGGAAGGGAACGCGCCAGACCAAATTATTTTTGGCATGTTGAAATCGCCAAGTAAAAAGATTGGCGAAGAAGGAAGCCTAACTAAAATGCGATTGAGCACGTCGTAAAGTTCACTGCAGAAAGACGATGGAGCATTTGGAGGGCGATAGCATGCGCAGAAGATTACGTCTCGATGATTAATGCGTATAGAGGTGCATACAATTTCTAGTGAAGAAACAAGTGACACGTGTGAAGAATGCAGATGATCAGCGACCGCTATCAGAACACCGCCTCCTATTCTGTCTCCACGGTCACATCGATAAGTAATGAAATCCTTTTCGCAGTTTAATATTTCATCATTAGAAATCTTTGAATTCGGCCAGGTTTCGGTGAGGACCAGAATGTCTGCATCGCACGTGTCGATGATAGTACACAGATCATCACGCTTGTTAACAACACTATGAATATTAGAGAACAAAACACATATGTCATTTGGAAGCTCATGACCACGAGCAGGTAGCTACGCGGTAGAAAGATCGGCAGGCAAGGCACTACTATCAGGGTTGCGTGGGGATGCTTGGTTATTGATATGATATTCACAGATGCTATCTGATGCCGAAATGTAGATGTAACACTTATTCTTTATGAACAATTTGTTCTGACGAATAGCGTACTTCTCTCCACTTGCTTGTCCAAAGTCAAAAAGTTTTTTACGTGCGTTGCGAGTTGACAAGCAGAAATCTTCCGTAACCTTTAACCCAGCATTTTTCATTTTGCTCCGTTCAGTAAACACGGCTTCTCGGATCTTAAAATTCGTAAACTTGACTATGACAGGACGGCATTTGTCATTCGAAAATTTACCCAGCCGATGCGCGCGTGCTATGGCCTCGCTGGGTAGCTTAAGGTCCATTTCAGAAAGAAGCTTTTCACGCACGAGCTTTTCAGATTCATCCCATGTTTCGTTTTGCGTGTCAAGGAGGCCGTGGAAAAGTAGATTATCGCGTCGTGACCTGTCTTCGAGGTCGTCGAGTCGTTTATGAAACGCCTCTGCTTCATTCTGTACAGCCTCAGACACTTCCTGGGTAATGTCAAAGGCGCTGGAGGCCTGCGAGGCAGCTACTTTTTCTTCGACGGCAACAAGCCTATCGTTCATACTGGCCATCTGACGCTCAAGCTTTGTTTGTGTTTGCCGAACTTCATTGATCTAGGAGAGTATTTCGCTATGATTCTTGTCAATTTTTTCGTTTAAAGATTTTAACAGAGTGACTGCGTCATCATTGGACTGGCTAGAATCTTTTTTAGGGGGCCCTGAGTTCTGTTCAATGTCGCCACCTAAGAGCAATAATTTCAGCACATATACACAATCGCAGACAATGCACATGAATACGCTTGGGCATGGCACAAGCAGCAGGTTGACATTACTTGTGCGTTTACAGTGCAAAGAAGGACATGAACTGACCTGCACCAAGAAACAGAAGAACATTGGTCGTTGCTGCATTGCTGCTGCTGTTCCATGCCCACTGAAGGCGCTCGGTGATTGCCAGTGCTTAAATGGGCGCGATACACCTATGATGATGTCGCAAATAAAGAAAATGTACAGGTGTTCTCGGCGACCCTTCTTGCGTGCTAGAAAACAGCTGCCCTAAATAAAAAAGACAGAATACCCATAAAGCACGAATAACGTGCACGAACACGCATTCACACACTTGCTTTCACCTGGCTCCCCTTCCCAAACCACTCACACATGCAAAACTCTAAAGAGTGGAAGCATGCCGGGCATTTTGGAACATCATATTTTTCAGAATAACTGTAAATTTGTTGAGAGTTCAGCTATGTTTTCTTTGGTAAGTTATAATTGATGATGAAGTGTCATTTTGTGTTTATTGTCACATTCAGAAAATGGCCTCACCGTGTGTCAGAGTTAGAAGCCATCACATGTAACACTACAGGCAACTTTAGGCCACTATAACGTTGCTAAGCACCGGCACATTTGGACAAAGTATTCTCGTTAAATCAGGATTTCCGGTAAAATCGTTGTTTGGGACTGAAGGTTTATTCTAAATATGAGCTGTATCAAATTGTTGTCGTGAGTTCTTGCAGGGAAGACGCAGTAATTAAAATTTGTCCATGGAGTAACGGCAAAGTAACGTGCGGTACTTTCTTTCGCTAACGGTAATGGTAACGTGTTACATTTTTTTTTCATTTTTCAACTAACGTAGAGCGGTAACGCGTTCCTTTTTTTTAGCGTAACGACGAACGTATTTAGTAACTTTTTTCAGTAACACCTACAGCACTGCAAATAAGCAAACACTACCTGCTATGCAGTCGCGTCCGCTTACAGCGCCGCAGACTTGTGCACGGTCGCTCACTCATAGGATTATTGTACATGCTTCCTACACCAGCAGAGTTCCCCGTAAGTCGGCCATCTCACTCTGTAAAGCATCCAGCTTATAAGGGAAATCCATCCCTCTTGCATGTAGGAACGTTTTTTGGAGCAGCGTCTAGAGCCTGGGTTGGCTAAATTAAATAATTTTTAGGTTTTTTGCCTTCCTTTATCCAGAGAAAATTATGTTCGCAGTATGTAAGGCAGCTTGCTACCAGTACATTAGCTGCACGAAAACTTATCTCATGAAAATACTCGCAGTGTGGATCCGTGTTGATATCTGCTGTAAATGCCATGCACAAGTCACTGTCTCTTTGTTTAAAACGATTCGAGACACCTTCTCGGAAGATTGCGTGTTCTAGACAAAAAAACTTTGCTCTGTGAAATTGAGCACAGCAGTAAGATTAAAGTCAGGAAAACACTAGAATCTAGGTGAACCTACGGGGACAGTCAAATTTTTAACGGTATGGAAGTGTCGACTTCTATGTAGTGCATGGACGCTTCGCGGAACTCTGGTTGTCGTAGGCAGCCTGCGAGCCGCTCGCAGTCGACGCTGCTCTGCCGTGAAAACCACGCACTAAAGTGTTCCGCCATGAGTGACGTGCGAAAGCAGCAGCCCTGATCATGCACACGATAAAACGAATGCTATGACTGATAGGCGCCGCGATCGACTCTGTCACTTCTCTCAAGGTCGGTTGTTCTACACATAATACCCCCCCCCCCCCCCCCCCCCCCCCCCCGAGCAGAAGATTGATTCATTTTCAAACAGAGCGAAAAACACAGGGACGCCGGGAAAAGACATGCTCGTGTATAGGTCTTTTCTCTGCGTCTATATTTTTCGTGATGTTTGAAAATGAGTTTCCGCCAACATGCCCAGGCATCTACATTGCCAGAAGATAGGACAGCAGTCGCCGTAGCCAAGTTAGTAGTGCACCGGATACGAAACTCTTAGGCCGTGGGCCGGATCTCACCCGCGGCACGTGATTGTTTTTTGTTCTGCTTGCTCATCAGTTATCGTTAAATAATTACATTTCTAATTTCTCATTGATCAACACCACGAATTAAAAGGAAATCCTTTATGCTCCGTGGTTTCGATGACCGTTTGCTTCATGCATGTCTGCCTGTATTAAATTACTCGATGAAACTGCAGGCGAGGAATTTGTGATCGCCTGTGAAAAATATTGCAAGATTCGACGCCCGCGAGCAGACGTATAAAGCAAGATCGAAGCGCGTTTGCAACCTCTCACAACAAAAACCGGCCTCTCGTCACTGCGGTGACGCCAAACGAGCCGAAGCTCTATAGCGAAGATTCGAAAATATGGAAGCGAAGCAAGTCGCCTATGTTTTTGCGGCAGGTGGCAGAACGGGTGCCGTGGTGGCCTCGGTAGTCGATGGCCGAGGGGTGGCGATGGTGGTGGAAAGCATTTATTGCCAAGCAATACAGAGGGGGCAAACCCCCTAACATGGCACGAGGCAACCCTTAAGGAGCTGCCCTCATAGGGCAAAGGACAGCCCTTGGAGAGTTATCCACTTCAGGGCGTCAATAATTATCGGGCGCTGGACAGCAGCAGTGGAGCTGGCCAGGAGAGTCTCCCAGTATGAATCCGCCGTGGTTGGGGATGGAGGATGTTGGAAGGTAGGACATGTGAGGACGACTTGAAGGAAGTCACCCGATTTCCCGCAGAGCTTACGAGAAGAAAAGAATTGATCGGAGTAGTGAGCATGAAGCAGAATAGGGCAAATAGCAGTTCGGGGTCTAGATTCGGCGCTAGTGGCAGGCCTAGGTAACGGTAAGGGGGGAGCCGGCGGTGCGTAAACGCGCCGGTTATCTCGGTAGTAGGTAAGAATATATCTGAGCGTAAGCAGACGCTCCTGGGATGGGGAGCGGGTCCAACTCCAGCCCGGAAAGTGAGACCTCAGGCGAGGAAGTGGACCTCCTCGTTACCCGGGAGGCCTGCCTGCGCGGGTGTCCAAATAAGGGTTACAGGGTGGATGGGGTTCAGAAGCGTAGAAGCCGAGCCGCGGTGCGGAATATCCGGTCTTTGGCGTAACTTTATAGGGCGGAGTTTGAATCGGAGAGAAATTTGGTGGCAGAGGTGGAGCTCAGAGCGAGGGCAATGGCCCCTTCCTCTGCAATTTCCGATCCGTCCGTGGTGACGGTTCCTGATGCGATTAATCGGGCCTGATTATTAGCGACGGCGAGAACCATGCGGGAGCCCGACGAGTACCTGCCGCGTCCACGTAGGCTACCTCAGAAGTGTTGCCGTACAGCTTGTGCAGGGCTTTGGCGCGGGCTGCCCTGCGTTCTCCGCCGTGCTCGGGATGCGTGTTCATAGGGATGGGAAGGATAATGAGATGGGAGCGTAGGTCTGTAGGTAGGATGGCTGATCGGGGCGATGCGTAACTGGCAGAGTAGAGTGCGGCCTGCCGCGGTACCCGAAAATCGAGCCACCTGTGCGGTTAGGGTGACTTCTGCCAGCTCCTCAAACGTGTTGTGAGTGCTGAAGATAAGGAGCCGGACTGTAGTGGTGCGGGGGGGGGGGGGGGGGGAGGCGGAGGGCGACCTTCGTGCAGCTTCTGAGGAGCATGTTGATGCGGTCAAGCTTCTTCTGCTTTAAGGGGAGGTAGGGGAATGAGTACACCGTGCGGCTCGTGATGTAGGCTTGGGTAAGGCGGAGAGTGTTCCGCTCTCGCAGACCCGGGCGCCGGTTCGCCACGCCCCGAATGAGACGAGTGTATTGCTGGACTTGGGTCTGGAGAGACTGGATGGCGTTGCCATGCGCGGCGTGGGAGTGAAGGATGAGGCCCAGGATGCGAATCTTGAATACCAGTGGAATTGGGGGGTTTTCTAGAGGGAGTGAGATGGGAGCGTTGGCGGGGTGGTGCGGCCTGAGGCGGTAGAGGAAGAGTTCTTATTTTGGAAGGGGAAGACGGCGCGAGCGAGCGCAATAGTCGATCATGTTTAGTGGGCCGATTTTAGGTTGTGTTACATGCCGGTATCACTGCATAGCGAAGAAGCTGGCGCGGAAAAGCGAGGTCCGGCGAGATAACCAAAGAAGAGCGCTCGTCTTGGTTTGTCTCGCTTGTCCTCGTTTATCAGCGCCGCCTTCTTCAGTATGCATATCAACCAACTAGCCCAACTTTCTGCTCTTCCGGTATCACTGCCTCGATTAGGACAGACAGTGATATCGTCAGCATAGAGGCCGAAATCTATTTCGGGTATTTGGGCGAGTTGGTGGGGCAGTTCGAGAAGGGTTATTTTAAAGGGAATAGGAGACAGTAAGGAACCCTGAAGAGTGCCCCGTGCTCCCAGGAAGACACTGGAGGGCAGGTGGTCGCCCACGTTGAGTGCGGCTGTGCGTTCGGAGAGGAAATCGAAGACGTAATTGTGCATCTGCGGGCCTACTTCCAGGGCGTGGAGGTCTTCTAGGATGGCCGCGTGGGTGACGTTGTCCAAAACTTTTGTTAGGTCGACGCCGAGGATAGCCTTGGCGTCACTTTCGGGGTAGTCAAGGATGTGGCGCTTGAGTTGTAGAAAGATGTCCTGGGCGGATAAGCCCGGGCGGAAAACAAACATGCACAAAGGCATAAGTTTGTTGTTCTCCAAATACCGGCTGAGCCGGGTTTGGAGAATGTGCTCTAAGACCTTGCCCACACACGACGTAAGAAAGATGGCACGGAGGTTAGCGGGGATAAGTGGTTTGCCGGATTTGGGAATAAAGACGACTTTGGCGCCTTTCCCCTGAGGTAGGAGGGCACCGCGCATCCATCATACGTTGAAGTAGTCGGTTATGGCTTTCACGGAGGGGGAATTGAGGTACCGGAGTGACTAGCTGTGCACTGCATCGGGGCCCGGAGCTCAGGACGCGTTGAGGCACTAAAGTTCTGCCCTCACTTGCGCCTCGGTGATCGGTTGGTCCAGAAGGTCGTTGGGGAGCCTGCGTAGTCAGGGTGGTTTACGGAGGGGAAATGGGAATCCATCGCGTCTGCAGGGCTGTCCTGTGGGAGGGGGCGAGTCACGGCGCGGTCGTCACGCTGGAGTTGGTCGCACCAAGTAGCTGTCTGAGATTGTGCCTAGAGTGCGGGCTGATCGGGAGGTGCGGAACGACTCTCACTTCGAGATGGTCGCATCACCAGGGGGTCTACGTGTTTTGCCTGCTTGTAAGAGAGTTTCGATGATGTATTGATCACTACCCAAATTCTCCTGTTTGTTACACCACGCACACTGAGGGATGTGGTGGGTTAAGGTGAGGTCAGGAGTAGTGTGTGCAGACGCTGTTGCCGTTGGGAGTAGCGGTGGTGGGGCCTGTGAGAAGGGAGAAGCCGGCCTGCTGAGCTGCGAGTCATACCCTGCGCCCTTTGGGGCGGGGGGGTCGACTGTGTAGCCCCAGGTCGTGTGCAGGGCGTTGAAGTCCGCTACAATCAGCAAGGGGCATTTGTGTGCGCCTCACTCGGCAAGCGTGAATAGTCGGTCGAAGCGCACTCGGGATACTAGTCTCTTCATCCTGAACGTATGCAGCCACCCGAAGTGCCTGCGACACGAGTTCGATTGAGAGAAGATCTATTTCGGGGACTTCTAAGGGGCGGATGATAGTAGTGAGCGCACGGCTTACCAGAAATGCAACCCGAGGGGGTGTAGAAGAAAAGGGGACGATGAGCACGTAGCTCGGTAGGGTGAGGAGATTTTAGGGCTCTGGCAGCGCGAGCACATCGGGGCCGTCTGCCCGAATTAGGACGTGGTGAAGCAGCCCCGGCTTGGAACCAAAGCCTCGACAGTTCCACTGCTTGATGGTAAGGCTAGTGCGTGGTCTCGCCAATCATTGAAGTGGTCGTTTGCTGTTGAGAAGTTGGCGATGGTGTGGAGCAGGGCATTTTTTTAGGTCGCGTGACAGCACAGGCAGTCGCGTGGCGAGCCTCTTGCTCCTCAAATCGTTCGTCAATTTGGCGAGAAAATTCGTCTAAACGGGTAGTGAGGCTGGCGAATTGATTAGTGAAGTCCTGGATGGCTGTCTGCACCGCGGCCTCAATTCTGGCCTCCATGAGTTGTTCGAAATTGGGTGGCAGGTTTGCGTTCTCTCTGTCGGGGTCGGTGTGGTCAGGGAGGTAGGGGGGATTGCGGCCCGCTTCTTGGCCGGTGCGCGAGTAGGGAGATGTGGCGGTGGAAGAGTGGAGGTAGGAGCGGCTGGGGCCGCTGGCGCCGGGGTTGGGGTTTGGGCCTGTTGGTAAGCATGCAACTGTGCCCGGAGGCGGAGGTTGGTGGTTTGGAGGGCGGGGAGCTGGGCGCGGACACGTACCACTCTTCATAGAGGGGGTTGGCGGAATCCTTTAAAACTACGCCTGCCCAGCTCACCTCACTGGTGCAGCGGCCGGGTGCCTGGGCAGGCGGCTTCAGTGGGACTGGAGGTGGTAGTGGCCTGGTTAAAGTCCAGGAGCGGGACCGGGCCTTCGGCTTTTTAGGGGTCGACGGCTCTTGTGGTGCGGCAGTCTGCAGCACCGGAAAGGACTTCGATGTGAGCCGCGGGGCCTGGGGCTTGCGGGTCTTGGAGCGGCTGGGGTGTTGGGGTGGAGCCTGGCTGGTGGGAGTCTGACTGGCGTTTGCATCGGCAATTCGCTTTGCAATGCAGTATCTCTTTTTGACGAGGTATGGGGTGCGGAAGCGCGCCTTTCACGTTCTTTCCGCCGTCAGGTGTGCTTTCCCGCAGACCTTGCATTGAGGCGTGCATGAGTGGCCCCCAGGGGGTTCAACTTGGCCGGAGCCGGGACAGCGGCATTGCGTGGGAGCCGGGCACACATCCGTACGCTGGCCAAGTGCGCCGCAGTTACCGAGAGGTCCCTTTTTCTGATGGATACAAAAGTTGCTTCAGTCGTTTAATCCAAGGCACGCCTGTGACAGAAAAGATCCAGTGCATTTTCTTTCTATTTTACCATGACCACGGGCAGAACGAGAAGCTTCGGTATTCGCAGATTTGACGTATGCTGTCGCCACCATGCCGCTGAGGGGTGATACCGGCGAACAGTTCTCAGCGTGGTGCGCTGTCTCCCGCCCAACTCCTCTGTTAGTTCAGTTGCAGAGCGCAGTAAGCGTATTTTTTCATTTTCGGTTGGGTTTTGCGCATAACCATCGCAAGAAGTTAATACAGCATCCATGTGCGCATCTAAAGCAATCATATGGACAGAAAACTTCCGAAACTTTTCTACCGCACTGCTCGAGCTGTACAGAGGGAGGCGAGATAAACCTACATGCGTCCCTCCAAATTCTAAGCAGAAGAAGGAATGATAACATAGATAACAAACTTGGTAATGACTGTCGGCAAATAACTGCGAACAAAAAATGAATGTTGATTAGCTCAGCTAATCCAGGATATACAAAGCTAAAGCTGTCGGCGTTGATTGCGTTCATTGACGTTGTCGTTGACAAGGTTCTGGACGCCGATGATATTGAGGAAAGGAAAGGCGCATAAGTGGCTCCCTGGGTCAGTGGACACCTGAATCGCGCTTTGAGGTAGTGACGGAGGTGAGAGAGAGCGAGATATGTAGCTGCATGTATTAGCTCTGAAAAATTTGTGGCAGACACGCGCCGCTGCAGCAGTAGGCCGCAGAGTTCATTGGGTGACCAACCTCTCGCGAAGAACCATTAACTGCCACCTGCCAGGGTGGCAGGGTGGGCGCGCTATCATCCAATGCGCGGAACGCAAAGCCGGTCTTTGCAGTGCACTCCATCCTTTATCCCTTCTCTTACGGCGCGGTTCAGGTGTCCGCCCATATACTAGACAGATACTGTGCCATGTCCTTTCCCCAAAAACCAATTATTCTTATTATTAGTTCTACACCAACGCCACGTACACGAAAGCGAGATTGAGGTGTCCACTTACCGAAGGAGTCAGTTTTTCCCCTTCCCTTTCGTGAAAGGAACGGCCTTTACAAATTTGTCAACGCCAATGAACACAATGAACGGCGACGGCTCACTGTTTTGTTTGCGCATTGAGGAAAGGAAACGGCGCAGTAACGGCCTCACATATCTCGGTGAACGCCCGAACCACGCTGTAATTGAACGGATAAAGAAGGGAGGAAAATAAAGGAAGAGAGAGGAAATTGAATTGAAAATTGAAAATAGTCACCGCGGTGGCTCAGTGGTTACGGCGCTCACGTACTTATCTGGACTACCCGGGTTCTAACCCCATTGCGGCGGCCGCGTTTCGATGGAGGCGAAACCCGAAGGCGCCTGTGTGCTGTGCAATGTCACTGCACATTAAATATCCCCAGGTGGTCGAAATTATTCCGGAGTCCTCCACTACGGCACCTCTTTCTTCCTTTCTTCTCTTAGTCCCTTCATCCATTCTCTTCCGGCTCGGTTCATAATAATAATAATAATAATTAGGTTTTGGGGAAAGGAAATGGCGCTGTATCTGTCTCATATCTCGGTGGATACCTGAACCGCGCCGTAAAGGAAGGAATAAAGGAGGGAATGAAAGAAGAAAGGAAGAGCGAGGAGCCGTAGTTGAGGGCTCCGGAATAATTTCGACCACCTGGGGAACATCTCCGCGGGCGCCTGAACCGCACTGCGTTTTATAGAGGCAAAACGCTAAGGCGCCCTTGTACTGTGCGATGTCAGTGCGCGTTAAAGATAATTAATTATTATTAATTATCTTTAACGCGCACTGACATCGCACAGTACAAGGGCGCCTTAGCGTTTTGCCTCTATAAAACGCAGTGCGGTTCAGGCGCCCGCGGAGATGTGCGACAGCTACTGCGACATTTCCTTTGCCCATATACCAACGAATTTATAAAACTGAAAATTGGATTTTGAGGAAAGGCACGGCGCAGTGGTGAAACACCTGTGGCTCGGTGCAACTAGTGGCATATGCGCAGTAGTGAGTAGCGAAGCTTACCTGAAATGCGCCGCTGACTAGCCTACTGTACCTTTCACTACAAAATTGTAGCGACACTTGAGCTCCACCTTGAAGTTGTCATGACAAGGTTGATCTTGATATTGCAGTTTTGTAATTAAGTAAGTAATAGAGGAGCTCATGATCCACTCTCAAATATTTCAGAGCTCTGGGCGCTTTATGTCCCAAAAGACGCGATCTAAATATTCAATGCTCGCGTGCGTCACGAGGGCCTACATGGAGCAGGATCGGCTGCTATCATTGCTGTAATCGGCGCAACGGGGTCTCTTGTCTTCTGTACTCTCGTGGGCGGTAGAAGTAGCAGCTATCCCTCATACCTAAGTGAGTGGTGCCGAAACGCGATGAGAGTAACGTAAGATTTTCGACGGTTAAGCAGGTTCCAGTCACACTTCGTAGATGCGACGCCGATGGACGGTCGGTGTGCCGGCCGGTTGGTATGTAGATGCTGTCACTGACGCACCGCTCTTCAAACCAGACCAATGACGACGCACCACGGCAAATGACCCCCAGCATAGTAGTGTTAATAGTGAGCTTAGTGGGAACCAGAAGAGTGCGTTGGTGCGCCAGTTGGTATGACATTCTGCAAGTTTAAAAATTTTAAACCTGTAAACTTAATGCTAGCCACGGAGACAATATGCTAAGCAATTATGCTGAAGGCAGCCAGCAGCAGTCGTCGACTGTGGACAACACATTTGTCTGTTTTCTTTTATTCAAATGATACCCGAACGAATTTCTAGATAAAGCGATTTAAAATTAAGTATTGGTAGCATCGAAGGACAAAGATGCAACTAGCGGAAAGCGCAGGTCGTACGACAAGCGTTTCCCAAGTAGGCGGTCGCTTAATCGGCCCTTATTGGAGTTTTATCGTACTGCGTAAGCGAGTAAAGCTACAATTTTTGAGCAAGAGTATATAATATAAAAGATCAGTAGAGCTCACTAAGCCGTTTATGCCATAGGAACGAGCAGTACTTTTGTACACAGCTATGTAAACAACATAGATCGATTCTGCAGTGGTAATCGTTGCATTCCTGGGGAACTTCGCGAACGCACAGTAAATGCTAAATGGTGTCCTATCATCCTGAGCACCCTTTTAGCGAATACACAAGTTTTTTTGGCTTACAAATGCAAGCACTGGAAAAAAAAAGGTTGCGCAGTATTTGACCATGGCTATACCTAAATGTCGAGCGAGTGCATTTTGGCAATGAGCGGGGTCAAATATGAAGGTCACCATCGTGTCGGACACGCTCAAATATGGTTGGCTATGGGCTATGATGCAAATTGGGCAAGGTCAATTTTCGGGGGTGGGTTGGTCCACATTTTGAAATTTTGAAATGTTGGAATTTTCGAAGCTACAGAGAATGTTCATTACATTCGAATCAGTGCGAAAGCGCGGATTTGTGCTGGGTAGAAGAAGACGATGAGCCGCAAGTGCCGCTGGACCGTGCAGAAAGTTGAATTAATACGACGCAATGCACAGCGCGAGAGTGTCGTGCAGTTCGAGTATGTGCAATGTCACTAAGGCAGCAACAACAACAACAACATCACGAGGCGTGTTTGCTTGTGGCGATAGCCTAGTGGCTGTCTCTAATGTGTCTATATATGCGGCAGGTGGTTTTAAGGTTTTGTTTCTTGCGGGACCAAAATGACGCCTCCATGCGAACATTCATACAAATCATGTTATCCAGTGTAATTCCGCAATTCATTCTCTCTTCGTGAAATGATCGGAGGTACAGTGTCTCGCTTCCTGCAAGAGGTGGTGTGGTGGTTCAGAATTTTGCAAGTGCGGTTCTCTCTAGAGTATTTAGCGAGTGTAACGCAGAAGCTACTATAAAAGGATCTTGTTGAACAGTTGTTCCCCGCGCCATTGTACAGAACCACATACTGTGAAAGCCCTGGGAAAGACGTTCTCAGACGAGTTAAGGGGGTGATTGTTGCACCTCGCGCCAAAACATTCTTTTTCAAATTACACACAGGAACCCTAAAATTAAAAGCATTTACCCGACCGCGGCGGCTGCGTTTTTATGGAGGAAAAACGCTAAGGCGCCCATGTGCTGTGCGATGTCAGTGCACGTTAAAGATCCCCAGGTGGTCGAAATTATTCCGGAGCCCTCCACTACGGCACCTAATTCTTCCTTTCTTCTTTCACTCTCTCTCTTATCCCTTCCTTTACGGCTCTCTTATCCCTTCCCTTACGGCGCGGTTCAGGTGTCCAACGATATATGAGACAGATACTGCGCCATTTCCTTTCCCCCGCCCCCAAAAAAACAATTATTATTAAACCAATTACTAGCGGAAAAGGACCTTTTTGTTCCATGAAAATGAAACTGTCTCTTGTGTAGAAAACCAGAGACGGTAGACCACATGTTCTTGGATTGTTGGGATGCGATGTTCTAAGGGATGTTTTGCAAAGAACCCTAAAAAAAGAATTTCCATTGACACCATACGGAATTCGGTACCTGACCACTGAAGATGTAGGAAATGTACAGTGCAAACAAAGACGAGGGCACAAGGAAGACACCTGAAACACACGAGCGCTGACTTGCAACAGTTTATTCAGTTTGTTATTGTAACATCGCCTAAAAAAAGATAGGCGTACGGGGGAACGTAAAAGTTGTTTTCTCTGCCCCCGAAAAGCTGCAAAATTTGTGCAGGCTCTCTAGACCCAGTGATTTAAAGAATCCGAACTGCAAAAAGAAGCACCGACCAAAATTCGTAGAATGTACGCATTCCATTGTCGACAGCATCCCACTGAAATGTGGGAAGGGCTATGTAGGACATGTAGGAAGGCTATGTAGGACATTGCAATATTGTGCCTGAACGGCGAGGTGGGCTTCTGGACGCACACTGTAGGCAATGTAAGAAAAACACTGAAGAAGAAAACGATAGCAATTCAGATGCATATCGTGTGTCAGCCCGCTTACCAAGATTACTCTGTTATCGCCAGAAACCTTTGCCAATTGACTCGAGAGATCATACAGGCTAAGAGGATAGATCGGTTGGGTGGGTCCGGCGTGGCCAAGCCATCTATTGCTCGTATTGATAAAGAGCTGCTATATTTGGGCCAACATATGAATGTGCCACCTGCTGCGCATGTGTGATAATTGCCTGTTTTTTTCAGCTATAAATACTGGTCCGAGGTTCGAAACAAACAGTTGCACGCCTTTATTTGCGCTGTACATTTCCATCATGAACCACCAACATGCTGACTGCTTAAAGAACTTCATGGCGCATATTGGCGAAACTATGCACGACACATGCTGCTTTCCCCAGACGGGAGCACTTTGCTGCTAAAGCGAGCACACCCAAACATAGGAATAACCCGGAAAGAAAGGATAGCAGGCAGAATAGAGATATTTCATTTCTCCATTTTGCTTGCTATTTATTTCCGCTGCCCCAGCTCGATGCTTCAGTACTGATGGCAGATGCCGGGCTAGCAAAAATCTTTTCCTTCCTTTTTTTATTATTTCAATAAAAACCACTTACTACTACGTTCTTCTAAGTGTGCTCATCGATTTCTGTTTCCTCAACAGTCCGATTACGTGCGCCACGAACAATTCCCCTTTCCAAAGGTTCACTAAGCTTGCGGATTATGCTGAAGCCTTCCGAAAATACAAAAATACAAAATACAAAAATGAATTTCATTACGCTAAGCAATAAAAACTTTTTGACCGACCGCTGTCCACGATGTCCATGCAAGCAATTAAACAAGCGTCAACGCGCAGCAAACGACACACAGCAAGTAAGCCCTTGTGAGGTCAGCGATCAGAGCATGCAAGACCAGCAAGCTGTTCGCAAAAGAAACGAAAAAGTTCGCTTTAAAAACATCTGCCACAATAAGTTAATTGAAAGCGGGAAATTGTAATGTGAGGTGTTGGAAATTAAAAGCAATAAGCAAGGTTTCGCTATATTCAATCTCCCTACAGAAGGGAAACGCTATGGCGAGCAGATTCAAAGAAAAAAACTCAACGACAAAACAAAAAAGCTGTTTTATCCCCCAAAAATTGCTTGATGGTTGTTCGGGAATGAGGTTGTTGAGATAATGAAAGGAATAATGAATTGAAACACAACTCAGGCACTACAATACACACAGAATCACCAGTTCGTGAGAATCTCGGGTACGGCGAAAAATTTCGGTGGCCCAGATGGAACGCAGGTCCAAGAGACGTGGCGTTGCAATATCTTGACGGGCGCGGTGTCGAAAAACCACGGCGGCTGGAAGAGCAAGGAGGAATAGAGGCCAGCACCCGTGCAGCGGCAGGGAATCGACTCCTAGGCATGAGGTGAGTCACGACTACCACGAGCTGGGCACCGTGAAACGAGACGCAGGACAGGAGCCTTGCGTCGGTGATCCATGGGAGGTCCATGACGGCA